>NC_051176.1:224886766-225186766 GCF_013339695.2 Rhipicephalus sanguineus | reverse complement strand
CGGGGACAGTTACTATATCGTCTGTATCTCGTTTATGTTACGATTTTCCCTTATACACGAGCTACGTCCTTCGGTTTGCGCAACGATGTTTGTCTCCGGGACACTCGTTCCACCAGTTGACGAAACCTATTACATCAATACTTCGTGCAACCATGTGGCCATACTCGAGCTCAATTCCTCGCTTATAGATAAGCTTTGAAAGCATGCACTTTTTTTTTTTTTTTTGCTTACAGGATGTATCCATCTGCACGTAAATCACTGAACCGAAAGCTGAAAGCGATAGCAGAAAATGTCTTTCTTTCTTTCTTTCTTTCTTTCTTTCTTTCTTTCTTTCTTTCTTTCTTTCTTTCTTTCTTTCTTTCTTTTTCTTTCTTTCTTTCTTTCTTTCTTTCTTTTTTCTTCTTTCTTTCTTTCTTTCTTTCTTTCTTTCTTTCTTTCTTTACATCCTAGAATACAGATGTTCTTTGATTGCAGTATTAGTATGCACGGGCTAGAGGCACGTAACCCGGCACTCGCCTAATAAATTTTGTGAAATAGCTGCGCATTGAAGAGTAAAGCGCAGCAACCTGCTCAGCGTGGTCAGAATACGGGTAGATCTCGTTGTGACACCTTCCCCTTGTGATGACACTGGTAGAACATACCAAAGTGAAAACACTAAATACCGTTTCTTAAAGGAAAACGTACTTAAAGCAAGGCAGCGTGCCTCGCTTACTTACTGCAGCTGCTTAATTCAACTGAGTTCCACAACCATTTATGTGCTTTTGATGTGCACTTGCGCATGGGCGATGAGACTGCACATTTCCTTCTCTCCCTTACGACTTATTTCTGCGCTGGTTTAATCGGGAGTTCATTGACTCGTGATTACTGTAGCGTTACTACCCAATTTTTGTGGGACATATAGAGCAGACACATTACAGCCACGCGTCATGTTACCTCCTGCATGTCCTTTCCATAAAGTTTGGTTGCAGTAATCTCTACGTTTTTTTTTTTTTTTTGCCCATCTATATTTTTTTTCTGGAGTGGACTAGCGAAACTAATATTATGTGTCTGGTCGAAATGACGCTAAAAGAAAGTGTTACGCCGAGCTAGATCAACATGTTATTCGTCTAAAGGTCTATCTCCGTTTCCTGTGTGCCAATATATAACGATTTGTTGCGCATAAAATTGAGGCCAAAAGTCCCGTTGCTGCTCCTCGATTTTAACCGGCCGCGCCAAAACAGACGAGTCGACGTAATCATCACGTGACCTTCCTCAATGGTGTTCCCTGTGGATCAACCATCGGTGGCGTCACAGGAGAGGTGCCGTCCTCCACAGCAGGTGGCGCCGTTCCTATTTTCTTTATCGGTCATTTTATGGTTCAGAAAACGATCATTCTCGCTATTAATGACGGAATCTGTATTGCATAAACCAATTTTCGCTCTAGCTCGGCTTAACAGTTGCCTCTCGCGTCCCTAAAATCTCCCCCATTTTTCCCTTCGACGGTTTCTCCCTCTTTACTACAGTAATTTCAGCCATTCCATGTGGAGAAAAACAAGGAAGAAAATTTATATGTGAGTACATACTCAATAACAAAACGTCGCAAAATCTCTATCGCTTCAAAGCAATCGAATTTCATTCCCAAGATGTGATAACAGCTTTCCAACCGCAATAATTGAAGAGTGACGTTTACTAACTGACCCGAAATTTTCTTCACGCCATATTTTTCACCAGTCATTATCATTAGGAGTGACACCGTATGATTGGAAGGTCTGCAAAATTGTTTTAGTGCCGAAGAAAGGCCTTCCATTGTGATGAGGTGCGCGGTTATCGCCCTTTATCTGATATTAACCAAATCACGATGGGAGAGCATGTGACTCGCTCGCACAGCGCAAAACGTTTAGTCTTGTTGACTCGTTACCTTTTTCAATCCTTGATCAGCATGTTTTACGCAGTTCTATCTTGCAAGTGCTATGACCAGAGCTCTGTTTCTTGACGACTAAAGATCTGACCTCACCTCGATCTAAACATTCCAGTTCGACGAGGCTTTTTTTTTTAAATGTGACGTCAGCGGCTCCTCAGAGATCTCTTTCATTTAACCACCCCCCTGGTCTTTAACTCACAATTTTGCTCTCCAGAATGACAAATTTTCGGCAGTCAAGAAATGTCTCCTACGTCTTGTAGAAACTGTCTTAAAGGAGTGCAGACAACGAAGAGAAGTATTCACCGCGCTTCGGTGCTGACTTGCAAAAATTAACCTATTTGCAGCTACCGTGCCAAAAATTGCAAGCGATAGGTCAAGAGGTGCTCAGCTCGGCCGCTGTACATAAGTCAACTCGGACGCCAGAGTAAGAAATAAGATTTTAAAAAATTGTAACCCGCATCATGAAATCGACTTCTTTCTTTGCTCCGTGCCTTTTGTAGCGTGCACAGCTAACGGGGAAGAATTGTCCCATCACGCGAAATCTAATAGTGTTATAGAATTGAGGCACATGCTCGGTCAAATGCAGGTGCAGGTCATGAACTTTGTTACATATCTTTTTCTGTAAGCGCGTCGTATTGACCTTAGAGCTAAGCCATTAAAAAGGAAAGAAACTAACACTCAGCGAATATAATAGTTTTGCTCTTTCAGTGACAATGTGCTGTTTTGCTGTTCGTTCAGTGTGACTATACTGCTGACAAGTAACTGCTTGTCAGTGAAACTTCTAGCTTTCTAGTGTCGAGACTTAAATTACGAGCGAAATTTATATTGCGTTTACCTAGATTGTTTACCTAGTTCACATGTATATTGTTGGGACCTTTAGTCGTGAAGGATATGGTTCTATGAAATCCAATAAAAAATTAGTGCAGCTTGCACTAAGTCGAGCAGGGCTGGGTCACTGCAGATCTGGCGGGCACCTAGCTGGTCCTGGCTTGCCTTGGCTTTTACCGTCTCTCTTTCCCGCCCCTTGCTATACTGTACTATACGTGGCTATTAGGGGACGCCCGTTTCAGCTTTTCTTGTTAACCATCTGTAAAGGGTGCTTGGGCGGTGACTGAGCGCATGCCGGTTCATGATGATAACTTTCTATCTACGATACACGGCAATACTCGAGCATAACATAATAATTATTGGGGTTTAACGTCCCAAAGTCGAGCATAACAGCTCTGCTGTAAAAAAAAGGGGGGGGGGGGGTCAAGTATTTTGGTTTAGTGACTGCTCTGTAAGATTAGCAATCTAGTAATATAAGCAACTACTTATGAACACCGTGATTCACGTGCATGCATTGAAAACGGGAACAAACGAATGAGGTGACAGCGATTCTATATAGAATGTTCTCTTGCTGACGTCACTGAGGCGCCGCCATCGGTCGCCCACCCGGCGAACATGCAGCTGGCTAACAGGCCGCTCGGGTACCCGGCAGCGTGTTTACGTTTCCTAGAACGAACAGCGTGGTCTTCACGCGACGGCTGGCTTGACAAACGACCACCAACGAAGCGGCCGTTTCATGACATCAGTGGTTGGCCCGCCTCGCTGGGGCACGCGTAACATAAGGTATGCCCCTTCGAGGTGCGCTTTCGGCGTTCACCATTTTGCCAGCGCCCAGTGATAGGGTCGTCGGCGACGGGCGCTGAAGCTCTGCACAGTTGACAGCGTGCTGCAGTGCCAGAACACGCGGCCTATAGCGAGCGGAAGACGCGAAATTGGAAAGACGCGATTCGGGTCTGTGATAATGCTCTGAAACACTTACGGAAGGCAAGGGTCGAACGCAGCAGCGCGAGTATTCAGACTATGTGCTGGACAAAAGCTGGGTGACACTGACGAACGTCACTTGGGAGATTGTAAGGCAGTTTCATTTTCTTCGTAACCTAAAGAAAGCTGGTGCCGGCGACGCTGCATGTGGGAGGAATGAAAGAACCGCAACGTCATCTGGCGTTCAAAACTAAGCAAAAAAAGAAAGAAAACGTGCAAGAGAGAGGTATGAAAGAACGCCCTGTATATAATGCTCAGTTATTTTTACGAAAGAAGGCTTTCCCTCAGAAAGACCCTTATTGAGGCGAAGCCTGCTCTGACGAACAGGTTTCGTGCCTATAAGCTTCGACAACACTTCAAGTTGTACAAAACTGTGAGGAGTGCGCATTTTCCCAATAGCTGCAGTAGAAAACTGGGTTCGCTAGTCCTGATTTTATAGGATAAAGACTTGAACGCAACGAGAGCTTGTGAATCGCAGCCTTGTGTAGCTAAAGACAAACTTCTTCAAGCTCATTTTGCATTTTTATTTTTCGTCTGGCTGATCGCTTTCCCCAGCTATGGGTCCGCTCTTTCTAAAATCCGATATCTTTTTTAAATAAAGCAGTGTTTACCCTCCTTCAAAGGCCCCTTCATACAAGTAAGAAAAACTTACCATGCTGTCGTTGTTAAACCACAATGGCCATCACAACAGGAGAAAAGGAAGTAGCCGACGCCAAGCGTGATTTGCAACAATTTATTTTGAAGGTACAGAAAATAGAGCATTATATAGAAAGGTTGTATAAGCAGGTATAAAATATGACAAAAATTTGGCAGGTTGAGGCTAGTGTAAACATTGACACATTTGGGCGTGTTGTTCGAAGCTCTTGCGGATCCAGTACTTCTTGGTTCGAGACTATTTGAAGTGAGTATTTGTACTGGACAGGGATGATGACGTAGGTTCACTGAAAAGACTCTTGAAATTGCACATCGCCGTCCTAAATCTCCGCCCCAAAAGTTTCGCAAGAACTGTTTGGTCCAACGTCGCTTACATTACGCTCGCTTAAAGTGGTCCAGAGAGTAGTCCAGTAAAGAAAGTGCGCGCCATCGTGAAATGTCGCTCTGAGAAGTCTCACGGCTCTGTAGGCCGCTATACGACACCTCTATACCCTGCAAACTTACCCTGTGCCAAGAGACGACACAGCTGCCATGTTTTCCAACAGTACAACGCGCGAAGCCTACACTAGCTGCCATGTCGTGCATTCGGCAAGCAGAGCCACGTGGGAAACGGGTGGCGCACAAGAATGAAGAGAACCTACACTTTGTTGGAGGGGATAATACGTCGTTCCTTCGGCTTTGTTGTGTTTCTGATATATTTATTTCTATGAGAAATAAATAAATATATGTCATTTATATGATAAATTTATGATGATAGTTGAGGACGGTCGCTGCCGAACACATAAAAGTGACATGCACAGGCGCTAGGATACACCAAGCGCATCGACAGCGATTGTTCTAGCACGATCACATATGCGAGCACACTCTGGTGAACGGAATGTTGCTTGCAATATAAACGTGACGGTTTCAATTACGTTTTCGATGCGGAAGCGAAAAAAGAATAGAGAGTGAGAGAGGGCAGTCGTGAAGTTGTTCTGATAACCTCACCGACTGAAGGAAAAACTCGCTATCGCTCACTGCAGAGGAAGGTCAATAAGGCTGTCGCATTTCCAAGCAGCTGCGTTGGTTTCGTTTATCAGCATACTAAGGCAATTCATCCTCCAGAATTAGGAAACGGCTAAAGAAAAAAAAAATATGAGGGGGGGGGGGCATGCTAGAAGCCGAGTATCGAGCCAGTTGGTCGCCGCGGTGACAAGTTCCGCGATCACGGAAATAAACGCAGTCTTTGCGAACGTTATTAAAGCCCGAAAATGGACAGCAGGCACCTACTGCCAATTGGGCTGCGACGGACGGCATGGCATGGCACGCAGGCCCTATACAGTTCAAATGGACACCAGGGTCTCGACCGAGGATCTCTTGATGATGACCGGTTCGACAGGCACGTCGTTACGGTCGGTCTTCGTGTTCTCCACCTTGCGAATCACGTCCATGCCGTCGATCACCTTGCCAAAGACCACATGGTGGCCGTCCAGCCACGAGGTG
Source organism: Rhipicephalus sanguineus (assembly GCF_013339695.2). NCBI lineage: Eukaryota > Metazoa > Arthropoda > Arachnida > Ixodida > Ixodidae > Rhipicephalus > Rhipicephalus sanguineus. The sequence goes on along the minus strand of NC_051176.1, from coordinate 225,180,921 downwards.
GCTACGGTCGTGATGAAGAACTGTGCGCCGTTCGTGTTCTTTCCTGCACACGGGAGAGGAAGAACGCAGCAGAGGGGCCACTGTCAGACGTTGCGGGGCCACAACAATCGCTGCAGCAATTTCAAAGAAGAGAAGTGTTTAAAAAATCCGAGGTCTTACGAGCCAAAACAACGATATAATTGTGAAGCACACCGTAGTGGTGGACTCCGTACTAATTTTGACAACCTAAAATTTGTTAAAAGCTGCGCACCTAAATTTAAGTACACGGTCATTTGCTCATAAACCGTGGGGGGGGGGGGGGATATTTTAGATACTGCTGAATACCGCCTTGTCTGTTTCTTGAGACAATCACAGAGAAAGCCAACCTCCGCAGTGCGTTGGGATCGCAGATATCACCGAGTCCTCAAACTTCATTCATTGTCCCGTGTGAATACACCTAGATGCGAATTTCCCAAAAAACATACATTGCAAACAGTAAACGAAAAAACCTTTTTAATGCAAGAAACTCGGTTGCAATGTGATCGAATTTAAATATCTTTAAGTGCACCAAGGACGCGGTCACAGGACGGCTGCGTGCGAGCGCTGTCACATTGAGTTTGGTCGGTATATATGCTTACCGGCGTTGGCCATGCTGAGCGTGCCAGGTCCCTCGTGCTTCAGGGCGAAGGTTTCGTCGTCGAAGTAGCGGCCGTAGATGCTGATAGAGCCACGACCTTCCTGCTTCTGCACGTCGCCGCCTACAGCACGGAGTAACCAAAGCCAGTGGCGTGAGCTCTTTGCTACGTGTCTTCAACTCACGGTCCAAAATGACATTTTCTAGAAAGGTGACTTACTGGGCCGAGAAGTTTCATTAAACCGCTATAACGTCGGATACGTGAGCATACGAGACACAAAAGAGTTTACAGTGCGAGTCCTTTTGTATAGTTTCGTCACGATGGGCCCTCTATTCCTCCACGTCGCGAGCCACTTATCTCACGCTTACTGTTTTTCAGCGAGATTCGAGAGCAATTCAGCACTGGTATTCGAGGAAAGACTATGCCTCTTAAGGTGCATAAATATACCTTGAATCATAAAGTCCTTGATGACCCTGTGGAAGCCGATGCCCTCGTACTTCAAGCCCTCGTAGCCTTCTCCGGCGAAAGCGACGAAATTGCGCACAGTCTTTGGGGCCACTTTCCCGTACAGGCCGATGACGACGCGACCGACGTCTTTATCCCCGATGGCGATGTCAAAGGTCACCTTGTGGGTAATCGTCTTGTCCGGTTGAGCCTGTTCACGAGGAAAGGTACCGCTAGTCAGTAATGGAACACATTTTTTGGTCCCGTATAGCATCAGATGCTCTTAGGAAATCCTACGGTACCAATTAACCTCTTCATCTTTTTGAAATATCTACGTCATGCAAGGGCGTGAAATGCACAAAACAGCGAAGCCAAACAACTAGAGGGGCTCTGACCCGTGAAGTGTCAGAGCAGTTCCGTGCCCGAGCTGAGCGCTTGATAAATTATGGGTACCAGCAGTCGGTGATCACTCCAGAGGCCGAAGGTTTGCTTAAAACTTTTAAACGTGGCCACCTCAACGCACACTGATGCGCAACAAAAGGAGGGGGGTAAAATAACGAAAAATGCGCAATGATACCATACACACACGGTGTATCGCGCAGGATTAAGATTGGAAACACCGCCAACGTCGTGTTCTCAGTGCCAAATAGGCTTTCTATTTCTAGTCTGTGCCAAGCCAGCTATACCGGAAAGCTAAGAAAGCTGGGTGAACGACAAAGCACAAAGCTCTGTTTAGAGCACCACAAATGTGGTACATGCGCTACCGTTAACGTGCGGGAAAAAGTACATCGGCCAAAAAAGTCTATGTATGAATGACCGGCTGCGGGAGCACGCCGACAATGCGAAACGGCAATGCGGGCCATCTTAGCCTCCACTGCAGAAACTGCAGTTGCAAGCCCCAGTACTCGCAATGCTACGGAGCAAGGAGCGCTCGGCAACTGACAAGAGAAATAATAGAAGCGGCGAATATCGCTAAATTGGGGGACACGTGCTTGAGCGCACCATCGGTTGGTTTAACGAATAAAAAAAAAATTATCTTAAACACAAGCCGTGAACGACTCGGCGGAAAGATAATAAAAACTCCATCCCTGAATCTTATAGTTTTCAGTCGGCTCTTATTTCGCAATGTTCATTGTATGCAATGCCAAATGTGACAAATGCGCTTGCGTAGGCTTTTGATCATCCCCGTATGAGTGTCACGGCCTGGAAATAAATCTGTTTGAAGTTAGCACCTGTCTTCGCCGGTTATCACACAGTGTTTTTCTTGTGTTGTGCGCTAGATGCTGAAATGGAATATCAATACGCACAAACTTACTTAATTCAACTAAAAGGGCACTACAGCACTTTTCAAACAGTCAGAAAACGTTGCGGATCTGTAGTCAAGGCTCCTGTGAACATGTGAGGCAATTACTACACTGCATGCAGCAGAGAATTCAAAATCTCATGCTGAAAACAGTCACATATAGCTTGTTCTTTCCTTCGCGATGTCGTCACAACTACGCATGCAGCAAGCTAATTTCGCGTACAGTGCGACGGCGGACAATGTCGGTGGCTACGTTATCCATCCTCGTTCCGCTTTGTGCGCGTCCGCATGGATGCCCCTGAGCGCGCATAGAGGCCTGACCACACGAACGCGTTGCAGCGCGTGTCGTTTAGACTAGGCGCCGCGCCCTCTGCCTATGGAGAGTGAGGGCGCGCAGCTTCGTATAGCCTCGCGCCCTCCCCTTCCATAGGGAGAGGGCGCGACGCCGAGTCTACAAGCCACGCCCTGCAACGCGTACGTGTGGTCAGGCCTTGGGCGCGACGCCGACTCTACAGGCCAAGCGCTGACGTGCTGCAACGCGTCAGCGCATGGCTTGTAGACTCGGCGTCTCGCCCTCTCCCCATGGATGGAGAGGGCGCGCAGCTTCGTGTAGCCGCGCGCCCCCTCTCTCCATAGGGAGAGGGCGCGGCGACGCGTCTACAAGCCACGCACCGCAACGCGTACGTGTGGTTAGGCCTTTAAGAAGATGAGTGCCCGTACGTTCAAACCTCCCCCAAACGTTTACAGTTTATATATACATTTACAGCGTGGCGCCTCGGGTTGCATTCTGAGTTGTTACAAATTGTCGGAACAGAACGTCTTTCCTCCTTGTCATAACGCATGAAATTTCACACGAGGATTCCCTCCGGTTCAGTGAAAACATTGTTGTGTGTATATATATATATATATATATATATATATATATATATATATATATATATATATATATATACATACACACACACACACACACACACACACACACACACACAATGAAATGCTAACACAGGACCCGGCAGTAAAAGTTCAAAAACACCAAGCACATAGGAAAAATCGCACGGAAAGAACTGACGTTTCGGCCGCAGGACCGGCCTTCGTCGGAGTCCGACGAAGGCCGGAACGTCAGTCCTTTCTGAGCGATTTTTTTAACCATATATATATATATATATATAGACATACGCACTTCCACTTGCACGCACTAACACACTTAAAGTGGGGCTGCACACCTTCCCGGTAAAAAGTCCCGTCTACGGACCTGGCTCAGTTTATTTCAAGCGAAACGCGAGAAACCTTCCCTTGCTGCAGGACCTAGAGCACTGCACGGGCCGATTTTTCCGGCCCGGGCCCGGCCTGAAAACGCCATGCTCCGCCCCCCCCCCCCCCCCCCCCCCCCCCCCCCCCGTGCCCGGCACGGTGTCCTTAAATGTGGCCCGTACTCGGTCCGGGCCCGAAAGGTTTCGGCCCGGCCCGTTTCAGCTAGTTATGCCTTGAGCATAAAGGAGGCACTGTCCAACCTTCGGTTATTGTGAAGATACCTGCCGCACACAACATATTTTCTAGAGATAGTTTTAGGAAATTAGGAAATTCTTTCAGTGTCACGACTTTCACTGGTACTGTGTATACTTTCGGTTAATTACGCCCGTAACACTCTTGCGAAGTAATTGCACGGCAATATAAAATATAATTGGAGTCATAGCTGGCTGTTTCATGTACGCACGCAGTGCTAACCACGAAATCTTATTTTTGAATTTCAAAGAATGACTACAAAATATAATACCTCCATAAAGTGGGAAAAAAAACATAACCGACATTTTTAATTTGAGTCTACATCAATTGCATACGAGCTAGGCTGTTGAGTAAAAGTAGCAAATCTCCTTGCAAACTTCATCTATTGCACAATGCAATGGAAAAAAAAAAAACGTCCTGTAGCTGCTTCTGGGAGGAATACACCAGGCTGGGCAACGTTACGTAAATTAAAGCTGTCGTGTTGACTCCTCGGCAGGCAAATGCACCCAACGTACACTACGTTTTCGTGTTCAAAACAAGAAGGTTCTTTGTCCCACCCTTCTTCCTTGAGTCACCGCCACCGCAGTACCATAGATCTGTCAAAGCGAGGCACACACGTTAGCAAGCGAGCCACCGTCCTCGCTGTTCCCTGAAGATGGCTGTCTCATCGTCTTCGTGTGACCGCCTTCGATCTTTGAAAATGTTACGCCTTAAAGCAAGACTGGACTAAGGGCTTCCAAAACAATTGTCTATTAGAGCGCCGAAGTGAATATACACTAATATACATATATACACTAATCTAGGCAGTTCACCGATACACGGTATCCAAGAACGTCTTTCACTCCCTATAATGGTTGAAACTCATATTAGGCGTTTCTTGAAATTACGTGTAGCATACCGATGGAGCAAAATCGTAGACGTCTTGTACTGTGCAATTTCTATGCACGCCAATGCACTCCAGGTGGTTTAAATTACCCGGAGCCCTCAACGACGGCGTCTCATATAGCCTGGGTCGCTTCGGGAAGTTAAACCCCACAAAACAACAAAAACAAAGCCAAACAACGTACACACGCAATTATACAGATACGTATGAGACCCGCGCCCGACCCGAGCCCGGCCCGGGCCCGATCCAACAATCCCTTACCCGGCACAGGCCCGTGCAGTGCTGTAGCAGGACTTACAGGATAAGCACTTTCTGCGTCATTTGAAAACTGGTATGAGATCACCCTCGTCAGTATGTATATGTACAAAGTTGAACTTAAAGCGCAAAAAAAAAAAAAGAATACCGGACAGGACGAGCGCTTTCTCACTTTTCGCAACTGATCTGTCGCTATCTATGCCAGAGGCGTGCGCAGGGTTTCCCATTAGGGAGGGCGAAGATTCATCGCAGCGCCCCCCCCCCCCCCGCCTCTTACTAAGTCAATGCACGAGGCAGATTTCGCCCCCCCCCCCTCCTAGGTGAATAGGGGGGGGCAGCCGCCCCCTCTGCAACTCTCCCCCCCCCCCCCCCCCCCCCCATGCGCACGCCTAGCGAGGATCTATGCCCACATAATGCAAGACCTGTAGCAGAGCGCGTGCTTTATATCTTACGCTTTCACTATTAACCTGTGTGTGTTAACCTGTATTGGCGGTTTGGGATGCGCTCGCGCGATGATGTATGATTTTGTGACCTGAGTTAACGGACACGATTAGAGGTGTGCACGGGCTCCGGGTAGCCCGAAAGCCCGACCCGGCCCGCGGGCCGGGCTCGGGCGGGCTGACTTATTTTCACCTCGGGCCCGGGCCGGGCTCGGGCTACTTGGAGTTTTATCGGGCCAGGCTCGGGCCCAGCGCAAAGCCCGACTCAAGCCCGAAACATAGAGAATGAGCGGCAATTATTTTCCAGCACGCATACAGCGCCTTTTCCGCGACCGCCCTTTACCGCTTTTCCTTTCCTTTCACTACTTTAAACAAAACGGGAGCAGGTAAAGCACTGCCTCTGTTGCACTCCGACAAACACAGAAGTAACACCACCTGGGCTAGTGACGGCGCCACGCAACTGTTCGCGTTAGATTTAAGGCCAAATCCCATTTGAGTGAAAATGGACGCGACAGCGACCCGACGTAGATCGCCTTCGTGCAAGCTGACGCTTGCATGGGTATACCCATGGAGGAAGGAGTACTAAGGAGAGGCCCTGACGTCATATTCGTGAAGCCTCCACATCGCAAACACCCGCATCGCCTCCTAGCGAAGAAGCACCGAAACATTTCGCGATTTCCGTCGCGACGTTTGCAAGCGCATGCGCGCATTGCGAAATTTTGCAGATCTTTTTCTGTTTGTTTTTCGCCGTGCAAGCGGTGTAGTCGATTCACGCATGCTGCTCTTTCTGTGTGTTCTTTAGCGCAAATCGCGTGCACTGCGGACAATACCGGGTGTCACTTTTCATGTGTACGTATACGTTGGCTTCATTGCTGATCACTAATGCATGGTATTCGCGTGCGAAGCTCTCGGATGTGCGCTCTGTTGCTTGTTACTCATTCTGTCAACTCAGAACTCATGTGAACTTTTGTTTTTGGCGTCTGACGCGCCGTACATAACATACGCTGAAGGCATCGTACGTTTTAGAGGCTGTGTCGTTCAACGAAAGGGCAATAAACTTTGGTTCGTATTATCGGATTACGTGATGTATGTATTGTTCGGTGTGCGCTCGCTGCGTGCTTGTGTTGTGTGCGCACTGGAATTACAAACTTTACGTGCACGATCGCGTATGCAATACAGCGGTGTCTTCTTTTCGACGTGAAGTTACGTCAACTATAGGTTAACGTTGCGCCGAATAGCTACTGCGCTCATTCCATATACACGAGCAAAGAACCGCTAATCGAGCAATAGATCGGGAAATCGGGCTACGAGAAAGGAAAAGAAAGATCTAACGCCCAGCAGAATGCGTAAGTCACTGCTAGGTGAGTTCGCATACGGTGATGGAGGGGCTGAATGTTTTTGATTACGGCACGTACCGGTACTTTCTGTACTGTTGCACAAAAACGCTCCACAAAGAATTTCAGCACGCAGTGCTCGGGCCTGCCACGCACGAACAGCCTGGTAAACGTCCGCTTGCAGCGTTTGACTACGTGCGAACCGCACAATACGCGCTAAGTTTACGCCGGGACTACAAATCTGAGCAGAAGCGAACCACCGCGGAGAGCACGCCGCGGGGCGTCTGCTGTTTTGTTTGCCCCATACCGGTTTGTTTGCCCCATAAATCTGACGTCACTTCCGCCACACTTTTCGCAATGCATTGGCATACGATAGGGCCTCTCCTGAGTTTTCCTTCCTCCATGGGTATACCCCATACACGTGAACACCATTGTTGCTGGCACGAGGCCGTCTACTTGTAATTTGTAATCCGTGTAATAGAGACTGCTCGTCGTGTGTCGTTTGATCATATTTCATATGCTGAATAAAATGCCAAATTACCGGAAAACGATGTTTTGTTTTCGCAGCGACCCTTCAAAAAACCGAGCCGGGCCGGGCCGGGCCCGGGATTGTGTTTTCTTACGTCGGGCCGGGCCGGGCGGGCTCGCAGCCCTTTGCCGTCGGGCTCGGGCGGGCCTTCGACAAAGTCAGCGGGCCCGGGCCGGGCTCGGGCTCGGAAATAAGGCCCGTGCACAGCTCTAGACACGATTTCCGAGATTAAACTTTAGTTTCATGTAGCGCCCGTCCTGTCTGGTCTTCTTTCTTGTGTCCCAGTTTTTTTTTTTTCTTTGCGGTTTATGTAGATATATGAATGCATACAAACTCGTCCAAGTTGCAGTTGTTGTAGTATCTACAAGCTTTCCATTGTCAGTAGCCGCATAAATGCCCTCGGTAACTTGCTTAATTAGCGCATTTACCTAATAAGCCATAATGTTTAAGCACTACTTGTCTTCTGACGCCAGGCGTCCCGATTACTCGGTTTTATTTTCAAAGGGACAATTTTATCTTTAAACACCCCGCATGCAGCATAGCAAGTGCGGCCGCTTAAACTCACGTCTGAGCTGTCGTTACGTGAAGCGTCGTCGTCACATTTTTAAGGAATGAAAAGCTGTGTTTTTGGAAAACTGTGCGAGTCACGTTGGCTTGTAAGCGATATGCACTTGATAAAGTAGTATGCAAGCGAGCCAGAAGCCACCTGGCGCCGTGCTGACTGCTGTGACTTTAAAAGCAATCGTAAGTAAGCTTCTATTTTAACTTAGCACTGGTGTAAGAACGACCTGGGGCTGCGAAGCGCGTGATCCTGCGTCAGTTTCCTTCCACCGCCTCGCGAAAATAACCAAAGCCATTCTGCTGACGGGAGAGAACGCAGGCCTAAGACGAACTGTGGTTTGAGAGGACTGGCCCCGACTTCGTACCACCGATGAGTTAATATTGTGAACACACACACACACCCTTTGTGCCCCGTCCTTCACCCCCTAAATATAGACTTCGAAAAATGCAGCCCGCGCAGACGCCACGTTGCCAGCGCCTATTTGTTGTTTCACGGCGATAGCTGTACGAGGCACCGGACGAAAGTGCTCAGCGTGCGGATGGTGCGCGAGCGCAAGCATGAGAATCTCACTATCACATTTTGCGATTGAAAAACTGCTAGCTTCGTTACGTTACACATAAATACTTGTTCAGCTGGGTTGCTCGAAGAGGGGGACAATATTTGCACAACAAAATCGAAATGCCAAGCTCGAGGCTATAGTTAATAAATTCAACTAAGAAACTCTCGTAACTTTTGTCATTATAGGACGAATATTCCCCATCTGTGAATTGACGTGCTTAGGTATACACTCGCACACTGCCATTCGTCAGTTGCAATACGCGCACTAAGTTGTTAAATCTAAAAGTTTATTCATGAATATTTACCATGGGTTAATTATGAGTCGTTTATTCGCACAAATAATACTCGCGTCAGGCCCTGACGAAGACAAGCCCACTTGTCGAAACGTTGGCTTCATCAATATTCCCTGTTGAACGATTTTATAATCACTTCAAGCCTCCATGGATGTTCCCCTGAACTTCTGTGTTGTTTGGATATGGTTACGAAGCACATCGTACTGGGGGACACGTGTGACTAACATTGATCACCTGGGGTTCTTTCACAGGCCCACCATAGTAAACGGGCGTTTCTGCACTCCGTCCCCATGGGTGCGGTCGGAATCGAAGACACGACCTCCAGCTCGGCAGCGCAACGCCACAGCCAGTGAGCTACATGCAGTTGGTTGACACATCCGCCATTACTGGAGTAGCCGGGGGGGAGGGGGGGGGCGTTACCCCCCTCTCTCTCTCTACGCCAGTGCAGTAGAGGACCTCGTACATAAGAGCAAATATCTGTTACGCGCTATCTGTTGCCACCATCTCTCTGCTACCCTTTGCGTGACTCTACCTTCAGCGTCAACGGCGCTTCCTACGTGGCACCGAGCGACACATCCGCCATTATGCGCATAGGCTGGCCGCTAAAACGCGTATGCTTTCGAAATTTCGCATATTCCCTACTAGCTCGACACAGCCTGCTTTCCCCATCGTGAAAGGTATTGGCCTGTAGCACGATCCTGTACTGGTCATTCTTATCTTGGAAAACGAGATTCCACATCGTCGCGCTTTTTTTTTTTTCGTCTTTCGATATTTTGATATTCTGTGAGGGTGCACAGACTATGCAACAGGGGCGTAGCCAAGGGGGGGGCTGGGGGGGTTCAAACCCCCCCCGAAATTTTTCAGTTTTGCTTGCGTATATAGGCATGCACACATACAAACGCACGCACGAACATACATAAAGTATGGTTGAACCCCCCCCCCCCCCCCGAAAAAAATTTCTGGCTACGCCCCTGCTATGCAATATCCTTTCTCAAGCCACCAGCGTTTTTTTTTTTTATTCTTTCGTTGACGATTCCGATATATCATCGCCTTTCCCGTATTTAAGTAACAACGCTGACTAGACATGGATTAGATACCGCGCACTTCGACTCAGCTCTATGCGTAGCAGTTGCAGACTCTGCAGCTCCCATTACCAGAGGAGAGCCGAAAGATCACAATCACTAGACTATCTAGCGGCATTCAAGGCCGAGGCGCTCACAGGCTAAGGAGACCTAACACCGCAGATGATTTCGTCACACCTACGCGCAACGAGATTGCTTGCGAATGCAGGACAGAGAATATCGCCGAAGACGCGGTGGCTAAAATTGGAGAAAAAGAAAGCACTGCATGCTCAGAACTGAGCAAACAGAACAAAAATGCGAGGCAGAGTTGAGAGGTCCGGGAACGCGTGGTCAGACGCATGGGCAAATTTCGGATGCAGACATACAGCGGCGAAAACTTTTTTTGAGCAGACTGTGTAAAAGAATTTCTCTCTACTTGAGGCAGTGCATATAGTAAGCAATAATTTGAACATCAGCATAAGTAAGAAAGGAGCAGGGGCTGCCCCGGCCATTTGCGAAGTCCCTGCTAGCTTCATTATGCTCGCGTCAACAAATAACCTGAATAACCTGAACAAATTGGTAAGCACCACTGCGGTGGACCACACTGCGGTGAACACGAGAACGCGGGTTCAAATTCCTGGCGGCGGCGGCATTCTGATGGGGGCGGAATTAAAAAATCGGGGTGTTCGTTATAATGAATACTTTGTGGTCCTTTCGGACACTCCTACCCAGCCTGGATCCACTACGGCGTGTCCCATCGACATGTGTTGATTGGGCGAGTTGGTTGGTCATACTTGAGCCAGTGTAGCGCATCACGGAAAATGAAGACACGGCTGTCCTTTCGTCTGGCCGTTCCGTGATGCGCTATACCAGTTCAAGTGTGTACCGTTGCTAGCTTCGGCGCTTTATAACCCAATCATTTTAAATTAAATGGCAATAATTGTGGCCACGCGGCTGACTCGTCACAGAGAAAGTTAGTCTGGAGAGAGTGGCCCAGCGACGCCGACACGCGAGAGTTGTCGAAGAGAGGGGGCGGCCGCCCTCGGCAACGGGGCAAGGATCCGCCCGCGCTTCCGTCTTCTCCGGAGCGGCGCCTGGCCTTGGACTCGCTGTCTGAAAACGGAGCCGATGAGCAAGGCTGAGGGAGCAGAGGCCGTGCAACATGGCGCTGCAGCACACTCAAAGCCTCCCGGCGACGAGAGAGGAGGCAAGGGGTGCAAGCAGCCTTTCGCCCAGGCGGCCATTGGTGGACGAAAAAGTTATAATGCCACGTCTTGCGTTCAAATGACACGTTTGGACCCGAGGAACAAACCTCGCATTTCCCGTCCTGGCCTTAATAATTTGACGTGCTCTCTCTGCCTTCTTCGCAATGCACGTATAAAGCGCTCCTCTCCGCCAGTGCGAGAAATAAATAAAAGAAAACCGAATGCATGGGTTGCCACTGCGCGCTTGCCACAGAGCAGGAGACATCTGTAATCAGACAAGATGATTCTAGCAATCGGGACAATTGAGACGTCCTGTTCTCTGTCCCCAAAACCTAAGAACCTATTTGCAAAAACCGGTTCGTCTATCGAGGACTGCGCCTGCTGCAGCGAAACGATTGCACAGGCATCAACTGCGTTGCCTGGAAAAAGACAATGATTAACACTTCCGCTACAAATGAAAGAATTGCTCATGTGTAGCGAAGGCCAAAGCTAAGAATCAGTTTAGCTCGAGGTCAATATTTTTTTTTTTTCGTTAATTAAGAGAGATTGTGAACGCTCCATGAAAGGCAGACCTCTGTGAAGAAAGAATGAAACGAAGAAATACTCACGCATGCTACATTTCCCAGCAGCGCCGTCAGCAAGACAATAACGCAAATCGTTCCAGACATGACCTGTTAGGAGCTATGTCACTTTCGCAAAAAGTCTAAGTGCTTAATGAAAGGCAAAATTTCGCACGTCAGGTCGGCTCGCTTGTCACCCTTCAACTCGCGAAGCAGACGCCCAGACCCCAGACGCTGCGATGGCGGGCGCGATGAACCAGCCGAACCCTCTTTTCGTGTTTTGTTGCTCGTAGCTCTTAAAATTTTAGAAAACATTAACAAGAACATAAATAAATTTTATACTAGCAAACAAAAATGAGAAACTAAGTAATCTGTAAGGAAATATTCAAACTCGAGTGCATTTGCGAAAAAAAAAAGGAGGCATTTAGTTTTGGTTTAGTGCGCAACAAGGATTTGGCAGGCAACCATGTGAAACGTCGCTTTTGTTTTGTTTTTGCTTTCTCGGGGAAGAAAAAAAAACGAGAAGTATGGAGGGAGAGAAACCCGTGTGCGTCTGCAGAGCTCCGTAGGTTCGTGCGGTGTTTTGTGCAGCAGTGTGCAGCCTGTATTTTCAAGTAGGAATTCGGCTCGTTATCTCGCGTAGCGGTTGAAAGTATCGGCCGCGTCGCAGTGGGGAACAACATCGTCGACACATACCCTCATGTCACGCTTGTGTGGCGCATTGCTGTCAGGATCGTGCCGTCGTGTCTCAAGTCCGCGGTGTCCGAGTCCAGGGACCGAACAGGCAGTTCTACTCACGTGAAATGTCAGCGGCCGTCAGCAATGTGCAGTCCAACGACGGATCCAAGCGCTACGTTCATTTCAGCGGCTACCACCGTTTGCATGGTGCCGCGAACCAGTCATTGCAGCCTGCCAGGTACAGGATGCACGCTCTGCGCTACACAGCGACTGCCTTACAGACTGTCGGCCTCGTGTTACTCTACTACTGCTTCTCCATCGGTATAACTTTCTACCAGAAATGGTTCATCAAGGTAATTGATGTTTGAACCCCTCCATGTTGCACGCGGTAACGTCTTCTGTGGTAAGCAGTTTAGTTTGGCCGCTGGTATGTTACAACAGCTGATGCCAGAAACATTCTTGTCAGAAATGTTTCGGGCAATTATTGCGACGCAACACAGACGGCGGAGTTGGACGCTAGGTTGTGATATACAAGATTTGTTCGCTGTGTTGGTTGAAAGAACGCGCTTGCGTATCATACGGTATGTGCACTTGTGTAACATTGCGGACATAAATCGATGTACGAGAAACAATCTGTTCATGACAGTATCGAATCTGCCGTGCATATGGCTGTACTCTGAAGTGGCACTTGCTGTTTTGTACAGTAAGATCAAAAGTAATTTTGTAGGAATGCAAAGTGTGTTTTGCTGCGACACCGAAAGTGACGAGCAATTGTTACCGGCTTCACTGGTTGACTGCGGAAGTAGAGCCGCTGGTTGGTGCAGTGATCGTACGCTGGCGTGGCACAGCATGTGGACAATTGCATTGACTCTATTAACGAGTGCTGGCCTTGTTTCCGGTGCATAGGGACGTTCGTGTCAAAGCAGCTTGATGTGTAGAGATCAAAATTGGAACGAACAGGGTTAGCTCGGTGTTTCACCTTTTACACTGGCACTTCGTTTGTGCCAGCGATCGTTCTACGGATCGGTCGGTGCCCTCCGTTGACTGATGTGATCCTTTCGAGTAAAATGCAGTAATGAAACCGGTCATAGGATTCCCGCCATTTGCAGTGCGTGTATTGTCATCAGTAGGCAAGCTACCTTATCACAAAAATCGTCTCGCGCTGCAGCTCGAGTACGCGGGTTCGATTCCGGGCCACGGCGGCCGCATTTCTTATGAGAGCGGATACATTTAGGTGCACGTCAAAGAGCGCCAGGTGGTTTAAATTACTATGGAGTCCCCCATTCCGGCGTGCCATCGTGGCTTTGGCACGCAGAACCCCAGTTTTGAAACCAGAGGGGGGAGGGTAGAGAGAGAGGGTCTGTGATGTCGGTGCGTTCTTATTGCGAATGTTCCCCCTTTCTTTTTTTTTTTTTTTTTCCTTTCGCATCCGAAGTTGCAGTGGCTGTAATGAAAACCTCTTCGGCAGAGAAATTGAATGTTTGACAGAAGAAAGAAGAAATCTTTCATGAGTAAATTTTGCCGATTATTTCTCCAGCTTGACCAATATTGTCGAAGAGAAGCCACAGCTACTTGCGCAGGTTGTAGCTTCTTCAGCGCCTTGTGATCAGACGAGGTGGCAAGGTTGTGGTTTTATATCAGTCCAGACAGTTCCGCTAAGACACTAAAAGATTATTTTTTATTGTTCTGTTTCTTTCATTATGATTTGTTCAGAGTTACATTATAGTCTTCTAGAACAATGGAACATGTGTCTGACTTTTTTCACAATAACAAAATGTAGAATCCCCAAACCTACGCCACTGGTCACATTTCATTACATTTAGTTTTACATCTTGATTCATAGCTTGTGAGGGCTTGAGCTGCCTTGGGCCACTTATTTATGTTCATGGAGGGATGAAGTTTTGATCTGCCTGACAGGGCAGCTGTGGCATGGCCTGAAGGCACTTTTCAATATTGTCTCTGAACTTGTTTTCATTAGTGTGTCAGACCAGTTACACAAACACAATAAAAAGATTATCTACTGTTGTGGCATACTGTGTGCTGAAGGCGGAGTGCATTTGTGCTGATTGTTTTTAACCATTTATACCAGTCGACGTCAATTTCGACAGTTCTTTTTCCTTTCCAGCAACGTTGGGCTGGTCAGAGATAGCTTGTTACTTCCACTATGATTGCAAAGACAAGCAAAAGGTTCCGTTGCACTCTAGATAAGCAAAACACCTTAGTGCTTCCCTTTTGACTGACTTAGTTACTAGCATCTGTGCACTGATGTCACGTATGTCTATTACTCCAGTCTCTTTCACAATTAAATTTTGTAAATCTGTTTTCATCTCGGACAAGTCACATTTTGTGCCTCTTGCTTTCCTTTGCTTCATATGATGCCCTTGGCTTTTATTCTTTGTCTACTGCGGCTGTCTGTGGGTTACTTTTACATTACAATGCCCACTGCAACTGTTGCTTCAGAGGGTTTTGATTCTTTTGGTACATTTGTCAACATTCTGATGTTACGGTTTATTGAAGCGTTAATTTCCAGAATGACAGGCTCCAGATTTCAAAAATGGCTGAAGTGCCTCCGTTTTGTTTTTAGATAGCTTATCTATATGTTATTCATTTATTATTATTGCTGTGACTAGATGATTATGATCCTTCCATGTTAAACTCAGCGTAGCTTTTCGCTATAAATGTTGCTGGCTTTTGGCAGTAAAATTGCTTCCACATTAGCATTTAATTCAAGAAATCCCTTCATCCCATATATGTCCAAGCCTCTTTTATTGTGCATCCATAGCCTTATCTGCTGGGGGGGGGGGTAAGGGGGGCACTGGCCCCCTCACTGAGAAAAGTAAGGGGGGCGGAGCTCCCCCACTTTCGACAGTAGTCATTGTCGGCTGTGGAAACAAACAACTGAGACGAAATTTTCATTCAACGCAGCAGTCACGTAATTATGTAATAATACATCGTAACACATCTGTCCGAGACTTCTGATGTGAAGATTGTCTTCCGTGTCTCACGACCACACACTGTAGGCTTTCTGTGCTGCGGGTCACCTATGCGACACTTTCACTCCTTGAGCTTGAACCAGGGGCGTAGCCAGAAATTTTTTTCGGGGGGGGGGGGGGGGGGGTTCAACCATACTTTATGTATGTTTGTGTGCGCGTTTGTATGTGTACATGTATATATACGCAAGCAAAATTGAAAAATCTCGGGGGGGAGGGGGGTTGAACGCCACAACTCACCGCTGGCCAGGGGCGTAGCCAGAAATTTTTTTCGGGGGGGGGGGGGGCACCTCCTTGATCTGAAGTGGGGGTTGGGCAGGCAGAAATTTCGGGGGGCCACAGGCCCGGTGTGCCCCCCCCCCTTGCTATGCCCCTGCCACTGGCTACTCCCCTGGCTTGACTATTGCAGAGGAGGCTACCGCTGAGCAAGGGCTCTATAACGTTAGATCACTCTGCTATGCTTTTATTCTGCGCTGTCTGACCTGAAATTTACATCACAGGTGACGCAAGTGCAAGCAGGAACCAGCAGACGCTTTATGGACCGATCAAATGTTCTTCCTGCTTCAAGAAAATAATTTTCCTTTTTCGAAAATGAATAGACTCGCTGTTGCTTTATAACCCAGCTGCCATGAGTCGACGAGTGGGGGCCTAGTCGGGCGAGCTAAAAATGGTTTCCGCTTTAGTCTCCAATTTACCTGCCTCGCCTTTAGCTTACATAACGATAGCCTGCAGGGATCGTGGCGGCTTGCAACCATGCAATAAGTAAGGCAGTCAGCTCGAGCACAGTGGGAAGCCCAGCTTTCAAGCTTGACCCGCAACTTGATCGACCTGACCAGGGAGATTGTCAGAGTCCACAGTTTTCTGGACTAAGAAGACTGCCCACCTGCGAAGGCTCTCACCTTTTCCTAATAGTGTTTATTTCTCTCTCTTTCCGCAAGGAGTTCACAGAGAGCAGCGGATATGCGCACAAACTGCTCAACATCGTTATACTACAACTGGAAATCTTTATTATATGCATATGAATCCATCTCGCCAACTGCTATAAGTAGCCGCTGCCAAATTGATCGGCGGGCAGCCTTCTTGAATTACGCTGTCCGGCAATTACGAAAAAGCTTCAGCATAGTAATGTGCTGTTTAGTGTGCCCACATAACTGTCACACAGCGAGTGTTCGCAAATTTGTGGCGTCGCATAACAAGCAGGGGATTTTATGGTGCAGCAAATTTCTTTACCAATAGTGAAGAATCAATGGCCAAAAATATGCAGTACTGGAGATAATTTATTTTCTTATGTTTTACTTCGTCGTACATAAGTGGTCATTATGCGATGGGTCACTGTCACGGCATTTGTTACATCGTGTTATGAGCAGATGCTCCGGGCACGACTGAGAAAATGTCGACCAATCATAAACAGCTAACAGCCAATACAGAAGCAGACAAAGCGGACTAGTTGAACGGCTTATTTATGTGGAGGGGCAGGAGTATAGAGACATTTGCCCTCTTTCACCACACCTCTTCCACCGCTGTAAAAAGTAGGAAGGTCACGAAAGACACCTATAGTCGAATACAACTTAAGAAGGCAGCGGCATTTCCTCCTCAAAGGCGGATGAACACAAGCCTGCACCAATGGGCGCGCACTCGGGACTGACGTCATGAGCGGGATGGCCGGTGGCTCCACCTTCGGAGAACATCGGCGTGTGCATGAGCGGGGCTATTTCTTTAGTCGCGGAGGCGATCGGTTGCCGCGCTTTGGTCGTCTGGGCGGGGCCTCTCCTGTCTTCTTAAGTTATCTCCGACTATAATATGTTTATTCGCAGTCATCCATAACCTTATACTGCCCACTCAATGTGGTTTTCATAAAAATAAATGGACTGAACTTGGTCTTCCTGCTCAGGAGCACTTAATATTAACGAACTCTTGCAGTAAAAAAATTGGTACTCTGCTTACTCCTAAGACTTCTCTGAAGCACTTTGCTTTGTCAACCACATGATTTGTTTAGAAAATGAAAATTTACTGTATTAGAAGAGTAACCAGCGTTCTTCATACTCATCCTATTTACAACACCGAACTCGGACTGTAGTTTGCAAATAGAATGGTCAGTTAAAAAGCAGGTTAAAAGTGGCGGGCCCCAGGGAAGCATTTTGGGATCTTTTCTGTTTAATATTTGCCTTGATGAGGTCGCGAGCATTGATAACATTAAATTTATAATTCATGTATATGATACCAGACTATCTTTTGTGGGAAATTTAAATACAAACTTAGTAACAAGAGCTGATGAGACCTCAATGGGTATGATTTGTGTTAATAAAAACCACTTAAAGTTACCATACTGAAACTAAGGCGGTATTGTTTCATCTCGAATTGGCTTTTACAGCACAAAATGCAACTCAGACGGCAAAGAAAGACACATATACAGCGGAGACTCTTAACTAAAGGTTTATTGCGTACAATATAAACGCGAACGTGTACACGTCCGTGGCTGATGTCATCCCCCTTTTTCCTCCATGTGACATGCAATCTAATAATACTGCCATATCACTAGTGTGTAATGCCATATCAACTGCATGTGCAATCTATCTTACTCTGTGTAACCTGACTTCACTGCCACGAGTACCAAATATGCGCACATGAATCTACGTCGACTGTGTGTGACCTCTATTTTGTGTTGTCATTCTTGCTATTGATAACTTTCATGAAACTATCTCATTTAAGCGTGTTTATAAGGAAACCGACCACGATGTACTTGTTACTTTGACGAAGTCTGGTCCACCTGACGAAACATTGGTGAAAATATACAGTGCCAAACCAACGAAAGTCGTATTTTCTTTCTTGTTCCTTATATATATATAGACACACACACACACACACACACACGGCCGACGGAGTGAGCTTGCCCCCCCACTCGCGAAGAAGTTGGTACGCCACTGTGTGCATTCACTAATTGACGGGTTGGCAGCTAAATTTTGCAGACTAGTATTTAAAACAGAGCAACATCTTGACTGTGTCATTTACTTTATTTCTCAGGAAAGCAGATCAGCTGTCATCACCATGAAAAAGCCACTGCACTCTCCGTGGAGAGTGGCCCCGCCACGGTGGTCTAGTGGTTATGGCGCTCGACTGCTGACCCGAAAGTCGCGTGATCGAATCTTGACCCCGGCGGCTGCATTTTCGATGGAGGCGAAAATGTTTGAGGCCTGTGTACTTAGCTTTAGGTGCACGTTAAAGAACCCCAGGTGGTTGAAATTTCCGGAGCCCTCCACTACGGCGGCTCTCATAATCATATCGTGGTTTTGGGACGTTAAACCCCAGATATTATTATTATTATCCATGGAGAGTGCAATGTTGGCATTTTGTATGAAATGTTTGGGGTCCTACTGCAAGTTTGCAACTATTGCAGCTGGAAACTTGTTTAGTTTTCTACATTTTGCATGACCTGGACACAAAAAATTACTAAATATTTACGTTTCATACTGAAACATAATGTTTTTGTCTCCCTAATTTGCTTAGCTCTAGGCAGATATTGCTTAACTTACTGTACACTGCATTATTAATGCGATAATTTTTTCTCACAGTTGTAGTTCATGTAACTTGTGTGGCAGTTCATTTCTTTTCATTTATATTGAAAAAAAAAAGAAAAACGCTGATTTCTTACATGTGTCTGAAAAGTGGCACAAGTGCAATTCTCACATGGATATTCCACTCCTGAAACTTCTATTTGTTCGCGGTATTTAATAAAACTGGAATATTTCACATTATTAGCAGAAATGACTAAAAATTAAAATTTTTATGGCAGTGGAATTAAAAACGTAGATAAAGATAGGGCTGTGTTGTGCAGGAGAGCCAGAGATGAGTAAGGCTTGTCGCTGTGCGAGTTGGTTGACATCATAGGGATACCTGTTAGTGCAAACAAAAAAACAAAGACTCGAGAGAGAAAGTTTAGGAGGCGGAAAGGTTGGTAGCGCCCGACTTTTGTGCCTCCTACTCTTTCTTTCTTGAGCCTTTGTTTGCACTAACATGTATCCTTGCAGTCAGAGATCTTAGCACCCCAAAGTGTCTAGACAGTGACCAAGCAAAACTGATGTTCAGCTATTTTTCTACTGTATGGGTGTACGCACATTCTTTTCTGCAGTCAGGCATGACTTTGCTACTTGTCAGCCTTAGTTTTTAAGTCCCATTGCCCTGAAGTGGGCAATGAAAATGTAGTCAAACAATTTTTAAGTAATCAACAAAATTAAATTTTTTTGCCCCTGTTGGACACCAGCCCAAGTAGCCTATCCGCAAAAATTACAAGGGCCTAGATGTGTCTATATTATTTAGACAAAAGCATTCCACCTAAGAAAAATACCCACATGTGACTGTTCTTTTAAAAAGAAGAGTTTTTTGCATAAGAAAAAGACTTGGCATTTTTTCAGGGCATGATAAGTGGTTGTATTATTGTGAAGTGCCACTGTTTATTTCTACATAGAGCCGCGATAAGAGGCGGTAATTCTAAAGCAGTTATTATTTAAAGAACATATTATGAGGTGTCATTAGGAGTGGGTTTTACTCTGCTTTAGTGGTTTCAGAGAATTAGTTATTCGTAGTCACCTAGACTGTATTTTCGTTTGATGACATGGTGACATAATTTTAATGCTTTTGTTTATACAGCCTAGGCAATATAGTTCACTAGTTCATGGCAGGGACTTATAATGCTGCACTTTATTCATATTCTCATAGACTTTATATTGACTTATACAAGCTGTTAGCCATGCAACTGCTACTTATTGAAAGAAATTGTGTGCTGGCTGTTCTTCAATAGCTTTTTTTAGTTTTGTGCTACTACTGCCTCTCAGCTTCCTCTTCTTCCTCCTCTCTCATGGACATGCTATGTGTCTGACCATGGTCTGTTCAGGTATGATTGAGGAGTCATGGCTTCGTATTCTTTTAGCATCTTTCATAATTGACTTTTTCTTGCTGTTCTCCTTGCAGGAGTTTCGCTTCCCCCTGACTGTGGTCATCTGCCACCTAGTGGTGAAGTTTGTGCTGTCAGGGTTATTGCGGTTGGCATACCAGATCTTCACTGGGAAACCCCGCATTCTGCTTGGCTGGGCAGTTTATGTCAAGCAGCTGGCCATCACAGGAGTAGCCAGTGCACTGGACATTGGCTTTTCTAACTGGAGCTTCGAATTTATTACTGTGTCACTGTAAGTGTTCATGCATATGGTGGCTACATTACTCATTTCACCATAGTGGTTGATGCTGCTAATGTCAAAGCTTGGGAAAGTCGGTACAACATGGTTGTAGAATAAAGTAGGGCAAACAAATGAGGAACCACAAGAAGTGCTTTGTCTGTCTCCTCCTACTGGTTCCTCATTTTCAGCGGCATTGCATTGTATAAGCTTGTCGACGCTGTTTACTTTGTAATGCAGTCTTGGTCACTTGGATTTCCCCTAATTCTCATTTTTATTGACAATTTCGTTATTTAGCATGCAAATTTTTATGCTCTTTGTTTTTATCATTTTTCTAAATAGGTTTAGAACATTATTTTACTATCAAAGTGATTGAAAAGTTGTAGAATGCTTTATTTACGACCTCTCAGGGACATTTTGTCTAGGCAAAGAAAATGTGGCATTGTTCAGGGAAAGAAAACTAGAGCAATATATGTTGCAGAAGATCATGACTTGTTTACGTAATATGAGAGCTATACTCCTAATGAAAACCCAGGCCTGCTTACTTCATTACTGCCCGCTGCTGTGCCTCACTGTATGGTATTCTGCAGCTGAGCATAAGGTCACGACAGTGGCCAGTTCTGATCTAGCCAGAACGCAGAAATATTCATGTAGTTAATTGTGGTTGCGAACAAAAGGACACCAGTTGGTCAAGACTACACCAGAGCTGTCTATTGAAGTATCCCTTATAGCTTTCAATTCAGCTGTGGGATGTAAAACCTTATTTATTAGTATTTAGTATTTAGTATTTAGTAATATTAGTATTTAGTATTTACATTAGTAACAAACAGGCACTACTTTGATTATGCAAATGCATGCAAGAATAGGCTTCTGATTCTGCTTTAGGGCTGCATGCATTCCTGACATGCTTATAGCTTTTATAAAACACAACAAACTTTAAGTTGAACTTTTTAAGCAGAATTTTTCTGCACTTCATCTGAACATCTATACCACTTCAGCACTTCCCTGTGCTTAGTTAAATTCTACATTTTTGTCTCTGTTTGCATGCATTTTAGTGCATTTGCTTGCCTAAAATAATGCTCCTAAGGATGACCAGACAAGCTAAATTTGTCTACCCTCTCAAATGCTATAGTGACTGCCAAGCATGAAGTTATAGGCTTGATCTCAGCCTCAGAGACCACAACCCAATGGAGATGAAGTACAACAACACTTGTATAGAGCATTGGTTGCACATTTAAAAACCCCTGTGGTGGTATTCTGTAAGTAACCACTAAGTGCACTGTCCACTTCAGCATGCTGTGATGTGGTTAAGTCTTGAGAGCGAGCCAGCTCCAATAGTGAACCCTGGCTTCGATCTCTATCCATAGGCATGCGCAGGGTTCGGGGAAGGTTCGTCACAGCGCCCCCCCCTCCCAATTATGTCAGTGTATGGCACTGACATTGCCCCCTCCCCCCCCATGTCGCAGCGCCCCCCCTCCCTATTATGTCAATGTGTGGGGCTGACTTTGCGCCCCCCTCTTAGGTGAACAAGGGGGGGGGGACCACCCCCCGGCCCCCCTTTGCGCACGCCTATGTCTCTATCCAATGAGTGCACACTGAAACAGACAGTCCATTTAGTGGACACTTACAGAATACCACACCTGGTAGCCTGGAACTTTTCTCTACGGTGTCCCTTGTAACCTACCGTGCTGTTTCAGGAGGTTAAACCTCACAATTAAATAACTTAATTTTATAGTTGAAAATTGCAATAATAGTTTAATAACTTCAGGGGCTAGCTGGAGGCTATGTTACATCATGTGTAATTAAGTTATTTATTGTCAGAAGTCTATGCAATTGAGCACTATAAAAAAAAGACCTTTGCATGCTAAAAGAGCATGTTTACAATGCCCACTGACAAATGAAGAATGCAGTGGAGGCTTCCCTCAATAGAATGTGATCCAACTGTTCATTGTGCCTCCACAATTCAATCATTGTTCTTACACATGCCAATGGCACAACAACTACAACGACTGCATCAAAAAAAAAAAAAGGGACGATACAAACAAATCGCCAAAATCTCGCCAGGTTTGGGGACAAAGAATATAGCTCACAGCACAGACAGGCTGTTTGAAGGGAATAAGGACTGACCTCCCGTTAAAAGTAACTACTCACCAGCATTTCCCCTTCATCTTTGTGTGCAGGAGTGCATAACTGCCATTGTGATGTACCATGATGAATGAAAGACTGTATAGCCGGCTTTAACCCCTTCAGTGACATGGATATCATTTGCACTTTCGAAAAAAAAAAATTTCCTCAGCTCTATGAGGGGGAACTTTCATTCTTTCTTTCTTTATTTATTTATTCATTGATTTATTCCCTTAATTATTCATGACATGCAGATACACTGGAATGCCTATTCGTGCAATGTATAATCATCACCTTTCTGTACTCATTTTTATTCAGTACACATCTGACTGTCAAGTATCTTTATCCACATGCACTAACATTTCCCCAAAATATGCTTTTAAGGATTTTGAATTTATCAATTCAAAAGCTAGAACTAATTATGCACTGCAGTTAATAACTTGGCATATTCCAAACTTTTGAACCACCAGCAAATACTATCTTTAATTGCATATTCTCCTCCATTACTTTAGCAAACAATCAAAGATTTATTTTCTCAACTCTGACTTTATTCGCACTGCTTAATTGTGTTCTGTTATACTATGAATTCAGTTATTGAGCTGTAGTATAAAATGTGTTCTCTCATTTTTTTTTTTTTCTCCGCCTTTAACCATGAGATGTTTATTTTTTCTCCTGTTCCTTGTATTGTTCACATAGAGTATGTCCTGTCACTTTGTAATGCCCATCATAGTAGGCAGAATTTCCCTTGCATTTTTGTACCATTATGTATATGTTCTCTTTGTTAGTTTACATGATCTTCTTGTGCAATGAATTTTATATCGGGTTAGAGGCCCAGTCAGGTGACTGTCTAATGTCACTGTTTGCCCCAAGCATCATGACAATCATCTATTGTTAAATAAACAAATAACTAAATAAAATAAATAACCAATACAACTTAGACATCACATCAGAGCTTCACAAGGACTCACTGCTGGCTCACTAGACAGTGGGTTGAGTGCCACCAGTGGCACTTGTTGCCCAACTGACCTCCCTTTATTAATGGGCAACGGTCAGGGCATGAACTCAACAAGATGTTCACAGCAAGGAAGCAACCGAGCAAGGCTGAGGTGCGGACATAGCTGCAATGGATAAGGAAGGAGAGGGTGTCTAGGATGAGCAAGTGCATGCCTGAACGTTTTCTTTGAGGGGCACTTGCTGCATAATTCTTTATCCATCAGTGGCTACATGTGCGTGCTTTGGAAGGTCATTGGGAATGGTAGACTGCCTATTTGAGCAGTTTGCACCTCCTTCGTTTAGAACAGAACATAACTGCAGATCCTGCTTAATATGGTAAGAGGTCTTCTCCAGAGACCACACTGAACCTAATTTGCCCTGAAATTACTGGCAATTTATTCAATCTAGCAAGGGAACAAACACCATTTTAGAGCAGCTGATTATGAAAATGGTGATTCAAGTAGCATACATCACTGAGCATCTCTCATAATCATATCATGGCTTTGGGGCATAAAAAACACAGAAAATTATTATTATTATTATTATTATTATTATTATTATTATTATTATTATTATTATTATTATTATTATTATTATTATTATTATTATTATTATTATTAGACATGTACCAGTAAAATTACATACAACCATGCCTCAAGCCAGCTGTTTAGCTATTATGGATCCCAACACCTGAATGCATCATGGGAACTTGCTTGCATGTCCTTTCTTTTTTTTTTCACCTGCTTTCACTGTAATGATGTTTGGTACAAAGGCAATACTTAGGGACATGCAGTAGGCATATTTCAAACAGTCTGTTTCACACACACATGCCTATAGCGAGAAATTGTCAAATGCATTTTCATCCATGTTGTATGTGGATATATGTATATAATAACTTATTTTATGTATTTATAATTCACTTAAGACCTAATCAATGACCAGCCTTAGCATGTGTGATAGGAGAAAGTGGTGTGTTCTCAAGCTCAAGTCACTGTCACCATTTGAATTAGTGTGTCCCTGCTCTTGTAATGCTACTGGCTCTCCTTTTTTGCTTTGCAACCTACCTAGTACTGTATTGAAAATTATTAGCTATTACTTGTGCTAAAGCTTATTCCTCAAGACCTCATTACATAAATTGTTAATTGCATCTTAATTCTGCCTGTCACTTACAGCTTAAGCAGTCTTCTTTGCTTCCATTGTTAGCTTATTACATAATGGCATCCTTGTAGTGATGCCACAAGAGAACTAGACCCAGCCGTGCAGTACGTTGCTGACCTGATGCCTTTGTATCTTGCAGGTACACAATGACGAAATCTACTTGCATTATATTTATCTTGGGGTTTTCCCTTGTTTTTGGACTTGAGCGCAGGGTGAGTGTGCCCTTTTCTTTCTTTGTTGAGTTTTCTTTTATTTTTGTCAAGAGAAAGTGGAGTACATCTTTTGGTCAATGATGGGTGTTGTGGAATAAGAAGCTAAATGTATAGCGTGAATACATTTAAATGCTAAAGAAAAAGCTAAGATGTTGTAGGCAGAATGTTGAATAGCATTGTGCTGTAGCCAGACACCATAATTTTGGAGGCTACACTGGCGTAAATTATAGGGGGGGTCAGGGGGGTCCTGACCCCCCCTTGTGTTTCGGCTTGGGGGGGGACACCCCTTATAAGTGTCCCCCTCTTAAAATTATTTTTCAAGCATCATATTTCAATTGACATTGAAGTAGTATAGCGCTCTTAACTTTTTTAAAGTGCTTTATTTCGTAGTACGTGTACACCTGCAGTGTGTTCAGTACTGTTCAGCTGTGTAAAGCTGTATTGAAATTGAAACTACCATTCGATCGGTTTTCAAGAACGCTCAATAGCACAATGCAATTACGTGAGATGTGAAGCTATGCTCGTTTATTTTTTTAAAATTTTATTTCAAAGCATGATTTTAAATTTTTATATAATTAAATATAAAACCTATATTTATAAAAACAAAATGGCCCCCATGGCCAAGAGTGTGCCCCCCTTGTGGTTTATCTGGATTTACGCTACTGCGGCTAACAACAAATCCGTTATATGGACACACGAGTGTGCAATATTGTGACCACATAACCACTTTTTGAATGTTTGTTATCAGTTACATTAGCAAAAATCATCAGCATGCATTTTTGAAGATCATTATTATGAGCAACAAGCACCAATAGGTGCAAGGAGTTATTAAAAGATTATATTAACTATATAGATACTTGCATTGTTGTCCAGCTTAATAATTTCATTAATTTGGTATACATATTATAATTATAGAATTGAGGCTGGTCAGTGTACAAGACAACTCTACCTAATATGATTTGATGAGAAAGCTAAATAGGCAAAGTCGCAGCAAATGAGACACAGCACGTGTCATATTTGCGGCATACTTGGGTCTGTCGCATAACAGAATAAGTGCTTATTGTTTTCTTTTCTTTTTTTCCTTTTTTTTGACACGTCTTTATTTCCGCATGAAATAGGTTAGACCTTGCGGCAGAAAAGAGGTGCTTGCTCTAAGGGGGTTGGGGAAGGGGGACCGGGGTACTCTTCTTCCTCGAGGTGGAGCGGTCTCGATGCCGGCTCTGTATATAGACGGCCAGGTCCTTCTTTGTTGTTTATTTTGTTTAGTGACAGATATGACTGCACCTTCTAAGCCACCACGCTTTTCCTCTTCTTTATACCAGCCCCATCATCTTACATACTACTTGTCTGGTTCGCGTTTTCTGCTGACTTCTTATGGCATTATCTGCCAATAAATAAAAGCCATTACAACATAAAGAACTGCTAACATATTTTGTGGCTGCTGTAGCATCTGGAAATTGCATTAAGATTAGTAAATCTGTTGGTTATTAGGCATGCAGTGAGGTATAAGCCATTTCAGCTGTTAGCGTAGGTTGCCCAAGTTTCATTTACAGATTATGGATGTGAGGAACTCTTTCCTTTCCGGTGTTTCTGTGAGCTGTAAACATTTGTGTCTGAATTTACATGCAATCACTCAAATTCTTTGAAATTCCATGTGTGTAGCTGTGCCTTTCTTAACTCTCCAGCTATGGTTTCAAGTTCTCTTTGTAAATTGCTGTACCTTGTTTTGATAACCGTACATTGAATGTTAAAAAAACGCCTTGGCTCTCTGTTTCTTGCAGCGGTGTTCCCTTGTGTTCATTGTACTTCTGATAGCACTCGGACTTTTCATGTTTACCTACCAATCAACGCAGTTCAACACAGAGGGTTTTTTGCTCGTTCTTAGCGCCTCATTCCTTGCTGGGCTCCGTTGGACCCTTGCTCAACTTGTGATGCAACGCAAAGAAGTCGGTGAGTTTATGAGGGTTGTTCCATCAGAATGTACAACCTGCTTAATGGTCTGAGTGTATCTGCATCAGGCTTCATGACAAGTTGTTACCAAGGTTCCTGCACCTTAAAGGCTCCACTCTGGTGTTGAGATCAGTGGTTGTGATATGCGTTCAAATAACAGATATTATACTGGTAAGCATTACAAAGCACTGGTGTTGAAAATACTTTCTCTAACTTAGCATTAAAATTACCAGAAAGTACTGCACAGAGTGGCTGCATATAGTAAAGAGTGTCTTAGCTTACGTGATCCATATTGGTGCAATAAAAAAGAAGTAAATTCTCGGGTTTGGTGAACCACAATTATTATCTGAGTATGCGGCATGCCATAGTGGAAAATTCCGAATTAATTTTGACCACTTGGCATTTTTTTTTTAACATGCATTGAGTCCAAGGTATATGAGTGTTTTCACGTCTCACCGCCATCGGAATGTGGTCGCTGCAGCCAATATCGAAACTGCAACTTTGTGCTCAGCACCCCAATGCCATAGCAACTGAGCTATCATAGCAACTGAGCTATCATTCTATGCTAAATCACTTGTGCTTAATTCTGCATAGTAGAGAAGGTATTTTTAGAGAGAAAATAGTCATGCTTCTGAAACTAAAACAAAACTAATGTATTATCCGGTGTGTAAGTCACACGCTTGCATAATATGCACCTGCTACTTTTCATGACTATCGCAGTAAAAATTGGTATATAAGTCACGCTTATTTTGAACTCAGTTGGCATGATAAAATGCGATTATACACGCTTGTACATTCAATGCAAAATATATCCTCCCATGGCGCTGAACTTATGTAAACATAGTTCTTCTGAGCTGCAAATACTAGTAGCATAAAGTTTGGAGCTAATTCTCTACTAAGGCATAGGAAACATATTTTCTGCATTTAACTAGAATCCATTAAGGCCTCATGCTCTGATGCACCATCAACAGTTCTACCGCTTGGATTTTCAGCATCACTGGGTTGCCATTTTCAGCATCTGAATAACTTGAACACGACCTCGTAAGCACCTTAAAGCATGTGATTGACGTTGCCTCTGTGGCATTTGGTGCTTGGAATGAGCACACAAACAACGATCGCATCACAGCTTTACACACATATACAAAAGATAAATGGCATCTGGAAGCCAAAAGCTGCAGCTACTGTGGATTGCCAAGACTTCTCGAACTTCTCACACAAAAGCTGATAATGATGACACCGGGTGGTGCTCTTCTTTCCTTTTTTCTTTCTTCCATTGCATAACACATACCAGCGAAAATTTTGGAAGAAAAAAAGAATGAATGTGTTATACACCAGAAAATGCGGTATATGAGTTTCTCAGAAAGGAAGCATCATCGTTGAAGAATTCGTTCTGGTTTTGAGAAAGAACTCAGGAATAGTGCTTTTGCAGGGGAACTGCTCTATCTGAGCTGACCAGGAGACCAAAGATTTAGGCTGAATTAGTTGACAACTCAAAATACTCAGTAATTCTCTTGGGTGGGTAAAAATTACATGGCAATTTGGAATTTGGGTGTTTTCTTTCACCAAAGGAAGACCAACCCATTGAAGGTTCACATGGTGTACAGTCACATTCACGTGTTTCAGTGACAATTCACAACTTTCTCACCCGAACAGGGGCTCAGCTCAGCCAAATCTTGCAGTCGTGCGTCTGTAAGATTTGGCTGAACTGTTCATAGAAGTGTCTGCTTTTCACAGGATATGTTTTCTCACCAAGCTTGAGAGATGGTTCATTACCCCTTTAATATCGGAAAAGGTTGTATCTATGATGGGCAGAATGCTACATTTCCGTGGGTTAATAATTGCTCTTATGCTTTTCCTTCCTGTGTAAATGCAGGTTTAGGTAATCCAATTGACATGATCTTCCATGTCCAGCCATGGATGATTCTTGGCCTTCTTCCATTGGCTATAGCATTTGAAGGTGAGTGTACATCTCTCCTGACCCGAGAGCAGATGTGGACAAATGCAATGATGGAGTTCAAAAAGTTGAATTTTTTAATAACGTTTTGGTTTTGCAAGCAGTATCATATTTTATTTTACTTTTACACATAAGAATTTGAACCAGAATTTGACCTAAATAACAGTTAAAGTTGTATTAATGCAGCCACAGTACCTTAAGAAAATGCAAATTTAGTGTGTTTTTATGCATGTCATTCGACAAAGGTCACACTTGTTCACTTCTGTGTAGCTCAATACTTCTTGCTATGCATGCATTTTCGTTCCATTTTTTATCTGTTTAATTCTTTCTCCATACGTGGCAGCTTTTCATGTTAAATTCTTTGCTTGTTTTTTGATCGGCTCTTCTCTTTTGCTACACACCCCATGGCCCAAGTAGTAGTCTATTTGGGGAGACGATGCCTGCAAGGCCGGGGGAAGTAGCATAGAATGCTTTATCTCGCATAGCTGTCTTGTGCTGTTACCCAAGATTAAGCTTAACCAACTTGTTCAGGTGTCAATTCTGTTAAAAGTTTACTTATAGAAACTTCAATAAGACTACTGTTGGGCCTGGTTGGTACATATAGCTATTAGGGTGAAAACTTCAGCGTAAACCAGGGCGGACCACAAAGCGCCAGTGCTTGTCTCATCTATTCTTTGTGGTTCATCCTGGTTTACGCTGAACTTTTCACCTAAAAAAATTACTTACATATAGTTTCGCTTTAAAAACAACCAATTTCTGAAGGTGTTTTTGAGCTTTCTATCAAGATCTCTGCCTTTTTATAGTGGAGCCAAGCAAAAATTTTGCTTGTTGTATATCTTCCTCTTTGCTGTACTAATGTCCATTTCTGGTAACCTGATAACGTCATCACTGACAGATTTGAATCATCACTCTTGCCGGTCTCGACGTTATTCAGATTATTGCAAGATGTACTTAAAATTCTCTTCAAGCCTTGTGCTTCTGTATTAACTCACTTTGGTTGAGTGCATTTTTATCAAAGGTCAATGTGGAGTTTCTCTACATTTTACGCTGGTAGCCTTCAGTGTGTCCAGAATGTATGTGCTTGTGCTATCTGTCCCAAATGGTGATTCAAAATTAAACATTTCTAACAGAGGAGATTTGAAATAGAAATATTCAGCATCAAAGTTTATGTTAACTGTAGTTATAGTCACAGGAAAATTCTTGTTTCTGTTTGCACTGTGCAGATAATAAGGATCAAGATTTGCTGTTAGTTTTGTATTGATTGCAGAAATTTCCCATATAAAATAATTTCACATAAAAGAAGCAGGAGATTACTAGGAAAGCCAATTTGCCAGTGCACATAGACATGCCCTTCTTGGTCTCCTTCACAGGAATCCCAATTGCGACTTCAGAGAAGGTGTTTCGCTTTCGCGATGCTGAAGTCGTGCTGCGCACGTGCAAGTACGTCCTGGCAGGCTCCTTGCTCGCTTTTTTGATGGAGCTAAGCGAGTACTTGCTTCTCACGTACACTTCCAGCTTGACACTCTCCATTGCTGGCATTATAAAGGCAAGTGGTGAAGGGAATTATAAAAGAAGGGCATGTGTTTCATTCTAGTATTTTCTAAGCAAATATAAATTTACGTGGTTTGTGAGTGTGGCCATATGGTGTGCAAAAAGTTTCAGTTAGACAGTGACACCATTCATATTATTAGTTACTGGTTCCATTTGTGTAGCAACACTGCACAATGAGACAATGCAGAAGAAGCCAAGAAGCTTCATCGACGTTGACAAGTGTAACAACAATAGCATGCTTTTTAATGTACAACACAGAAGAAAAAAAGACACTTACACTGGAAAAGAAAACTTTTTTTTTTGCTCTGTGTTTTCCAAATAAGGTGGAAAATGTTGCATGATGGTGTAGTAAAACTAGTAGCCCTATCCTGCACTTACTACAATACTATGTAAAAGCCGTAGAGGATCACATGAAAGCCTTTAAAAGGCTTATGTACGAAATTGCATTTGCAGATAATTACTTGCACAAAGCTTGTCCTCAATAACAGAGGCTTTCATCAGGCAGCTTCATCTGGGATATGAAAGCTCAGTGTCACCTTTGGTTATTTTCTTCTAATTTTACATGACAAGGCAAAGTAGTTCAATAAAATAAGCACTTGTGAGCATATGAGTTGCTTCACTATTCTGTGAATGTGAATATAGCTGTCCATCATAATTGTTTTGTCAATATAATACTATTAATTATTGAATGTCTCGAAATTATCTATAGCTGCAATACTACTCTTCTGGGCTCATCAACACTTATCACACTAATGTGTTTATGACGTCGTGTAGCACATTAAAAATTGACCTATGCATTTAACGGAGCAAGGACCTGTGATGGCCAAAGAGTAATAATAATAATAATAATATCTGGGGTTTAACGTCCTAAAACCACGATATGATTATGAGAGACGCTGTAGTGGAGGGCTCCAGAAATTTCGACCACTTGGGGTTCTTTAACGTGCACCTAAATCTAAGTACACGGGCCTCAAACATTTTCGCCTCCATCGAAAATGCAGCTGCCGCGGCCGGGATTCGATCCCGCGACCTTCAGGTGAGCAGCCGAGTGCCATAACCACTAGACCACAGTGGCCTAACCACAGTGGCATAACCACTAGACCACAGTGTGTGAAGATGGCCAAAGAGTACCATGAAACATAAGAATATTGAACAAAATGAGATAGGCACCATATTGTAGCTCCATTCACAGCTTCCACATCATTGTTGTAGTAGATGGGCTATGAATTTAATATTAAGGCGCAACTTTGCAGTGTGATAACTGTACACCAAATTGATGTCTAGGTAAAAAATAAATCGTAGATTGTTGCTCTTAAATGTACTTGTAGTATGTGAATAAGGCTTGTGGAGTGCTCGTGTACACATTGTAACTATTCAGCATAAACTGTAACCTATTGACTTCACCACTTTAGGCATGCAGGCAATATAGTTGCAGTGACTGCTCTTGTAGCAGAGTTGATAAAATGATAAACTTCATTATTCAACTTTTTTGAAATTGTCAGTTTTCAGCAGTCAAATTAAAAGCCGAGGTAAATATCTATACCCCTAAGTCACGATAATTCCACATATGGTACTTCATCCAAATCTATTCATTGCTTACCTAAATATAGAATTTCTGTGTGTGTGCTTTTCTTTTTTCATACTTGTTTGGTGAATAGTATAGAAATTGGAATCGTACGAAATCTAAAGCTACCTCTTAAGGTGGTAGGCCACCTTCAAAAGTCACATTTTTTTTTCGCGAGTTCGATTTTTAGTTTTTTTTGTTTTTTGCGCACACCCAAACATTGAAAAATATGTTGCAACAAAAATTATCCTCCTATCATCATTAGTTCTCGAGTTACAGCAAGTTTTCCATACCCTATGCTCGTATTGCAAAACCGAAACCACATTGCGTTGGTTTCGAAAATAAGTGGTTTCGTCTATAGACCGTTTTCACGGAGAGGAGGAGCGTAGCCTCGAACCGGTGTATTTTCACCGCTTTCTCTCTCTCCACCTCGGCCGACCGCTGCCGCTGGTGTGTGCGGATTCCCGAGTTTTGCACTGCGTGGTGCGTGACAGGTCAGCGTGTTTCCATTTTTCGACGCGCTGAAACAATTGTGCTGCCGCAAATCGAAATGTTGGACGAGAACAGGTCGACAAGCTACCACTGCGCTGTGTTTGGCTGCGGCAACAGCTACGGAAGCCTGAAAGACTGGCAGCCAAGGCATGCGAAGTGCACAATGTTTTTAAATGACTTCGCTTCTCTCAGGTCACACGCCTGCTTCTCCGACAAATAGTATATTATTATATGTGGTGTCTGTACTTATGGTCATTTCTCCAAGTCACCACACCAGCTTGTGATTGTGCTTGGGTGCTGGTACACTTTATCATCTGCACCAAAGAGAACCAATGTCAAGGCTGACGATTAATACACAAAATGTTTGGCCAAGAGTTGTTCTCATGAACCTCTCTGATTTCTATGCTACAGCACATGATTTACAATGCCTGCGGCTAGAAAATGTTCCATCTTAGTGCGTGCAATTTCGAGATTATTGAATGAGCACTTTTCAATCTACATGACAGAAAGGCCCGCATGAGATGTGTTCTTTGGCGTAGGTACGCGTTTCTAACGTTTCGTCGACAGCACGTTCTTTCTCGACTTGTCAATTTTGTGACGATAACTGGGTTAGCGTTATGACAACCGCACTTTTTTTTTTCGCGCGGCAGCCTGGGTGTCGTGAATAATCGGCCCACGTTCGTTAAAGCCAGGTCGTTACCTGGACACGTGCGCTCGTCGTAATGCCTCTGAAATACTCGCCAGAAAGCAAATTGACAATAATGTTACCAAAAACGAGCGCCCTTTCGGCGTATCGCTAGTGGCGGCGGCTCGCGCCGAAGCGAACTTACGCCATATGCCACGCTTCCAGATGTGCAACAGGCTTATTTTTATTTTATCATCGGTGTTGTTTCAACGCCGAATTTTGAGCTCACACGTCGTACTTCTGTTCCTTATCCTGTGCAAGGATCAGAGGCCACAAGCTACGACGGTGACACGAATAAACACAGGCATCGGTGTTTGTGCTCCTGTCGTTCTGTGAACATTGTATTGCAACGTGCCAAGCGGAACCAAAATGGTCTGTTAGGGATTAGAGTTACGTTGAACTTGAATAATCACGGCACGGAAACCCGGGAGCCATCTTAAACACTAATGCGCGCACCTAGCGCGCAGCCGGATAATGGCCTACGTGTTCGCTCGTCTCCATTTACGTTTCTCCGATTATACTTCGACAGTTGTCCTAAATGTTCACGCTCCTTTATAGTGATTATTCCAAGAACCTCACCCGGCCAGCTATAACAAAACATACAAAGCAATTACCAATTTACACATGCTGCTTAAGAACTGCATTGGCATTATTCTCATCGTCGGCGCTGCTGCGGGAACGTCTCGTGGGCCGCCGCTGCTTGCTGTTTCAGCCGTTTTGAAGCTGAAAGCTTAGCGATTATTTATCAGCGCCTTTACACTCGAAAAGCGTTGCCCTGTTTTGCCCGTGCACCGCGAAGAACAGCAATACCTTGTGAACCGAGCGCATACGCGGCATACACCGCCGCGGAACCCCACACACCGGAAGGGCGGCGAAACGTCGCAGACGATAGACGGCGCTGCGGCGGTGGAGTGCTTTAAAAATGGCAGCCTCCGTGTGGAATTGGTGTATATTATTGATATTCAAAATACTTAGGAAATTTTATTTTGAATGCTACATAAGGTGATGTCATTAAATATAACTTTGTGTTTCTAATTGTTTTTAAATCTCAAAAAACGGCCAGAAGGGGGACGCACACCTTTTGCAAGCTCTGAAATTTTTGTTTGTCTTTTTCTCAAAATAAGAATTTGCTCTAAGTCATGTGACGCAAACTTTCATAGCTTTTTTTCTCAGTGTGTACTTTGAACTGAAATTGTGTATAACAATTTAAAACACATATATCTGTGCAGTGAACTAGAATAAAGGAAATTGATGGAATATTTTTGAATTCACAGCTGATTTTGCAAACAGGTTCAGTGTAAATTGGCTCTTTTTCCCCGTCTTTTTGGTTTTTTTAACATTACTTCCTTGATATTTACTGCATAATATTTATCCTTGTTCAATGCATAGCTCCAACTTTTAGTTACACAAATGCCAAAACTTTACTGAATTAAGCCAACCATTAGTCACTTATCACGGCTGGCGTGACTACCACTTTTAATGCAATTTTTGACAAAGATTACCTCCCAGTAAATAAATAATCAATATTTTACACTATAAATGGCTGGGTAAGTTAAATAAGACATGCTTGTTTTGAAGAAAAAGTTATTTCAATGCTGGCTGCTCTTAAAAAAAAACTTTTTTTTAGAGTGGCCTACCACCTTAAGGAGACTGTCAATAATCCAGAATGTGTTCTCTCATTATGGTGTTAGTGGAAAGGTTGCGTCTTGAAAGTTATTGAAAAATGAATTATTTGATCACTTAAGAAACTAAAGAGAAAAGTAAGTACAGTAATACCTCGTTAACTCGAAGTAGTAAAAACCAGAAAAAATTTCGAGATAAGCAGATTTTCGAGATAAGCAAAGTTGGGCAAATTCCATTGAGAAGTTCAGTTCTATCTAGAAACGTTATCTCTACTGACCACTTTCTTAACGGGAGCGCCAAACTGGCTCTTTGTAAAGGTTTTGAAGAAAAATAATGACATACCAGCGCTATTAACCAGCTGTGTTTTTCGGCACTGCCTTTTTATTTAGTGCAGAGAGACCGACTAAGGCTGGTCTGCCTCTCAGTAACACTTGCACCTAGCAAAGCTTTCTCGAGTTGCTTAACACATCGCATGTGCCGATCATCCGCGCCGCTGCACTCAAATTTATTTCGCATCAAGCGAAGCATGTTTCTTGTTTCGGCGGATGTCGTCACCCCTCGAGTAGCTGCGTCGACGCTGCCGCGATCACTGTGCGTGACGCCACGTTGTTTGGCTTAAGAAAATGGTCAAACCATCCGATGTTGCAGGCTAGGTCAGTTTAGCCCACCGCTAAGTCCAGAGAATCGGCCTTATCTGTCGATGTGACTGGAAGGGGCTCCTCTCGCACGATGCCACACATTCAGCGCCGTTTTGACGTCCGGAAACTTCGAGCCTCGAATCCGTTTCTTTGATTAGGGCTACCTTTCTTTGCAGCATCAGTGACTTGCTTTGCTTTGGTGGCGTTATCCTCACCACATCGCACGGCCGAAGAAAAAATCCGCGCAACGTGCCTTGCGTAAATAAAATGCTGAAATCGCATCTCTGGCGGTAAACAAAACGTGTACGACCCGAGCTATTTTGCAGGGCCTGCTTATGTGCACGTCTATAGCGTCACATGACGTGACACAGGGTTGCTCGACAAAATTGGTATGCCGCTAGGTTCCGACTTTACTTTCGGGAACAGTGCCCACTTCGTCGTAAACGCGGCAGCCTCGCGCGAACCTTGTGAAACGTATGACATTTTGCCGCTAGTATTTTGTGAAACGGTTCAGCGGCGAAGTTTCGGTTCCATTATCAGTCGAGATTTCGAGATAACCGAAAGTGGGCACGGAAATACTTCGAGATAAAGGGCAATAAATACATTGCACCTATGGGAAATTGTTCGGTACCGCGGAAAACTTCGACTTAGCCGATTTTTCGAGATATGCGAGTTCGAGTTAACGAGGTATTACTGTATTGCTGTATTAGTAAATTGCCTGCTCATCCACATTATGTTAAACATTATTTGTACATTATAATGAATATTAGCTGTACTTCTTTCTTGAACCTAAATAGTGGGAAGGCATAGTAGCAGTCCACGCTGCCCTTCTCCGCCCGTGACAATATTCAACATAGGTTTCAAGCCAGATGCATGTGGAACCATCAGTCATTGGCATGATCATGTTTTTGCCTGGAGCTTTTGAGAAAACTTAGATTAAAGGAGGCCCTGAAATACCTTTTTTCTTTTACTTATTATGACTTTAACTCATTAACTTATTACTCATAAACATTGCTTCATATTAAGCTAATTTGTAGTGCTTAAATATGTGCAATATGTATTTGACTACTATATGATATGCATCAATTGAGCTGGTGCAAGATAAAGAGGACACAAGCATGAGGGTGCACTCTAGCCATGTGCGCATAGCAAATGGTACACTATCCACACTAATGCACTAC
The DNA here is from genome assembly GCF_013339695.2 of Rhipicephalus sanguineus. Classification (NCBI taxonomy): domain Eukaryota; kingdom Metazoa; phylum Arthropoda; class Arachnida; order Ixodida; family Ixodidae; genus Rhipicephalus; species Rhipicephalus sanguineus. The sequence goes on along the minus strand of NC_051176.1, from coordinate 225,144,416 downwards.
AATGTGTGTGTAGCTGCGAGCATAGATACTGCGGCTGTCTTGGGATGCTGGAATGACTCCACTTTCCAGCAAGATGCTGGGACCATTGCGTGCTCTGATTGGTCTCTTAATGTAATATTAGCTCCATGCTGGGAAATGATGCGAGGCAGCCCAAGCGCCCATCTCAGGGAAAGAGAGTACCATGTACACCTGAACCGGAAGCAACAGTGAGCACGTTGAAAAGAAACAAAACAAAATGGTCAAGGCCGTGATACACCCAGACTTCGCTTTTGGGCGGGGCCTTACCACCTTGTCATCTGCTTTGCATTGAAGCATTGAACTCTTACAATTTGTACAGCCTAAAGTTGCACAGAAGCCTTGCTTCAGTGTAAGCAATACTGTATTGTATCCTGCACTTCTTGCTTCATTATAGAAACTGCCATTGCAAAAGGTGTTCATCAAGCAGGCATCAGATTGGCATTATTTTATGCCATAACTTAGAGCACAGTTATTTATTGTAAGGGTTTTTGACCGTGCACATAGGGGAAGCTAAGCTTTGCTTCAAACTCATTTGCAGCACCTAGATGCTGTTTTCATTTTTCATGGGGGAATGGAGGTTTTTTTTTTGTGTGTGTGTGTTTGCTTTGTTTATTAATGTTGTGATAATCTGTTAATCATGCAGAGGCTTTTCACATTGTGCTCAGAAACCACTTGATTAGGGTTGCTGCTAAACCTGTGTGTGTTTAACATTATGTCCATGATGACACCGATCTCGGCAGGAATATGCTAGGTCAGGTGGCGTTAAGAGTTCAGGCACAGAGCAACAAACAAGCAAGAGAGAGGTAATGAAAATTGCAACACTAAAAATTTGGGTTGGGGGAAGTGGTGCAATAGAACAATGCAGACATGTATTCAAATCACATATTTCTGGTAGCCTTATGTGGAGTGCTCTTTTGCAGGAAGTTTGCACACTGTACCTGGCTGTCAAATACAGTGGAGATGAAATGAGCTCAATGAATTTGCTGGGCTTAATCATCTGCCTTTTGGGCATTGCTCTACACATTGTTGTTAAGTCATTCAACACTAACGGTAAGAGGCCACAATATTTTTTGTTTTTTCTCTTTGTGGCTGGCCTGTTTGGGCAGCTGTTATACCTGCTGTTGCACTTTCTCTCAGTCCTTCAAATGTGTATGCTGTTTGTGTGTGATGCAGCCTTGCACTTCCCCAAGTGTGCTCTTCTTCATTTATTCACTCCCTTAACTACACATTACTCTGTCTGTGCGCCAAGACTAAAGAAATGATGGAGTGATCACCCCTTCCACTCTAGACAGCTTTATTTACAAAATTTGCAGGTTATGCTGTTTTTCGTGCTGTGCCATGTAGTCACATTTGGTCACGTGCAGGGACATAGACAAAGTGCACATTGGCAGGAGCATGCTGCCTTGCCTTTTTTGTGTGTCGTCGTAATATCAGTTACTGTGTCTGTTTTGCTGCAAGGAAACTGTAACGACATGCAAACTCAATTGGCATAACTGTTATACATGTCATTTCCTTTCTGGCCTAACAAGAGCTGCAACCTCTGCAGTTGTGTGCTTCTCAGCTTGCTTACTATGCTTCCAGGGCAGTAACAATGCATGTACTCTCTCACTTGGCTTAGCTGCACCCCTTGTAGGCAATGACTTGCCGTGCTATTTCAGGGCTGGGGCTCGATTCCATCATGCGAGTCACGTGCATGCTTCTTCCTGGATCGCTTCTTCCGCTTTTAACATGCAGAAAGGTACGTGATGCCTGACACCGCTCTGCTAGCTTGCCACCTGCTCTTCTCACTGTCTTCTTATCATGTAGTATGCCTTAGCGAGTGTTTCGTGCATTAACCCTCTCAGACGCCACCTATGAAGAACTGTCTGTAAATGTGTCAAATCGATACTACGTTATTTCAAGGCACTCGATATTCTATTGCAAAAATAATGTCATAATCCGTTAATTTATTTGTGTTATAGTAATTAATTCTAATTCAATTGTAACTAAATATCTTTATTGTGATGCCATTCATGCTCTGTTTTTGCATTAATAGAATGGAATCTTATGCCAGAAATATAGTGTCAATTCATTTTCGGGTATGTCCATTTGGAGCAAAGAAAAATTATATACTTTTGACGTGGCTCGCAGGTAGGGGCACGTCGAACGACTCGTCGAACTGCGTAGTGCCTTAAGCAAACTGATCATATACAACAGTACACTGCAAAATGAAGTTAAATGAAGACAAATTTATTATGCAGGAGGTTCATTTTATCTAAAGCTCAATGTATCTTGCTCTCTCTTAGCCCCTAGTCGTTACAAATGGCAAAAACAAGTGATGTACACAATTGTGTACATAGCGTGTCAAAGGGTTAATGGCAGAAAAAATGGCAACAAAGTTTCTTATGGCAAATGCCACGAGGGGACAGTTGACATAAAGTTCGAATAACAGGTGTGTATTTATGCAATGAAAAGTAATTCCTGTGCAGATTTTCTCTTTGCATAAGTTCAGCTTAGGCACAAGCTATGAAAATTATTTGTGTGCAGTATGAGGACAGAATATAATATCTTTTTTTGATTGCACAACAGACTGCAGTTTGTTACTTCCACATGCCGAACTGGTGTCTCCTGACCACAATATAGTGCCGTTAATTTTCTAGCCATGGAAGCTGCATTCCTCTAGGACAGAGTGCAAAAACACTTGTGCACTTGAGATCTAGGCGCATGCTAATGAGCCCCATATGGTCAAACTATCACTACATCACCCTTAAGCCACTGTGTAGCTTAGGAATGAAGGAAAGAAGTGTTAATTTCAAGGGCTCGTTTTCTTTTTTGTTATACACAATATTAATGAGAACTAACAGACAATAATGCCAAGGAAAGTATAGGGGATGTTTTTAGTAATGAATGTAAGGTAATTGTGAAGAAAGAAAAGTGGACGAAAAGATAGCTTGCCGCGGGCAGGGACCGAACCTGCGACCTTCGAATAACGCGTCCGATGCTCTACCAACTGAGCTACCGCGGCGGCCATCCCCCCGTCCACTTTATAGGGTATATGTGTGCATTAAACGTGGGAGCGTCAGTCAGCGCCGCCAGTAGCCATGACGGCGAGTGTGGAACACTCTTTTTCTGCCTTGTTGGCGTCACGTAGCACGTGAACTTATTACGAGCTGGCAGCTGACCAATAATCCCTCGCATACTACCTGAAAGCATCAAGTCTGCCAGAACGAGACCCTCGCTATGAATGAAGGAAAGAAGTGTTAATTTCAAGGGCTCGTTTTCTTTTTTGTTATACACAATATTAATGAGAACTAACAGACAATAATGCCAAGGAAAGTATAGGGGATGTTTTTAGTAATGAATGTAAGGTAATTGTGAAGAAAGAAAAGTGGACGAAAAGATAGCTTGCCGCGGGCAGGGACCGAACCTGCGACCTTCGAATAACGCGTCCGATGCTCTACCAACTGAGCTACCGCGGCGGCCATCCCCCCGTCCACTTTATAGGGTATATGTGTGCATTAAACGTGGGAGCGTCAGTCAGCGCCGCCAGTAGCCATGACGGCGAGTGTGGAACACTCTTTTTCTGCCTTGTTGGCGTCACGTAGCACGTGAACTTATTACGAGCTGGCAGCTGACCAATAATCCCTCGCATACTACCTGAAAGCATCAAGTCTGCCAGAACGAGACCCTCGCTATGAATGAAGGAAAGAAGTGTTAATTTCAAGGGCTCGTTTTCTTTTTTGTTATACACAATATTAATGAGAACTAACAGACAATAATGCCAAGGAAAGTATAGGGGATGTTTTTAGTAATGAATGTAAGGTAATTGTGAAGAAAGAAAAGTGGACGAAAAGATAGCTTGCCGCGGGCAGGGACCGAACCTGCGACCTTCGAATAACGCGTCCGATGCTCTACCAACTGAGCTACCGCGGCGGCCATCCCCCCGTCCACTTTATAGGGTATATGTGTGCATTAAACGTGGGAGCGTCAGTCAGCGCCGCCAGTAGCCATGACGGCGAGTGTGGAACACTCTTTTTCTGCCTTGTTGGCGTCACGTAGCACGTGAACTTATTACGAGCTGGCAGCTGACCAATAATCCCTCGCATACTACCTGAAAGCATCAAGTCTGCCAGAACGAGACCCTCGCTATGAATGAAGGAAAGAAGTGTTAATTTCAAGGGCTCGTTTTCTTTTTTGTTATACACAATATTAATGAGAACTAACAGACAATAATGCCAAGGAAAGTATAGGGGATGTTTTTAGTAATGAATGTAAGGTAATTGTGAAGAAAGAAAAGTGGACGAAAAGATAGCTTGCCGCGGGCAGGGACCGAACCTGCGACCTTCGAATAACGCGTCCGATGCTCTACCAACTGAGCTACCGCGGCGGCCATCCCCCCGTCCACTTTATAGGGTATATGTGTGCATTAAACGTGGGAGCGTCAGTCAGCGCCGCCAGTAGCCATGACGGCGAGTGTGGAACACTCTTTTTCTGCCTTGTTGGCGTCACGTAGCACGTGAACTTATTACGAGCTGGCAGCTGACCAATAATCCCTCGCATACTACCTGAAAGCATCAAGTCTGCCAGAACGAGACCCTCGCTATGAATGAAGGAAAGAAGTGTTAATTTCAAGGGCTCGTTTTCTTTTTTGTTATACACAATATTAATGAGAACTAACAGACAATAATGCCAAGGAAAGTATAGGGGATGTTTTTAGTAATGAATGTAAGGTAATTGTGAAGAAAGAAAAGTGGACGAAAAGATAGCTCAGTTGGTAGAGCATCGGACGCGTTATTCGAAGGTCGCAGGTTCGGTCCCTGCCCGCGGCAAGCTATCTTTTCGTCCACTTTTCTTTCTTCACAATTACCTTACATTCATTACTAAAAACATCCCCTATACTTTCCTTGGCATTATTGTCTGTTAGTTCTCATTAATATTGTGTATAACAAAAAAGAAAACGAGCCCTTGAAATTAACACTTCTTTCCTTCATTCATAGCGAGGGTCTCGTTCTGGCAGACTTGATGCTTTCAGGTAGTATGCGAGGGATTATTGGTCAGCTGCCAGCTCGTAATAAGTTCACGTGCTACGTGACGCCAACAAGGCAGAAAAAGAGTGTTCCACACTCGCCGTCATGGCTACTGGCGGCGCTGACTGACGCTCCCACGTTTAATGCACACATATACCCTATAAAGTGGACGGGGGGATGGCCGCCGCGGTAGCTCAGTTGGTAGAGCATCGGACGCGTTATTCGAAGGTCGCAGGTTCGGTCCCTGCCCGCGGCAAGCTATCTTTTCGTCCACTTTTCTTTCTTCACAATTACCTTACATTCATTACTAAAAACATCCCCTATACTTTCCTTGGCATTATTGTCTGTTAGTTCTCATTAATATTGTGTATAACAAAAAAGAAAACGAGCCCTTGAAATTAACACTTCTTTCCTTCATTCATAGCGAGGGTCTCGTTCTGGCAGACTTGATGCTTTCAGGTAGTATGCGAGGGATTATTGGTCAGCTGCCAGCTCGTAATAAGTTCACGTGCTACGTGACGCCAACAAGGCAGAAAAAGAGTGTTCCACACTCGCCGTCATGGCTACTGGCGGCGCTGACTGACGCTCCCACGTTTAATGCACACATATACCCTATAAAGTGGACGGGGGGATGGCCGCCGCGGTAGCTCAGTTGGTAGAGCATCGGACGCGTTATTCGAAGGTCGCAGGTTCGGTCCCTGCCCGCGGCAAGCTATCTTTTCGTCCACTTTTCTTTCTTCACAATTACCTTACATTCATTACTAAAAACATCCCCTATACTTTCCTTGGCATTATTGTCTGTTAGTTCTCATTAATATTGTGTATAACAAAAAAGAAAACGAGCCCTTGAAATTAACACTTCTTTCCTTCATTCATAGCGAGGGTCTCGTTCTGGCAGACTTGATGCTTTCAGGTAGTATGCGAGGGATTATTGGTCAGCTGCCAGCTCGTAATAAGTTCACGTGCTACGTGACGCCAACAAGGCAGAAAAAGAGTGTTCCACACTCGCCGTCATGGCTACTGGCGGCGCTGACTGACGCTCCCACGTTTAATGCACACATATACCCTATAAAGTGGACGGGGGGATGGCCGCCGCGGTAGCTCAGTTGGTAGAGCATCGGACGCGTTATTCGAAGGTCGCAGGTTCGGTCCCTGCCCGCGGCAAGCTATCTTTTCGTCCACTTTTCTTTCTTCACAATTACCTTACATTCATTACTAAAAACATCCCCTATACTTTCCTTGGCATTATTGTCTGTTAGTTCTCATTAATATTGTGTATAACAAAAAAGAAAACGAGCCCTTGAAATTAACACTTCTTTCCTTCATTCATAGCGAGGGTCTCGTTCTGGCAGACTTGATGCTTTCAGGTAGTATGCGAGGGATTATTGGTCAGCTGCCAGCTCGTAATAAGTTCACGTGCTACGTGACGCCAACAAGGCAGAAAAAGAGTGTTCCACACTCGCCGTCATGGCTACTGGCGGCGCTGACTGACGCTCCCACGTTTAATGCACACATATACCCTATAAAGTGGACGGGGGGATGGCCGCCGCGGTAGCTCAGTTGGTAGAGCATCGGACGCGTTATTCGAAGGTCGCAGGTTCGGTCCCTGCCCGCGGCAAGCTATCTTTTCGTCCACTTTTCTTTCTTCACAATTACCTTACATTCATTACTAAAAACATCCCCTATACTTTCCTTGGCATTATTGTCTGTTAGTTCTCATTAATATTGTGTATAACAAAAAAGAAAACGAGCCCTTGAAATTAACACTTCTTTCCTTCATTCATAGCGAGGGTCTCGTTCTGGCAGACTTGATGCTTTCAGGTAGTATGCGAGGGATTATTGGTCAGCTGCCAGCTCGTAATAAGTTCACGTGCTACGTGACGCCAACAAGGCAGAAAAAGAGTGTTCCACACTCGCCGTCATGGCTACTGGCGGCGCTGACTGACGCTCCCACGTTTAATGCACACATATACCCTATAAAGTGGACGGGGGGATGGCCGCCGCGGTAGCTCAGTTGGTAGAGCATCGGACGCGTTATTCGAAGGTCGCAGGTTCGGTCCCTGCCCGCGGCAAGCTATCTTTTCGTCCACTTTTCTTTCTTCACAATTACCTTACATTCATTACTAAAAACATCCCCTATACTTTCCTTGGCATTATTGTCTGTTAGTTCTCATTAATATTGTGTATAACAAAAAAGAAAACGAGCCCTTGAAATTAACACTTCTTTCCTTCATTCATAGCGAGGGTCTCGTTCTGGCAGACTTGATGCTTTCAGGTAGTATGCGAGGGATTATTGGTCAGCTGCCAGCTCGTAATAAGTTCACGTGCTACGTGACGCCAACAAGGCAGAAAAAGAGTGTTCCACACTCGCCGTCATGGCTACTGGCGGCGCTGACTGACGCTCCCACGTTTAATGCACACATATACCCTATAAAGTGGACGGGGGGATGGCCGCCGCGGTAGCTCAGTTGGTAGAGCATCGGACGCGTTATTCGAAGGTCGCAGGTTCGGTCCCTGCCCGCGGCAAGCTATCTTTTCGTCCACTTTTCTTTCTTCACAATTACCTTACATTCATTACTAAAAACATCCCCTATACTTTCCTTGGCATTATTGTCTGTTAGTTCTCATTAATATTGTGTATAACAAAAAAGAAAACGAGCCCTTGAAATTAACACTTCTTTCCTTCATTCATAGCGAGGGTCTCGTTCTGGCAGACTTGATGCTTTCAGGTAGTATGCGAGGGATTATTGGTCAGCTGCCAGCTCGTAATAAGTTCACGTGCTACGTGACGCCAACAAGGCAGAAAAAGAGTGTTCCACACTCGCCGTCATGGCTACTGGCGGCGCTGACTGACGCTCCCACGTTTAATGCACACATATACCCTATAAAGTGGACGGGGGGATGGCCGCCGCGGTAGCTCAGTTGGTAGAGCATCGGACGCGTTATTCGAAGGTCGCAGGTTCGGTCCCTGCCCGCGGCAAGCTATCTTTTCGTCCACTTTTCTTTCTTCACAATTACCTTACATTCATTACTAAAAACATCCCCTATACTTTCCTTGGCATTATTGTCTGTTAGTTCTCATTAATATTGTGTATAACAAAAAAGAAAACGAGCCCTTGAAATTAACACTTCTTTCCTTCATTCATAGCGAGGGTCTCGTTCTGGCAGACTTGATGCTTTCAGGTAGTATGCGAGGGATTATTGGTCAGCTGCCAGCTCGTAATAAGTTCACGTGCTACGTGACGCCAACAAGGCAGAAAAAGAGTGTTCCACACTCGCCGTCATGGCTACTGGCGGCGCTGACTGACGCTCCCACGTTTAATGCACACATATACCCTATAAAGTGGACGGGGGGATGGCCGCCGCGGTAGCTCAGTTGGTAGAGCATCGGACGCGTTATTCGAAGGTCGCAGGTTCGGTCCCTGCCCGCGGCAAGCTATCTTTTCGTCCACTTTTCTTTCTTCACAATTACCTTACATTCATTACTAAAAACATCCCCTATACTTTCCTTGGCATTATTGTCTGTTAGTTCTCATTAATATTGTGTATAACAAAAAAGAAAACGAGCCCTTGAAATTAACACTTCTTTCCTTCATTCATAGCGAGGGTCTCGTTCTGGCAGACTTGATGCTTTCAGGTAGTATGCGAGGGATTATTGGTCAGCTGCCAGCTCGTAATAAGTTCACGTGCTACGTGACGCCAACAAGGCAGAAAAAGAGTGTTCCACACTCGCCGTCATGGCTACTGGCGGCGCTGACTGACGCTCCCACGTTTAATGCACACATATACCCTATAAAGTGGACGGGGGGATGGCCGCCGCGGTAGCTCAGTTGGTAGAGCATCGGACGCGTTATTCGAAGGTCGCAGGTTCGGTCCCTGCCCGCGGCAAGCTATCTTTTCGTCCACTTTTCTTTCTTCACAATTACCTTACATTCATTACTAAAAACATCCCCTATACTTTCCTTGGCATTATTGTCTGTTAGTTCTCATTAATATTGTGTATAACAAAAAGAAAACGAGCCCTTGAAATTAACACTTCTTTCCTTCATTCATAGCGAGGGTCTCGTTCTGGCAGACTTGATGCTTTCAGGTAGTATGCGAGGGATTATTGGTCAGCTGCCAGCTCGTAATAAGTTCACGTGCTACGTGACGCCAACAAGGCAGAAAAAGAGTGTTCCACACTCGCCGTCATGGCTACTGGCGGCGCTGACTGACGCTCCCACGTTTAATGCACACATATACCCTATAAAGTGGACGGGGGGATGGCCGCCGCGGTAGCTCAGTTGGTAGAGCATCGGACGCGTTATTCGAAGGTCGCAGGTTCGGTCCCTGCCCGCGGCAAGCTATCTTTTCGTCCACTTTTCTTTCTTCACAATTACCTTACATTCATTACTAAAAACATCCCCTATACTTTCCTTGGCATGTGTAGCTTAGGGGCATTCAATATCATTTTTAAAGCAAGCATTAAAAAAAAAAAACTAATATGAAAACGGCGTAGACGGTCGGCAAAAAAAGTCATAGGTATAGGTCGGCAAAAAAATTGGAGCTTACTCAAACTCGCTCAAGAAATATATTTTGCTCTGAGGGCTCTGGGGACTTAAACTCACCAAGATTTTCATCAACTGGACTCACTCGGACTCAGACTCAACTCACCAGTATCTTACTCAGCTGGACTCAGACTCAGGGCTTCACCTGAGTCTGAGTGAGCCTGAGTGAGTGGACTCATGAGTTTGTTGGTGTAAAATTAGCTTTTTCGATCTTGGTGTCAATCCTCTTTAACACCAATATATCACATAATCGGTACTCTACGATACACCTTTAGATCTTACACCTTCAAATACGAATTACCATCATATATCATATACCTATCTCATCATTATCATATCTCAATCCAGTAGGGACATTTTTATGAAATACGCGACTCACACGAGATATTTATATCAAGAACTTCCGATGAAAGAGTTTGCAGGCGAAGGTCATGGCACCCCTCCTCCTAACTCATGCCTCTGATCAATAAATATTGAGGTGGCTCATGAATGCTAGTGTACTGATATATGTGTGAATAGACTTGAGTATAAGCATAAGCCGATATAGGGCTGATAGGTATGCTGAAGATGAGTACATAGGACTATAAGTTGGCAACAAAGGGTGGAGCTCACTTGAACTCACTCACGATATATATTTTGCGCTTAGGGCTCACTAATAGACTCACTAATATTTTCTTCAAGCGGACTCACTTGGACTCAGACTCACCAAAATATTATTCACGCGGACCCACTCAGACTCAGACTCACGGCCCGATCTGAGTCTGAGTGAGTCGACTCATGAGTGAGTTTGCCGACCTATGGTTGTGCCTATGTCTCCATTTGTATTCATTTTTTAATGTGCCGCTGTTATTCAAAAATGAACCAATACCAACTTGCCCAGTTTTCTATCCAATTCACTTTCAGTTAACAGTTCACAAAACTCATAAAAACTGTATTACAGAAAGCTGGCCTTTCACAGCTTTGCAGATTGTTTGCATATCTGAAGCAAGATGACTGCACTTTACATTATTGAGCTTTTCGTCGTCATCTGCTAAGCAAATGCGCTGTTTTCTAAAATCCTTACCCTGAGGAAAAGTTATTTAACAACAGGTATGGTCAGAAATACTATTAGGTGAAATACTATCAGTTCATGCATCCTGGAGCAGCACCTGTTCTGTATCATAGCTTGTCGGTTCAGCAGAGTTGAGTAATAAGGCTGTTGCTGCTTCATGTACACAGCAGATGCTAAAGAAGCAGCCATAGCCATAGCCATGGTCACGGACCCCTGAAGAGAACATATCACGACAATCATGGACTTGCACAAGGCTTTTATTTGTTGCTGTATTGTAGGTGGTGTAGCGCAAAGTAGGATGAGGGACACAGAAATGACGAAGATGTGCACTTACTGCCAAATGAAGGTTTATTGTTTCCTTCAGACTTTCATAGGAGGCATGTTGTAACTGCACTATTGGTAAAATTTCGTGAATGGCATCTTAATTTTAAAGACCTCCACCCTTCCTGAAACAACTACAATAGCATGGACAATAGAATGCGATTCTATCGCTCGGAACCAGAGGGCCCACGCCTCAGCTTAAGTGCACTCTAACCGAGCCTCACAGCAAGAGAACCATGATGAGGAGAGTTCCGAACCACTCTCAAAACTTCAGTACTACAGACTGCAAGGCAGGAAATATCCCCCACTGCACAACTCTCTCACGCATGCCAAAGCAGTTTTGTGGAGGCAGCTACAGAAAAACGCCTTTCTGCACCGCGCACTATACCACTCTTCGTACCCCGCCCAGTACTAGCAACAATGCTCAAGTCACAATTCCTTGGCTATGTTCTACCCTGCCACTTGGGCATGTCAGCTTTAGAGCGCCAACCCTCCAACCCTACAATCCCACACCCCACCGCACAACAGTGGAAAGCCTCACTGTCTAGCTTAAACTCCTGGGACCAGCTCGATCTGTTTGCGAGAGCACGCAAGGTAGCCACGGCTCATGGTATCCTGAACTTGGGATTCTACCCACTCCCAGGGTCTGTCTTAGGACCCTGTGGTTTCTCTTTATTTTGATAAATGTCTTCTCTCTTTTTCTGCCATTCCTCACGCAAAGTTAATGGTGGTGTAAAGTTGTTATACCTCAAGCACACTACTTAATAAAATGAACATAGTTTCAGCACCCTCAACCGCTCAGTAGTGTGTTTTAGCAGCGTGTTGACGTCTTACTGAATGACATGATCTGTAGTGCAAAACTCGATTGGAAAGACTATGAGGCAGGCAGGAGTGGAAAGAAAGGTGGTGCTATACTCGCAACTGTTTTATTCAGCATAAAGCTTCTTACAAATATATCTCATGCACACACTCTCGACACCAGGGGGCAGCACAGACCAAATGACAAGTCACCTTGTTCGCGACAAGCTTAGTAATATCATTTCCACGTCATATAGTGAAGCATGTTGCAGGTGCCTTTATAAAGCTATAGGGTCAGAGCAGCGTTGTTGTTTTTGGCTAGCCTACTTTTCATTATTTCTTGGAGGTTGTGGATAATAACTGGCAAATGCTCATAAACACTAAGAAAACTGTACACATGACTAACTCACCAGCAGCAGCTGCTCAAATATCTGTATTGCATAAACAATGTGCCTCTGGAAGCCCTCCAAGAGTGCAAATGTTTAGAAGTAACATAAAGTTCTAATTTGTCTTAAAATGCAAATAGAATCGACCTAGTCAAAAGGAAGTAAGAATATTTTGGTTTCTGCAAAAAGATAGATTGCACGGCATCAATGAAACTTACCATCTACAAAACTCTAATTAGACCTTTGCTGTAGTATGCTAATGTGATGTGGGATCCATGTACACAATGAAATATTAACACACTAGAAAGTACAATAAATTTGTTGCATTTCATCTCCCATTCCTCTAACCTTTGTTCATCCATAACTTTATCACTTGACCAGCTTACTAACTCCACACGAAGAAAGATCAACAGATTGAAGACCCTCTTTAGACTTCTGAATGGTCATACTGGCCTAAACATTGATATATGTCACCCCTGTGCCTAGAAAACACATGTGAACAAAACACCAGATAGTCCATGAATTTTTGTTCCAGAAAGCTACCTTTGAATGTAGCTTATGTTTTCTTTTCTTCTTCTTCTTTTTTTGTCTCTTACAAACTTGCTGGATAGAATCAACTGCCTGTTGGGGTAGTAAACATGGGTACCGTGGGTGCATCTATGATTATAATTAAATGTATGCATTCATGTCACTGGATTCGGTGAAGATTGTCGTCTTTCTCCTGTCTTTCTTTTTTTTTTATCAATGTCCCACTTTTGTTTTATTACTGCTGTCATGTTCCCTTAAAGGTACTGATGAGTTTTATTGAGAACGCTGTGGTTGGACCTCGTTCTCAGATAGGATAGTGCATGCACTTCTTCCTTTCTCTGCTCACCAGCCTCTTCTCTTGCACACTGCCACAGGTGGCGCTAGATATGCATTATTCTCACTCACACTGATTCGGCAATATGCTAACTTTTTATTATATGTTTTTCAATGCTTATCCTGTGTCAATTCTTGCTTTCTTTGAGGCAACTTAACTTTGTTTGCATTTGCATATATCTATATCTATATATATATATATATATATTTGGCAGTTTCTACGTATGAAAAATGAAAAATCAATTGATATTCTATGAGCTCATGCTGTTATAAATTCAAATCCAGACTTTGTGTGTGCTCACGCATATGTGTAACTGGGCAGTTTACTGGGTGAACTCTCCATACAAGGATTGAAATGGGGTAATAATAAACTCTAGGAAATCACCGCACTAACTATATATTTTGTGTTATCAAGCTTAGTGAGAAAGTCGGAGTGCTCACAGTCTGTCTTTGTAATGATATATTTCAGCGGAAGAGGATACCGTTTACGAGCGTTTGGGGTCAGAGCAAAATCTGCTGAATACAGGCAATGAAGTTGCTGATGACAGCGATGAAGAAGTTTGTCACTTTGAAATGCAGCCGCTAACAAGAAGACAACAGGCTCACCGAATGGGCTCGTGATCAGCCAGACGTTGCAATCCTGCATTGAAACTTTCTATGTGTGTCCAACTGCTGAAACTGTAGTGGCCTGCATCTTGCCGGTGCACTGAACACTCGGAATATTCTGCCAGCAGCCAATGGGATCAACACATGTAAAGAGGGAAACAAGACTGTGTTTTTATTTTAAGATATTGCAGACATTGTCTGTATTGCTCACTCTCATGCTTACTTTTTTTTCCTGTAGTCCTTAAACTTGTCTGTCTTCTTTGTTTTTTGGGAACACAATGAGCACGCTTGGTGCATAGAAAAGCATCCAATGACTTGGTAATATTGCTACCATACAAGGCCTGCCATACAGCAACAGCTGGGCTTTAAAAAATGTTAGGACTATTATGTGTTTGTCTTCATACAGTGGCAGAGCTAGGTAGTAACTGCATGTTGACAGGTGTGCAAATTATTCGTAACTAGTAGTCAAATACGTAGATTATTTTTGTTTTTACTGAGGTTCAATGTAGACATTCGTTTGGTAACAGGGTTTTCACATCTTGTATATGACAATTTGCGCTTCCTGCATCTTCTTCTACGCTGTAAAAGGGTGCATGAAGTGCAAAAATGCTGAAAATGTTTTTTTCTTCTTTTCTTTTTTTTCATATTAAATGGCATCATATTAAATGGCAGCAATTCCAGCAACATAGAAATAGCCACATCAAAATACATTGTTTTTCAGCTAACTCAGTCTAAGTTAAAAAAAATTCACGTGTGCATTACAAGAATACAACCAACTTAGTATTTTTCTGTGTCCTCTTGTACAACTCAGAGTATTTTAATAGGCTGACGTTAATAATTAATTAGCCAACTTTCAAAGTATTCCTTTAATTTAAAATGTTCCGTGGAAAAATTGTAGAGCCTGTTAATATGTGTCCACAGAGGCATCAGTTACAGGGTTGCTGGGCTCGCCCCCCTAGGTCTAGACATATCGTATAATGCTGGAAGAAACCTTGAACAAACAAACTTCACCGAAAGGTCGCGGGATCAATTCCCGTCCGGGGCGGCCGCATTTTTGATGGAGGCGAAAATGCCTGAGGCCCGTATAATTAGATTTAGGCGCGCGCTAAAGAACCCCAGGTGGTGTGGTCAAAATTTCTGGAGCCCTCCACTAAGGCATCCCTCATAATCATATCGTAGTTTTGTGATGTTAAACCCCAACCCCCCCTCCCATTTGCCTCTGTGTGTCCATATAATTTCTGTCCATAACAATACCTACTGTTGTTTTATTATTCCTTTTTCTAAGAGAGTGCATGAGATTTGAAGTAAAGTACCATGTAACTAAATGCTTGCATGCAGCAACATTAGTGCCTTGAAGCATGTTATTACCAACGAACTATCAATGCTGAATGCGCACAGACTGAAGGTATGAACAGACCACGAGCAAAAATGATAAAAAATGGCTCCCACACTTATTTTTTGATGCATTGCCTTTCGCCGAAAAAACCTCCTCGCCTTCTGCATTGTCTGTCAACAGTAAGAACGCTGATACCAACAAAGCTTCAGGAATTGAAATGAACCATTTATTGCATATCTCCATTGCCCAGTTCAGTTGATTGATTCAAGAGGCAAACTATCTTAAGAGGTGCAGAAGCGAAGATCTTTGTATTTAATCCACCTCCATTGCTTGAGGCCTGTTTATGCCTTCAGAGTGTTTGTGGCATTGATCATTCCTTCGTAATGTGTTGGAAGGCACTAATGTTGCTGCGCACAAGAACCTATTCACGTGAAACTTTTTCTAATCTCGTGCACTTTCTTGAAGTCTTAATTGAAGCCACAATAGCTATGGTCATGCAAATAACTTAATTAGGCACTAATTAATAGGCTCTACTTGTTCTCTGTTGAAGACTTTACATTTAATTTAAAGGAATATTTTAGAAGTTGGCCAATTAATTACAGTTGATTGTCTGAGCTCATTTTATACATGCTCTTGAGTTGATCTAGAAGACAGCAAACAATGCTAGGTTGGTTGCATTCTTGTAAAGTGCACGTAGATTTTTTAAAAATTGACTTGAGTCAGCCCAAAGACCCTGTATACGATGTTCACATCTGGTGCTCATGCTGCCGACGTCTTGAGTCTTTCTCTATTGGTGCCTTGTCTAGACTGCTATGACTGTGGTATAATTGATGAGGCCTGTGTGTCAGCTCCTGCATGCTTCTGACTGTGAGAGATTTTACTATGTCAATTAATGAAGATGTGTTGTTGAAGTTAGTATGAACGATTGTTATAATTTATGTAGCCGCAGCCACCACTGCTTGGTGTCTCAGAATTGCCACGGTGTTAGCAGCAAAAGTATTGGGCATTAGTGCACTTAAACCACTTTTCTAAAATTTTGTCAGCGTTACGTGAAACACACTCTGTGCTAGTACCACAGTGTTTTAGTGCTGCCTTGGACATGTGTGTGGGTATTATAAATGTCCAGCTACACAGCAGTTTCTTCAGCACACGTTGTAGAAGGTGGGGTGTGATTATTAAGAAATATTTGTAGTATCCAGCTATTGTTGTCTGCACTGCCTCGATGATGAGGGGGAATGTTTGTAACGTTTCATTTCTTTTTCTGAAAACCTGGAACTAGTACATATGTTTTAGACAATTAAACATAGTGCACATGGCTTCTAGCTGTGTGTGTGAACTTTTTTAATCGGACACAGAGAGCAATATTTGTTGAGGAGTAATATGCACAAATATATGCTAGTCTCCGTAAACACTAGTCTTATAGGGCTGAGGAGCAGACGTGAGTGTTAAAAATTTATACAAATGCATGCTGTTCCTGTATGTAGTTGTAAATACGGCAAGTTTTCCAGGATGCCAGATATGTATGAGTATGATTTCAACTATATGGCACCTGTGTGGCAAGATTCACCCCCCCCCCTCCTCCTTTTTTTAAAAATAAATATGGACATATGGCAAGATTCATCACCCTTTGTTCTTAAGAAATGAAGACATATTATAACTTGTACTGCTTCTTAAAACTTGTCAGTGATCAGACAGGTTTCTTTGCAAATGGAGCCAGTAATTCAAATCTTGGAAACTGTGCAAGAAAACCAAATCAGGCATATTTTTTTTGCCATTGCCAAGATGTTGTGACATATGTACCAACAAGCTCAGTTTAAAATGCTTCTGCAGGCATGAATGTTTTGATAAGGCAGGTCAAAGACTTGTCAGGGGTTGAAGTCTGGGGCCATCTGTCGTGCATTGCCTGTACAGCTAGATAAGTTAATTTATGCTCATGATTGTTTCCTGTGAAATGAAAGGAATCAAGTCAGCATTTCTATTTTGCTTTATGAGTATCCTATCTTGTGTTCTTCAAGCATGGGGTTTGGAAAATGTGATACGTGCTTCATTCCACTGAGGTCTTTTTATGTGTGTCGTAGGTGTGCGTGTCTTGAAATATTTTATTTTTTCTAGCAATAAAACAATGAATGTGGGAGAAATTGCAGGTGGTGTTCTGTGTTTTATAAGTTAATTGGACTGTTCAATGTGACTATTGGGCAGATACTGTGGCCCAATAAAAAAGTACTGTTGCATGGATAAGTGCAAACAGCAGGTGATATGTAGGGACATCTTCTGCTGCGGAGAAGAAAGATCTCGCTTGTGTTCATTCTAGTATGATAACATCAACACTTCATCTACTTATGTGAAAATTTTGCCAGTATAATGTCTAATACAGACATTCACTGATGAGGGATTATCATGTCAGCCTTCATAGCACACTGAAACTCTTGCGAGTGCTTGGACACTGTTTTTTATTTTTATTTAGTGATATTGTCAACCCAACAATGGGTCATCACAGGAGTGGAATGGAAACAGTAAAGGAACAAAAGGAAGTGCTACAATTTCTTGCCAGGATCCAGGGGTGACAACACAGCAAAACATTACTAGTGGTACAGAAGAAATAACACACATTAATACAGTTTTTCAAAATTTCACTAACAATTTCATCAGTGATTATTGAGTTGTGTTTGCATTGCCTACATACACACGTGCAAAACAGATATCAAATGTCAAATTAAGCAAAGCATGTACTCAATTTTTTATTGACAGTCACCTATCGATGTTAGTTTCACTATAAGGTCTGACAGCTCATTCAAGTATTGATAGCCATTGGAAAAAAACTAAATTTAAAACATTGCTAAAAACAGGAGGGGAATATACACACCATGTCTTTGTCTAGTGCTGATGTAATAATTTGTATACATGCTAATGTGATCATGAATAACAAGATGTCCTTCCTGAAGAAAAAGAAACTTTAGCCTTTCAGAAGAAGTTGTACATTCTAAAAAGGGTAGTTGCTCACTTTTGTGGAGCTTTTTAGTTATGTTATGTCAGTACTTGTTAAATGAGTGGACTCCTCGGAAAGTACTGCCCTTGTCAAAGTGTATGCTCAGAGAACTTATGCGCCGCAGGAAGGACTTCAATTCTCAACCTTCAAAGGAAGGACTTCAATTCTCCCATTTGACCCGACCGCATGTATCAACTAATTAAAATGTTCATTAACTTAATTTCTTTAATAACTGCCATAATTGACGTCTCTAGCTATCTTAAGATGTCTGCCTCCAGAGAAAAATAATTTTGAAAACGGTGAACAAATATTCAATTTTCCTTATTTTTGAGGATTTTCGAACTCTCTCTTTCTCTCTCTCTCTCTCTCTCTCTCTCTCTCTCTCTCTATATATATATATATATATATATATATATATATATATATATATATATATATATATATATATATATATATAATAGGGGTGTGCGAATATTTGAAATTTCGAATATTTTTCTAATAGTGTTTGCTATTCGATTCGATTCGCGCTGGAATTTTACTATTCGAACAATTCGAACTTCCCAAAGACAAATACAGTCAACGTGCGATTCAGTGACCCCTTCAGATTTTCAACATGCTTCACCTTATTACACTCTCGTATTGCGGCAAAGCTGCCTTTCAAGCTCCGTTAGATCCGAACTTAGCCAAGACACAGTCAACCTAGCGAAAAGAAACACTTTCATGTTGCTATCTCACGAGAATATGCTTAGAAATCCTCTCCAACTTTTTTTTTCAGCAATTTCGCTTCGAAGTATTTGAAAAATATTCAATTCGGATCGCACTCACACTTCAATATTCGAATTCGCTTTGCACCCAAAATTTTGCTATTCGCACAGCTCTAATAAATAAATAAATAAATATATATATATATATTACGCTTTGACCACCGATGAATGCTGGGGACACGGAGTTCGCTCACTGTGGCATGCAATGAAAGTGAGAGCCTTGGCCCTGCAATGTAGCTGCATTTGACCTCAGTAAGGTGATCGGTCACTGTTCAGTGGTGACAAAAAGTGCCAGGTGCCATGCAGGCCGACTATTATGTTTGAATTGCTGAGCACAGTACAGTGATAATGAAAGTCGTTACGAAGCATTTCTGAATACTACGAATATGCACGTGTTATGTCCAGGGTTTTTATTAATTTTCACTTGTGTGACGCTTCAAGCTCTGCTGTGCCTCTATGGTGCAAAGCAAGTGACGCAAAGTTATGCCACCCAGACTGCATTCTTTCTAGTATGAGAAATCGTGACAACACACTAGATCGCCAAACTGCAGTTTCTATGCCTTTTTCACCACATGCACCCCTGACACTGAGATTTCATAGTAGCTCCAACTAAGAAAGGACTATTTTAACAACTCGGTGTTTTGGGGCCTGTTTAGTCCCTTCATCAGGGGTTGTATATTGGGGAAGGTGGTGTTTTGCATTTAAAGTGTCCATCGTAAGAAAGGGAGAGAGGGATGTTTATGGGCAGCGGGGAATGCAAAAGGCAGAGTGTGGTGCAGGTGTCGCTCGGAGATAAACAGCCATGGGATACTTGACCTTTCGGGTGCTAGAGGGTGGAAGGGTATTCCTGAAGCGTATGCTTCTCTGTGTTGCTGAGGAGACAAGGGGCTATTATTGCGCTTCAGCACTCTTTCTTTTTTCCATCGTTTTTCAGAGGCCGTGCATGTATATTGCTAGAAGGTTTCCCTTCATGCTGTTTATATTTCTTGCCAAACATGCAAGGCTACGAGGAAAAGGCATCCATCCTACTTCACAGTACAGGCTTTATAAATCTAAATCTAAAATTTATATGCGGGAATAGATCAGCGCCAGCCTTTTACAGCTTACCAAACCTACATAAACTCAGAATCCCTTTGTGGACACTTGTGGACTTTTTCTTTGTCCGCCCCACTACAGCAACTTTCTACCTACTTGTATAAGATTATATCACCAATGAAAGACTTCTCACGTCTGCAATCCAGAAAACGTGATATTACACTCATATGATGGGTACGAATAGAGGATGAATGCATAGTCCCATTCGATGTGGTCGCCTGGTGCACCTTGCAGTATACCCATTCAGTTAGCT
Source organism: Rhipicephalus sanguineus (assembly GCF_013339695.2). NCBI lineage: Eukaryota > Metazoa > Arthropoda > Arachnida > Ixodida > Ixodidae > Rhipicephalus > Rhipicephalus sanguineus. Next base: position 225,124,388 of record NC_051176.1, on the reverse strand, counting down.
ATATCTGCCATAAAGGATGTTTTCGAGTGCAACAGCACACTGAACTAGAGAACCCCACCAAATGTAAGTGAGATTTGTTGCCATCTAGAGCTGTGCCTGTCAAATACCAATTTCACCTTTTGTGTCAGCTACCACAGACAGGTGACAGGGACTACCATGGAGGCTTCAGTCTCTGTGGCCATAGCCAACATAACCATCGAGAATATTGAAGAGCACTCAGCACTTTCTCACCGAAGCGAAAAGTTTCCCTGAGGTACACAGCGGCCCACTGTCAATGGTAATATTGGAGGCATGGTGACCGCTAAGCGCCACCGACCGGCCAGCGGCTGCAACGAGTTTCGTGCAGCCGTAGTGTGCACTGTGAGTAGTGCTCTTTCATCATCCACTACCATGTACTGCCACGCTTTGAATCATTGTGAAGCCAACTGTTCACGTGACTAAAGAGCACCGCGCACATTACTCACCTACTGTGCCTTCAGACAGCTTGTTGCAGCCGGCGCTGGTGCTGAGCGGCCACCATGCGCTTTGATGTTACCTTTAACAGTGGACCGCTGGGTACATGAATGACTGTTTCTCTATTACGAAAGTGCCACTAGTCGAGGACCTGCTAAGCAACCTTAATTCAATAGACCCTGATATACAGTTCACATGTGAATGAAGCCAAAACGGATCTTTACATTTCCTGGATGTACAAATAACACAAAGAGATGGTTCTCTAAATTTTTCAGTTCACCGCAAACCAACCCACACAGGCCACTACCTTCATTTTGAATCAGACCACCCCGCAAGCAACAAGAAGTCAGTCATAACCTTATTGCTAAAAAGAGGCAAAACTCATTGTACATCGGAAGCAGACCAAAACAAAGAAAGGAGAACAGCTCTCAACGAACTTGGGAGTAATGGTTACACTGATTACTTCAGTCAAAGAACCACATGACAACAGAAATGAAGAAATATGCATTTGGAACATCAGATGCCCACTTCACCCCAAATGCAGAAAAGAGTGACTATCCTGTTTATCAAAGGTCCAAGAGCAGCACTGAGCAAAATATGGAAGAAAGGAGGCCTCAAAGTGGTTCACAAACCAATCAACACTTTGAATATTCTTCTCACTATACAAAAAGACTGTCCACCAAAAGAGAAAGCTCAAGGTGTTCTCTACAAGATAACATGCTGTTACTGTCCTGTGATGTACATTGTAGAAAAGAGTCTGTAAAAGAGAATGAGACAACTAATTTTCATTTTTAAACATTGCCTGTACCCCTTTACATACAATGCACTCCCTCCTGCCCCACAAACACTTTCCTATTAAATGGTACATACCTATCCCTTGCAATAATTACCCCTTACAGCTGGCAATATTCATCTTAACACAATAATAATTTGACAGTCAGCCCTTTTACCCTTGATTAGGAATTTCTACTGCATTAAAGTGAAGTAAGAGCTCACACTTTTATGAACATTTAAGCAAGATTTTCATTTTGCTTCTTTGTTCATTACCTGTCCTGTTGTAACAGGAATCAATATTTAATGTCTGGCTCCCACTGTTTACCTAACACAGCTTTCCTGCTTGAGTAAAGATTTATCTGCTATAAGAGGGTGCACTTATTCAGCTTGCATATGGAACATTTCTTTTTTTACCATTTCCCTATAAAGCAGCAATGACAGAGCATCCTTGCTACATTGTTTATGACGTAATGTTCTTATGCAGCTCATTTCTTGCCACTAACAGCCAGTGGCATTGTAACCATTCAACCAACTACATATAGATATTTTTCTGGCTACATGAGCTAACTACTGCCAAGTGGCGATTAAATGCCCGTGGCGCATCCATTCAGCATTAAAAAATGCCCCAAATGCATAGAGCTTTAAGGCCCACAGGGTGTCCTTGGGCATAGCCCTTGGGACAGTGTTGTGTTGTAGTCTACAAGTTCGGTTTCACTACTGCTTGTGCCATTACTTTCATCTAGCCACCTTGTACAACTCTTATGTCACTGTAACATCTCAGTTCTGCATGTGATAAAAGATCACATGGCTGGCAAGGTGTCGTGGCCCAAGTTTCACTTTGCTCCCGTCACTTTGGGCTCCTCTTTGTTAGGGTAGCCCAATGGTCACCAGTCGCCTGCTCAAGCAGATGCTCGTCATCTTTCCAACAGTCGACAATAAATTTATGGACAGCTGGATCTGAGAAAAAGTTTGCGACAGCCTAGTATAGGGAATTTCAGCCATTACTACTAGTATGCGCAAACACATTGCTTAGTGTTACCAACTGCAGTTACAATGTTTAGAAATTTGTCTTCTCAGATGCCTTGGTCAGTGAAATTTGTATGCTTAAGTACTTCCACATGCTGTCCAAAACAAATTATTTCTGGGCATCGAGGTGGAATGGAGTAAAAAAAATCAATTTAATTTTTCAGTGCTCCACAAACTTTGGACCTTATGGAGACCAACACTGCGAGACGCAGTTGATGGCATTCCACCTGTTTGCAGCTAGCCCCAAGTCCCAGAAACTTGCTTTTGCAATCTGCTTACAAGTACCAATCCTGCATCTTTTTCAACGCAACACAATATGTCTGGGTTCATGTTAGTCTGCAGATTTAGAAAAGTTAATGAAGGAACGTGAAAGGAAGATGGGCATTATAACCAAAAGTGCCTCACTCATGCAACTTAATATGACCATTTTGAAACTCCCTTGGTTATCTGCATTATAGCCATACCACTGAAAACCCCGTTTTTTCTACAGCTATCATTGCAAACAGCTAAATACGTGTGGCTGAGGTACAGATTTAATTTTCATGAAATAATGTACCTCTTGGACTTAAAAGGACACTAAAGAGAAAAATGATTTTTCTCATATTAGTGAATTACTCTTTCACAATACCAAAATCACCACGCGTGCCGCGAGAAGACTTTTGATAAGCGACAAAACGCGCAAAAAGAAAATGCGGGTGGCGACGCCACCCGTACCAAATGCCGTGACCTCACAGACTTTGACGGCGTCTGCATGCAATGTCCTACGCAGTTCCTAATCAGCAAAAATGAAGTACGTTGTCCTCTGAGGTGCTATAGACTTACCGTACCAAGTATCAGGAAATTTCATTGAGTCAATGTTGCCGAAATACGAAAAATACGCTTTGAAATCCGTGACGTCACGTGCAGAGATTTCGGCGTGAAATTTATAAATTAAACTTTGACCTTTATTTTCTCCTCTATTAATAAACCTATGATGGTGAAATTAACATTAGATTTCTTGAGTACAATCTGAAGGTTAATGACCAGTGAGGCTGTTTTAGCACACCCTACATAGAATTTTCAACAAATGTATGTGCTCATTTATTGTCTGGATTGGTATTGGGAGCATTGGCATGGCTGTTTCTAGCATTCGTCAGCTTCTCGAGCGGTCCCTACAAAGGTGGACTGTGCAAGCACCAAAATGCACATATGGTGTCAAATTTTCGCAAAGCCTTAATTTTCCTGATGTGTACAATACTCCGTGCCAGTTTTACATCTTGTCCCTCAGAGGGCTCTTGTACCACTACTATGAAAGTCGATGAAGCCTTCGTAGAAAGTGTCCTCTCTTTACATTCTTTGTGCACTGCAGGTACAGTGCATTCATACGGTCCAGATATATTCACTTGCTGCAAGCATGGGTGTAGACAAGACACTCGACTTTGGAACATGGGGGCCCAGGTTCAAATCCAACTGTGCCAGGAAATTTATTTCGGTTTACTCATTTATTTCAGTTTTTTTTTTCCATATGGTTCAGATATTCTTTCTGCAAGCATGGGTGTGTAGCTCATTGGTCAACACACTTGCTTTCAGAGGGTGGGGGTGCGTTTTCTAAATTTTTGTTTTCATTTATTTCCGAGATTTCCTACTTCCAGACACTACAAAATCTCACCAATGAGTCATATACAGTTTCGCAAAATATTATGTCCTCCCCGGGCAAACATTCCACTACAGTTTACTTTAAGACAGCCTTTTTGATCACTGCACATTTACAACAAAATGCCTTGTACATGTTTGGTCTGCTACAATTATTCCAAAGTGCACAATTCCCAAGATTCGTGGCATGCACCACCACCACGCTGAAACTAAATGGGAAACAGGCAGGCAAAAAATCGCATTTGACCAACAACATGGACCTCAACTGACAAATACAGTGTGAGGTGTCTCTTAAGTAAAGTACCATGTTTCATTTTCTAAACTCCTATGAGGTGTCGCTTGTAAGCAGGGTACCATGGTTTTCATTTTCTGAACTATATCGATGTAGGTGCACTGGTGTCTCTTATACCCAATTGTCTGTTACATCAGTGCCTATTATAAAGGGGTTCAACTATATTTCCCATTCAGCTACAGAGACTTATTTTTGTGCCATGAAAAAATTCCAGTATTTAGTTCTCTTGAAGAAGCCAGTTTTCTCCAAATTTAAGCCAATGATTATTTTCTTGTTAACACTCTCCCATTTTAAGCTTGCACAGACTAGATGATATAAGTGAATAATGGACCTCAATTGACCAAAATTACAAGAACCCATTTCAACCAGTGCTTGTATATATACATTTCTGTAAAAGGTTTGGCATGTAGATTTGAAGTGACACACAGGGTATCCACAACACACTACCAGTCCCAAATGGTGCATTTAATTATGCAACCCATTCAGTCACTAGAAGCATCAAACTTCAATGCATGCTGTTCATGCATAGCTGGGCAGTAATTATCAGTGCAATTCATAGAAAAGGAATACCCACATACTTTGTAAAGGTCATTACTTTATTTCAAATGCATCATAAAAAAATAGTATCACCTCCATAAATCATGTTTACAAATCCACTCAATGCCATATGATGGGTATTGGTACAGTACAGTAAATGACTGATAGATGTGCTTGAAATGCCAAACCAGAAAAACCCAGAAAGTATACATAACTGACAAAAGAGGCAAAATACTGTGGGCACTAAGTTTTCATTTAGAGCTGGCATTCAGTGCACAGTTGTACAATACGACACAGTGGAAGCTTCACAACTTCATGCAGTATACAGAAAATGTTTAAATACCCACACAGCACTGAAATACCAGCAGCAATAAGTCAGTTATTGCACATTACTGTCATAAAGCACAGAGCCTGCATCAAGTGCTCTTTGTACCATACTATCCTCCCATGTGCACTTCAAGGCAACTCTGAACAAAAATGTCTGTTTACTTGTTTATAACCTCACAATTACTCACAATGTGCAAAGTACACTTTAATCAGGCCTCAAAAGTGTCTTAAATACATTCTAAACAATGATCAAGTACCTTAAACATGAAATTCATTTTTTTTTAATCAAAGGCTAAAAAAAATTGCTAAGCACAAAAGCCTCTAGTTCAAAAAAATGAGCAGATCCAAGTCTTCCACTCCAAGCTCAAACTTAAAACTTGCAGGGATATGTCTTATTTAGTGTCCCCCATGCACAACAAACATGCAACAACTTGCATGGGGCGTATGTTGCTGATAAAATCCGTCTTGTTGCTTGAGCAAATTGTGATATAAACATTCAAACCATTGTTCAGAGAACAAGTTAGCAGGAATAATAATATATCAGCATAAACTGGAAGACAAATGATGACATCCTCAAATGTGTTAACTAGAGCCACCAGACAGCAGGCTTGGAAGCTCCCAGTGTACACATAGGTAGAACTAATGCCAGTGTAAGCATGACTGAGCACTGACATTGGCTAGGAGAATGTGGGTAATACATTCACAGTCCCAATGGCACTAGGTTTGAGATCTTGGAGGGATCAGCTATCCCAAAACAATGGAGGAAAAAAAACACCAATGGGAAGCAGAACACTATGGCATTGGACAAGTGGTGAGCTTCTCAAAACACTCATTCCCATGCATGTTTTAGAGTATAAAAATACGTCCCCCAGCATGGCAACACCTCATGCAGGTTGAGTGTGCAGTCACCTACCTGTGACAACTTTTAAACACTGGCAGTGAAACGGCATCATGTGGGCATTCCCTGACAAAGACTTACACAAAACTGCTGGCAATGTGCGAGACACAGTCTTGGATGACTTTGCCATGCAGATGACACGTTTTGATTGCAAGCTTTTCCCTGTCTTGCCAAAGCTTGGCTGTTAACAAAATAGCTCTCCAGGGAACCCACTTGCAAAATATATAAACATAAATGGCTGAACAGGTGATACATAATGTATCTATATACATGTACATGATTACAAAGGGCATGGAATGGGTTATCAGTGAATGTCCAGCATTCCACAGACTTGCCAGAGCAGAGTTTCTTTTTAGAAATAAACAAGCACTGTAGAAAACTAGGAACACTGCACTGACAACAGACAGGTAGGTCAACTACACAGTATTTACCTCTAGTATGTGGACACACATGCAGATGCCCTTCACTTAGAGAAAAAAACCCTAATGATACAGCTGTAACAGCCATGCAACAAAGTCGGCTGGGACAATTGAGACTAGACATGCAAGTGCATTTACACTCTGGTTACATTTCCTTGCTCTCGAAGATTGTGTGCTCTATGTCCACAGCGCGAGATCTTACACTGGTATGCTATCAACAAACAGCAGTACAGGCCAACACATAACCGCTTGCAATGAATGTTCCCATAAAAACTACTGGACAGCAGGAGGTGTGAGTAGTCCCAAAACTGTGCTGTTGCCACTGGGCACTTTGCCACGTTTAGATTCTGAAGAGGCACTGGCTTCTTTCTTCAGGCATAATGCCTTCTCCTGGTAGCAAAAGAAGATATATTAGTTTTCTCTTTGAAACGGCACAACCACTCACAGCCTCAAGGATTGCTCGCACACGCCACCACGGTGTACGCTAATGAAGTGATTCAATACAGGCGACATTCATTACAATACAAGTCAGGACAGCAATTTCGCTGCAATAGTTACTTAGAATAGTCTGCACTTCTTGTCACGAGTTATACCCATAACTGAGTTTATACGATAAACAAACAATTTTAAATAATCAATAACCACTACACTAAATGTGAAATTGAACCAGGCAGCCAAGGTAGACTACTACTACTGCAACGACAAAATCATGCATGCACTGTACAATGACTCCTAATTAGGGGTGTGCAAATATTCGAAATTTCAAATATTTTTCGAATAGTGCTTGCTATTCAAACTTCCCAAAAAGAAATACAGTCAACGTACGATTAAAAGTGACCCCTTCAGATTTTCAATATGCTTCACCTCATTACACCCCGGTACTGCGACAAAGCTGCCTTTCACGCTCTGCTACGGTCACAAATTTATTAACTCAAGAAAACGCTGGTTCCAACATGGAGATGAAAGATGTGGCAGAGGCGGGGGCTCAAATAATGTTGTTGTGGACCTGAAATTTGGGCAGGAAGTCCGAAAAATCGGAAGCCGAAGCTTTTTAGCATCCAAAATTTCAGATGTTCTTATATATAGACGTCTAAGAGGCAGATTTGGAACTCAGACTTGAAGGGAGCACACCCTTGTCCGCCACATCAGTTGGGCTTCCACAGAAGTTGAAAGAGGAGGAGAAGCTGAGGAAATGGCATCTTTGCCTATCACGTGCAAGGTGTTGTCGGCAACACTTTGGTTGCACCAAATCATGTACATAAATAAAATTCGGTCTCTACATTGCCTCATTCTTGATAAGACAAACAACTATGAAAGACAACCCCGCCAGTGCTTCATCAACCTAGCGAAAAGAAACACTTTCCTGTTGCTATCTTATAAGAATATGCTTAGGAATCCTCTCTAACCTTTTTTCTGCAATTTCGCTTCGAAGTATTCGAAAAATGAAATTCGAGAAATATTTGAAAAATATTCAATTCGATTCGCACTCACACTTCAATATTCGAATTCGCTTGGCACCCAAAATTTTGCTATTCACACAGCTCTAATTCTAATACATTGTCACATTACTATTCCAAGATTGAGGGGGTGTACAAATATTCATAACTTCTGTACATTGAATATTATCTTATAGAATCCAGTCCTCAAACAGGTGCTATTCGTAAATGAAAACATTCTAAAATAGTTTCGAAATAGTTCACTCTGCCAGATGTGCACAATCACACATGAAACTGAAGCAAAAATGAAGCTAATGTTTACTTCTGCCATTGTGGACTTCTGTTTACTTCTGCCATTATCACCAGGGTTGCCACTCACTTTCGAGTAAATGTCGCCAAATGATGAGCAAAAAGTCGCCAAAAGTCGCCATTTTTTTACAAACCTCGCCAAAAAGTCGCCATTCTAGATATGTGCATCATACCTAGTAATAAAAATTTCCTCTCACGTATAGCCCCATAGAATACAGTACCATCCAAGACCCTTAACTTATATCGACATTTCTCAATGCCAGTCGTATCGCCCGCTTCACCATAGGAGTGCATGGTGCTGCTTCTCCGACTAGCCGCAAGATGTGCGTGGTGGCACAAGGGTGAATGAATGAAACACTCATGATATCCTTCCATCCCTGTCCGCTCGTTTCGAAGGTAAAAGTGTCGTAAGCCTTGGGCGAAAACCTTGAAAGCGTTGTTTGTAGACAGCTTTACGTACCCTTATATGAATTAAAAGGATTATAAAAGGTTTATTTAAGGTAACACGACAGAAGTCTTACAGGAACCGATCATTAGTGAGTCTTGCACCTTTTCAGTGTGAACTAATATGATACCGGACGCTACCGACCCTTTCTTACAGTCACCTATATCTACACGCGTCAATCCGATGCGTTATTAATGAACAGGTAGGCAATGTAAAATGTTGTATAGCAATTGTTGTCATTGCACACGCTCACCGAGAACAGTGGAAAATGCCTCAATAAATATTTTTTATTGCACAAATAGCCGCGTATCCTCCTCTCTTCGCTATTCCAAAACAGTCTTTACCAGCTGAATTGGGGGTACTGCAACAGTGAATAAGTCGCCAAGCTATTCAAAACAGTTGGAGCTTTCGCGGAACAAATGGTCGGAACACGCGGCCAACCCGTCGCCTAGCCCCTTCAGAAGCGAAACTTTAGAGAAGCTTAAAACGGCGAAAGCGCTATTAACTTATAGTCAAACAATGCCCCCTCGCGGTTTACATTTTTCTAGAATGTCTCTGGGGGACGTTCCCGTAGCTCCTGCCTCTAGATGAATTGAGGAGATACACACAAGTTACAGGACGGACATACGGAATGACGCGTAATGTGCACATTCTACTCTTAGGTCTAAAACCAAGAAAAATACAGTGAATGTTGCCACTCATTTGTTGCGAAAACACTGAGCTTAGGATATAACTCAGCGGAGACCTAAGCCGAAAATCGCCAAAAATTCGCCATGTCGCCATTCATAATTTTAGGTCGCCACGGGCCCCTCAAATTCGCCAATTTGGTGAAAAGTAGCCACCATTGGCAACCCTGATTATCACGTGCGTGTGGTGGAGACTGTATATGTAATGAGCGATGGTTTCAAAGCATGTTTCGGGTTAAGACATGGGGGTCTTGAGCCGCAGTCAGATTGTGAACGAAGTCGCAAATGACGAAAATTGCGGCTTTTACACTGCTCTTATGCAAAATAGGTAAGTACTGGATTTACTTATTCATCCAGAAAATGAAAGTGCAGTGATGTAACAGACATCTGTTTATTGTTTACATGAGACTTTCGATAATTTATCATTTGGTTAATTTCGACATTTTTTCGGTCCCACGATATATAAATTAACGAGCTTTTACTGTATTTGTCCTGTGGATGGAGCATGGCCTAGTGGCACCAAAGTACACCAAGTTTGCTTGAGAAACATTTATGCACAGCCTTATTCAATGCTTCTGAGGTATGCCTCGGTCCCAGCACAATCATCTATACCATATTTAGAAACAGTCGCACACTTTGTTGCAAAGCAGCTAAATACACCAACAGCTGCTGGAATACGCACGAAGCAGAAATCATCACTGATAAGCACTAACAGCGTATGTTGGTGGGGAACAGTACTACTGCACAGATACAAATCTCCACACAATGGTTTACAGGAAACCATAGCTTTCAGAGTGCAAAGAGATTAAGAAAAAGCTGTGAACATGTGGCAGAGGCCCAATTTGATTGCTCATAACGCAACTGCACTCACACAGGACATACGTACTAAAAAAATTCTAGGTAATCCTAAACGAATTGGCTACCACCCAGAACATGGTGCAAGATGTTGGTGAAATAAAATGACCATGAATTACAATGATGGAATTTATCAAGCTGTCAGAATTTTAGTGGAATTCCAGTTCTTAATTGGCACAGCAAGTTGCAAAAAATGGCATGTCATGCCATCTTCTGAGAAGCGTTAAAACTGTATGATGGGGGCATAGCAGAGCCACTAAACCTGGTACATGCTATTTCAGTCTTCATATTACATAGGTGTTCGCACCTTATTCTATGGCTTCTTCACACTGAAAAAGTTCGCACTGACCGATGGCAAAGAGTGGAACAGTGGACCCATGCCAAGCTGTGCCATTCCTTATTTCATGATGGCACATTTGTGCTTTTGTATGCATGCAGGTTTGAAAGCGAGTGCACAGAGTTCTGCTATATACCTGCGATATACAAAAAAGCCGCGGAAATTCTTTCATAAAATAGGTGCCAGCACTACATGAATTCCACTACTAGCATATCCTATGACTCCCCGCAAGTTCTGATGTTTGATCGCTATTGTGCTCCCCTATCAATGTTTTCAGCACTCTTCTAGCGTATGACTTCTCATAGAGATAGAAAAAGTGATTTAAAAAAAAGTGTTCGGCAGTGTTTTCCACGTTACCACTGTATGAATGGACATTGGCAAGCAAGCTTTCTGTAGCACAAAAAAAAAAATGGGTTGCAGTACAAAAAAAAAAAAAAAAAATCAGTTGTCAGTCCCTTAAAAGGGACCCTGAAACAGTTTTGCCTATTTCGCATAACGCATTGAGCCGGTAAAGCAAGAATTATTTGAAGACCGATTTAAGATCTCTGCGTCAACTGTGTAATTTATTACAAGACTTTAAACATGTGAATCGCTACAGATCGCAGCACCTCAGCCGAACGAGTTTTCACGTTCTCGCGCCTTTTACATGTAGAATTGTTCCAGTACATGTAGCACGCAGCAACCAATCTGATTGGATATGCCCAGTCCACGTCACTGAACCTCCTGTGGGCAGCGAGCCTGTGTTACATGCTCCGTGCTGACGTGAGCTGAGCGACAGTGTTTATCTCGAGGTTTCTTTTCTTGGACACAATGAATTGCCCTAGCAGTGTTGTGTACCACATATCTAGCAACTGGTGACTTATAAAGCTGCGACATCGTGTAATGTTTGTGAGGCATCTGGCGAGCGGAATCCCTTCAGATCGTCGCTGCAATGAGCGTCGCGCTCTCGCTATCCGTTCAACGCCACGATCCACGTGTCTGCGGCTGTAACTTCACCTTGAATACATAACCACATTGCCCGAATTTATGCTTATCGGTGATTGTTCTCGAATACTTTTTGTTTGTCCGCATGTTTTCAGGTTGTCGCCATACAGGAGAATAAAATAAGATCGGCTGGCAGTGTGGTGGCACCTGTTGGAGCAGACATCAACTACTCCACGAGCTTAGTCTCTGTTGCCAGACGGCATGCTGCCGGGCACACTGAGCCTCAGAGATGGCACGCAACCTGTCTGCGTGCAATATCGAACGCCATGACTGGGCGAAGCTCAAACCGTCGAGTGCGCTGCGATCGCCAGCGTGTCTCATGAGTTGAAGCAAGGCAGTGGTGAGAAGGAGCGTATAGATAGAATTGTCCATAACAGCCTTGGTACATGGTGCGCCGCTCAATTTGTGGCGCAAATGATTTGATGATGCTCTCGTCTAAACACTGACAAAACATCGAAAAACCGTTTCACGGTCCCTTTAAAGAAACGTCCTTTCTTGAACGATGTTACAGGACTTATTCAAGGTACAATGCTCTACTTACCACTAGCTGGAGATTAACATGATGAACTTGTATTTCGTGTCCGGATTTCCCACAGGTTCCAGATGTGTCTTTTAATCCTTCTTTGATAACAGTGGCAAAAGGTACCATCCACTCAATGCAGTCGGCTAAATCAGCAGTCTTGTAGCCTGTGGAAGACAGTTTTACAATGAACGCTTGGCCTGCCAGTATATTTGACCAACATAAACCATTCAGACTGCATAAACATTGTTCGAATCTCTTGAGCACTTGATTTTAAACAACTTGCACTTTAATGCACAAGGGCACATTTTGAAGACTATCATGGCTGCAATGTTTTATGAAGATTATGTTTGAGCCCTATTTCTGGCCTTCTGGCATGTGGAACCATCGAGTAAACACACATGAAAATAAATGACATTGTCACTGTACAGCATTTGAAATTGTACACTCGAACCTTGTTATAACAAAATGGGATATAGTACCGAAGTAAACAAGATTCCCTTTGAAAAGCTTAGAGAGAGACATGCATTTGAAACCTTGTTTCAACGAAGCAAATTTGGCCTGCGAGTGAATATAACTAAAATCTTCTATAAAACTATGAAATCCTCTCGTGCTCACGCTGTGTGTATTGTTTTGCGCAGTGTTTGGCACGGCAGTTCAAAACATCTGTGTCTTAAAACTGCCGCGTGCTACTTACATACTGCCTTCTTTCATACTCCCACAGCACATTTTGTCCCTGAATTACACACGCGTGCACACGCCATCTAATAAAGAGTACCAATATGATCACCGATTTTTAAAAACTTTACTGGCTATCATTCAGAAACAACAGACATTACAATACAAGTGTGTATGTGGCCCCAGGTCATATTTGTGAGAATGTCTTATAATTTAAGCGATATTCTGGGGTTCCATCAAGTTTGAATTATTGAGAGCCTACTGTATTTGAATTAGGGGTGTGCAACTATTTGAAATTTAGAATATTTTGTAATAGTGTTTGCTATTCGATTCGATATGCACTGGAATTGGACCATGTATTCGAACTTCTGGAAGATAAATACAGTCAACGTCCAATTTTTCGGAATCCCTATGGACCGCGATATTGTCCAAAACAACGAATTCATGCTTTTTTTTTTATTTCGTTCAAGCGGTCAGATCAGCACAGCCATGTCAGAAATAGCTTTAATGCCTTCCAGTACACTTATCAGGCATTTTGGCACGCACCCAGGCTCTCGTGAATACATTCGGTACCTGGCGCGAACCCCGCTGAACTACGTGCCAACCGCCCAATTGCAAATTTACATCTCGTGATGAGCGCTGCTGATGTCAGCAAAGCGTGAAATAGATTACGGCTCTCTCACATGGAGCGTTTGGAAATGACGCGGAACACGAAGGCAGTGGCGGAAGACGACTCGTCCAGCTTTCCCCGGTGCTTGTGTGCACGTAAACAACGCGCACATGCATTTCCGAATCTCCGCCGATATGCGGCCTTTGCTGCCGCGTGAAGCCAATCATTCCTAGTTGTGTGCAGCACATCGCCAACATAGCCGACGCCATCACTGCCGGGGCGCTTGCTGTACCTTACGAACGCATTTGTCATGAAAGTGTTCATGATGCCCACTCCGTTTCTGACTGCACACGGGCACGGCGATGGCGAGCTGCTTTTGTTCACGAAGGCAACTTGTCTCTAATTTGAATAAAAAAATTTGAGTTTGCTCCAATATGAAGGTTCCTATTTTTACGGCCTCTTTAATTAATTATCCATGGTTAATATTTTCTATTACTGCATCCATACAAATATAGCGCACATCTTTTTTTCTGAGAAAATGGGCCCGAAAATTGCCTGTCTGTTACAATCTGTTACAAAACTAAAACCATGTTCGCAGCTTTGGAAACAGCCTAGTTTGAGGGGTCGCACGCAGCATCATTATAGTAGAACCCCGATGTAAAATTCCTGGGTGCTACATCATTTTTGGCCAATCTTGGCATAACTCCCATAGGATCCAATTCATTGGGAACGCTGCTGTTATATTGAAACTATAGGACCAGGATACCCATACGATATGTCGCAAAGTGGCACTCGGAGCTAGCCAGGAGTCTGGTGCCCACAATCTAGTGTATAGGTCACCCGTAACTTGTTTTAGATTTCTGTCAACAAAAACACGCCCAAATATCAGCATTCCCTATTAAACCTGGAGTCTATGAAGTCCCATGGTCTTGTGCACATTAGCGTTAGCAAAACTAAGGCCTCCGAGACTAGCTTGGTTGCGCCGTCTTTTTACTTGTGAATAGTTGCGATGGTTGTAAGCGCGTCCTTATTTCTCTCATGCCTCCAACTGTAGGTGCCGACATAATCATACTATGATTACATTTCTGTGGATGACCCCATTCTCACCGCCACGGTTCTATCCGTTGAGATTTTGGCCGAGTAGCCTGATGTGTGCAGCAATGATGAGGTTTAGGAGGAGGAGCCGTATTCTCGGACGATCACTTTCGGGAATACTTTCACTTTTGCGAGGTGTTCAGCCATCTACGAGCCACGCCAATCTGGCGCTGTGCCAACCATGCTAAAACAGCAGGCCAAGAACGTTATTGCTCCCACACACCAGTACATCTGGCAATAATCCCGCAAAAGTATTGCCGCATGTGTTTGCTTCAGAATACCAGCCCAGGTGCTGGAGCCGTTCTCATAGGCGGTGAAAGGCACCAGATTTATTTAAAAGAAATGTATGCTTGAGTGATCACGGCAAGAGCCACACGGCACTGCAGGTGAATAATTAGTGCAAAAAAGTCAGTCTTAAAGTCAGTAATTCATACCGAGCCCAACTCATCTATAACATTGCACTTCCTTGCCTAGCACTGACTGGCCGGGTGAAAAATGTGTCACCCAATGCTGTGCAATTTTTTTTTTCATGCAAGAGCACTGAAATAATAGAGTGCATTTCCCTATGACTCATTTTCCGATTTTTCCCTTTTCTCTGTTACTTTTTTTTATACGGTCCCCCGAAAAACATTATCAACAGGGTTATACTTTACTGTCATGAGATGTGGCTGTGGCCGTGGAGGAAGGAAAAGTTCTTAATGACTCATGGTTCACGTAGGTTAGGCACTGGTTCATTACACGCTCTACTTCAACCTCTGTGCATAACACCAGTTTCCAGTGGAGCACAAATGGTGGTGCACCGTTTTCATTATGAGAACTCATAAGAATATGGTTATTTTTAGGCTTGTGCGAATAGTAAATTTTAGGTCTGAAGTGAATTCGAAGCGAATAGTGATTTGGTCGAAGCGAATTCTAATAGTTTATATCACATATTATAAAGAAAAATGAGCATATCTGTCATGACCTAACTAACCAGCGCAATATTTTTAAAGTTGAAACAAGGCATATGCATATGCCATTCTGTTTGGTTCAAAGGCAAGTGGAAGCAACGTTGAGTAGTACACTCAAACCTTGTTATAACAAAGTCACACCTGCCACAAAAATAACTTCGTTATATCCGAAAATTCGTTATAAACATTTATTTTTAACACTGTATCTATGACAAGACTATTCCTCATTTACTTCGTTATATCGAGGTTAGAGTGTAGCAGGATTTGACTTTCGGTAGAATGCAAGTGATAACCTGTAAAATATGTTACGTTTTAAAATTTACCATACTTAGAGCATACACTCAAACCTCAATATAACGAACACGGATATAACGAATTATCGGTTATAACGAAGTAAATGAAAAATAGTCTTGTTATAGCTACAGTGCTAAAAATAAACGTTTACAGTAAAAGCTCGTTAATTCGACACCCGTTAATTCGGAAATTCGGACGCCTCTATTGGTCCCAGCCAAAGTGCATGTTAATCTATGGGACCAAACCTTCGTTAATTCGTCAGAATTGGGCTCCGCACCGCTTAATTCGGACAAAGTCTGACGGCTGCCGCTACACAAATGTGTGGTAAAACAGCACTGGCACCACTGGGGCGAAACTGAAACTTGAGTGACATCGCCATCGTCATCAACTAGCGGGGGCGACCGCAGCGTCACCGAACGTTGGCGTCTTCTTCGCTCCACTGCGCGAGTGCGCCTCCGACGCCATTTTCCCTTGTGTTGTGTCGGCACCGTCTCTTCTTGCGGAGTTCTTGTTTTTTCCCGTTGTGACCGTGTTTACATGTGAGGCCCGAGCATGCGGCAGTAGCCGACGGTGGCATTGACGAGGTGTCAGCCGAGTCCACCGACAGTGACTGCCCGACCTTCGATGCTGTCCTTCCCACAGATATGACCCTTCAGGACTACATTGTGATTGATGATTGTGTCGCCACGACTGGTCTCCTGCCCGATCAAGAAATTATTAATGATGTCACGACCTCATCGCACCTCACAGGAAGTCTCGGAGGCGCTTTTGATATTAGAGGGCGTTTGCCTGAGCACTTCCAACAGTTTGCGTGCTGTTGGCCATTTGGAAAAGTTAAGAAAAATTGTAATGTAAGCCGGAATCTGCATGAAAACGCAGACGACCATTACAAAATACTTCAGCAAATAAAGGTATGCTTCTCCAACTTGATTTTAATGTTGTTTTTCCTGTTAATTCGGCATTCGGTTAATTCGGACATTTTTTCCAGTCCCGTGAAATCAGAATTAACGAGCTTTTACTGTATAACGAATTTTCGTATATAACGAAGTTATTTTCGTGGCAGATGTGACTGTTATAATGAGGCTTGAGTGTATAAGCCTGTGTAACAAGCTTCTAAACTTAAAAAATGATGAATCGATGTGAGGGTTATACAGTAAAACCTCATTAATTCGCACTCTGTTATTTTGAAATCCCGCATAATTTGAAGGATTTCTGCGGCCCCGTATTTTGAAATGTAAATGTGAGTGGATAATTTGAAGCGGCGGTCAGTACCAGCTCGGTCAATTTGAAAACTTTGGGTGCCATGTGCCTATTCCCCTATCCCGATTTAGCCGCAAATCTGCAAAAATGATAGCCCTTAGGAGCCACAAGGCAATGCAGTGTAGCGATACTAATGAGTGACAAGTGAAGCATCCCAGCCTCGCTGCTGCCAGCGCAAGGAAAAAAACTAAACGAACGGCGGTCTCGTGGTCAGCTGAAATGTGTGCCTGCAGAAAAGACATGCTTCACTGCAACGCAGCGGTGACACGCGGACAGCATGACTCATGCTTCTCTCAATGTTAGCGCGTCATGATTTACCCATTCTTTCTGGAAAAATAGAGAAATTAATAAAGGGCGGGCTGACGAAATTCGCGATGTATCCGATTGGCGGTTGTACCGGCAATTTGCGCACTTGCACTGCTGGCGGAGTACTTGCCTACAACGCCTACTTTGAAAACTCAGTTCGAAAACTTCAATGATCATCTTTTCCACCCAGAACACATCGCGAATTCCGTCACACTGGTCATTATTAAATTCTTTATTTTACCAGAAAGAATGGGCAAATGGTCGCATCAAGACGCGCTGACACTGCGAGGAGCAGGTGACATGCTGCCTGCATGTCACTACTGTGTTGAAATGAAGCTTGTCTTTTCCGTAGGAGCGCATTTTAAGTTGACCACAGAGACTGCCTTCTCTTTTTTTTTTTCTTGCGCTGGCAGCAGCGAGGCCCGCCGTTTCCCCGGTTTAACGGCAAAATTGGGACCAGGTATTGCTGGAAGACATAACCCTTGTAGCCGCAAACTAGCAGGCACAGCAAACAACCACCTCCGATTACTTCCAGTAATTGAAAGTTCCTTGCATCCCGCTTTTTGTATGTTTGGTTAATTCGAAAACCTGCTTAGATTCTTCAGTCCCAGTGACTTTGAATTAACGAAGTTTCGCTGTATGTTCATTTAACCTTGAAGCAGGGCTTCGCGGCAATACGAATTTCTCCTGGAAAGGTGTATTCACGGCATAGCACACCTCCACTGCAGTGAAACCACCTTTACAGGTGGTTTACATGCGGACTAATATACACCTATTCGTTCATTTCGAATACTTCAAAATTTCCTAGAATTTAAATTCGTTTTGAAGCGAATTCGAATACTGTTATATTCGTTCGAATATTCAAAATGCTCGAATATTCACACAAGCCTAGTTATCTTGTATGTTGAAGGCAAGGCAATAGAGTTGCATCATCTTTTTTATGCATCCAGGACTTGTTTGTGTCTAGAGAAGCACAAACAAAGGGAGGAGAAAAGCTGCAAGTTGACTGGGCAATGTTTTTGTTATCCAGTATCCCATTAATGCACCCGACTTCACATTGTAAGGTAGTATGGTTCAAGCTCCCCAGATTTGTGGCAGGCCCTTTAGGTTCTGCAGTATGCAGAAACATTTGAATTTATGTGCAGTACAGTGAAGCAAGCTCACCAGAAACAGTTGATGCTAGGGTTGGAGACATCATATGATGGATCGCCGAAGCAGCAATAGCGCTGTATGCAAACTGTAGGCAATCTACGTCCAGCATGCATAGATCCACCAACTGAAACAATAGAGCACACATTAATGTGAAATGTGGTTACATTAAGAAAATTCGCTCGTTCAAACTTGATTCATCTGACACTATCATTCAATCACACCTTCAAAACAAATGAAATTTATAGTGAATTCAATGTTGCAGTTTTTCATTTTTTTACAAGAATTGGCAACAGCCACATTAATCGTTAAATTCTCTATAAAGATGATTCACTATAAAATTCCCTAATAAATATTTCTAATAGTATGGTACAACCTAGTTGAAACATGGAAACAAGGCACATTCCTTGATAGTTCGTACCTCTTTTTTGTTCACTACACCTCGTGAATCAACAGATACATCCAGCAGAACCACCAATGATGAATCAAATCAATACTTAAAATTATCAGATCACAAAAAAAAAAAAAAAAAAAACCAGACCAGCTTCAAATATTGCTGCTTTTGAAAAAAAAAAAAAGTTCTTTTTGCAACCAAATACAGCTAGTGCACTAATGTGTACATTTGTAGTTTCTGTAGGTTTCATTAATAAAATTTCTGAAAGGCCAAGTTTACGTACATTGCTCATATTGCATTAAAAATAGAGTGAGCAAAAAGGTAACTGAAATGTATGACACACCTGTGCAACTTGTACAAAAGAGCAGGCAGAGAATCCTGGATGTAAGAAGTTCATGTCATCTTTGTCCCTCTTCTCCTTCTTTGCAGCTATCTGCAGGTACGTGTTAAGCCACCCATTGACAGTTACTGGAGTCAGGTCCCAGTTGAGAGCCTACACAGAAGACAATTGGACACAAAACATTATTAAAAGTTGCAGCATTCAGTTGCACTTATGCAAATTATTTAGAAAAGGTGCAGATGTTTTGCAGTTAAACCAATTTACTATGGTACGAGAGAGAAGCTCTTAACTGAAAGGCAGATTTTTTTGCTGGAATGCACATGGCTGTCGATATACTGTGCATGATTGACTTTTTGAAGGTCAATGATGTCTATGTGCAGCGCCGTCTGTATGTTTGAAAAATTTGTCACTTTTTCAATTTCCTTTGCCCAGCAAGTACACACACCCTGCAGGGATGCAGGGAATAATTTTCTTGCACCACTGACCTTCGGTTTCCATTCCAAAGTTTGCTTAGGTCAGTGCATCGGCTACTGCTTGCAGCAGTTAAGTTTAGTTTAGGCCTAGCAGGCAGTTTCCATTTGTTGCACTCGCGAGAAGTGATGTCTATCTAGTTTTTAAGGTCTCAAAGGGTAACCACTTGATATTCATTCGTTTATTGCCCACAGAGATGTGATTTCACCTGTTCACAGGCACGCGCTGGAATATTACAAATGATGTCACCGTATACAAACGATGCTACCATGTCCGCACGTTTTATTAAGGTGAAAGCCTGAAAATGATGAAAAGGAAAATTATAAGTATTCTAACAACAAAACCAAGGCCTGTCACTGTTTTGAAGGGCAGTGAAAAAGAACTTAAAAGGAGTCCTCCAACACTTTTCAAGCCCCCATTTTTTTTATTGGCGGGTTGCATAAACTACTTGATGAACAAATAAACCCTGCAAGAGTTGCAGCGATAGGGACACACAGTCCGAAGTTATTCAAGCTAGAAAAATCAAACTACAATTGGGAGAAAAAGTCAATCAATTTAGAGCTCACAGTGCCACATGTCCCCATTTCTCTCACACAGGCGTAATCGAGTGCTGCAATAGGAAGAGCTTGGAAATGCCTATATACCATATTTACTCGAATATAACAAGTTTTTTTTCCCAGATTTTTGCTACCTGAAGTCAACCCTCGCGTTAGAACTGAATATCGAAATGCAAGTTCTCTAAAAAATGCAATGATGCACCCAATTTTAGACTGCAGTTTTGGCCATTTCGCGATTTATGTTTGCAACATGTGGCAGCCAAATGCCATTTGGATCCAGTACAAGCCAATGACTGTTCTCTTTTGTGTCGTCGTGGTGGTGGCCATAGAGTTTCCTAAAATGACCTAGAGGGAACTCTGGCGCTGCGATCGTTCAGCCACCATGGGAATGATGGGTAGTACACGGATTTGCCTAGTCTTCGTGCTTGTGGGCTTCGAACGCACTTGTGGCTTTGTTTATTGCTATGTTTTGGTTTTCTTTCGGATAAAAGAATGGATCGTTATGAACTTCGTGACCAGATTTGAATCGGTGAGCCTAAAGAAGTTAAAGTGGTGAAGTGAAACTGCTGACTTTTGCTGAACTTCGTTTTGCGACAAAGCGGATGCAGGCGACGCGGAGCCAAACGGAGCCGAAAGAACGAAGTTTAGACAAATCCGTGTACTACCCATGATTCCCATGGTGGCTGAAGCGCGATGCATTGCAGCTCCCATAGACACTAGCGCCAGAGTTCCCTCTAGTAAGTATTGTAGGAAACTCTATGGTGGTGGCCTCTTTGGCTTGGTTGCCTTCGAGTGCTTCGACTCCCCTTCGGCTCCCCTTGCGATGGGAACCTGTCATGCTCAGTACGACGGCCGTTTCAAGAGGCGTGCCATTTTGACGGCTGAAGAAACCAGCTCCTGCCCGAAGCCTCGACGTGAGTGAGGCGACCATCTGCGAGTGGCAGCTCCAGCAGGAGCTCCTGCTGCAGGAGCACAGTCCTGCAGGAGCACAGCCGAAAAGGTTTCTGTGGGTCTTGTCACGGCCAC
The DNA here is from genome assembly GCF_013339695.2 of Rhipicephalus sanguineus. Classification (NCBI taxonomy): domain Eukaryota; kingdom Metazoa; phylum Arthropoda; class Arachnida; order Ixodida; family Ixodidae; genus Rhipicephalus; species Rhipicephalus sanguineus. Next base: position 225,103,328 of record NC_051176.1, on the reverse strand, counting down.
CACTCTGATTTAGAGCAGCATGCCACCGATTTCATCACAGGACAGTGCAGTCGCATTATGGCGATCCACGTTCAACCAATACAGTTCAAGGCGAGCGATGTCGCTCGGCAGATGGGTAACCCATGAACTAAGTTCAGTGCATCATGTGCGTGGGTGCGAAATACTACATTTCGGTACATTGTTTGAAAAATAAATGCGCTTTTTCATGCCTCCACTGGCCTCTTGTTACTTTGGCTGTCTTCGTTTTCTGCTGCACGCGACAAAAAATCGCCCCTCGTGTTACTTTCACAGTTTTATGTTTTGTTCTTGGACGCAATGAAAAGTCACCCCTCGAGTTACAATGGAGTAAATATGGTAGAGGAAGTTTGCACTCCATGGTTGCCAGTTTTATCCAGTGTACTGAGTATGGCACTAACAAACGTGGTAAAAAAAAAAAAAGAAAACATGGAGCCATACCCCAATCAAAAGGGTGAGACATAACAGTGCACCGATAAGAGAAAAATTCCCTGCTTCAACACTCGAGTGTACAGCTTGTAAAAAACAAGGTTGCTCATGAGGGTGCACAAGTGAGAAAAGAAGCTTTCGCGTAGATACACTACAGATGTGCTCATTTCTGTATGCTCAGATAACACACGCAAAAATGCAGCCTGCAGGCCCCCACCATATTTTGTAGTTCATTTTTTACAACTGTATATTTGCACTAATTGAGGAATTCTAGCAAACCAAATTTTAAGCAATATTTTGTGGCAGTGGTTGCCTGCAAGAATTAACGAATTATGGACAAGTGACACGGTTTCTGTCAAAAAAGCTTCTCTCAGGCGACGCTATGCACTGACGCTGTCGCCAGCGACGTAGTGAGCTTTGAGTGATTCAAATTACCAACGGAATTTTTTGCCCTATGCTAAAGGCACCTTCAACTATCAGTCCACGCAACCCACAAGTAAAGAAATGAGACTTGAAAGCTGCCTGATGGCCTCTTTAAGATGTCAAGCAGCTTAGTGGAGAGTGGCAAATCATGTCCACATGGTGCTGAACACAAGATGTCTTACAGTGGTTAGACACTAGCAAGTAACTTTTGATCTCCACAATGTGTTTTCAAACATTAATTATCTTGTGAAACAAGACTTAATTTGTAAACTTTATGAAATATATGGGAGATCTGGAGGTATTCTATTGTCAATGAAGTCTACAAAGACTCAGTCATAATTAATAAAGCAAAATGCATGAACATTTGTATAAAAGGAATAAAAAATTAGAACAGCACTTGCCACAAGAATTGATAGTTCCTTGTCAAGAATTTCGCTCTCCTGGCAAGCACCATCAGTCACATAGGCAAACTCAGCCAGCTTTGGTGGGTAAATTTCCTAAAATGACATTCAGAACATCAGTTAGACAGGAAGGTTGGTTCAAATAGTGCAGTATCATGATTTTTTAATACTTTTTATACAGGCAAATTGACAGTTAAATGAAGCTAATGCTGTGCAAGGCAATGAATATTCAATAGAGCCATTAGAGGAGGGGGCTTGTGAGCTTTATAATCTGCATGCTGTTCGTGAGATATTGCTTACAACTGCTGAAGATCTTTAAACAGCCTCAGAAGGACATTTCTGTGCTTTGACAGTTGTGTGCAAAGGTTCCCTTTAGTTCTAGAAACCAACGGATCCCTTTGCATGGCCCCTTTTGAGAATCCGGCATTATTATACACTAACAGTAGTATGTAATAGCTAATAAGTACAAATTTGCATCTCCTGATGTGCACCACCACTAGCAAAAAGGAAATAAACGATTCCACAGTAAACGTGTCCTCAAGTACACACCACAAGGCACTTCTCTCCACTAAAATGCAGAAAAAATTTCAGCTCTCTTGGACAACTGTACAAAGAACCCCAGGTGGTCGAAATTTTCGGAGTCCTCCACTATGGCATCTCTAATAATCATATCGTGGTTTTGGAACAAAAAACCCCAGCAATTATTATTATTGTGCAATAGCACATGGTGGCATTACAAAGTAGCATTTCAAAACTATACCAGTAAATACACAGCAGATGACATGTCAGAAGAATGAACTGATGATGTGTCCAGCATTCCCCACATACGTCTACACCACAAATCTGCTGAGTGAAAACTGGTGCCATTTAATTGAAATGCAGTAACTCTGTCCATGTAGAGTCAATCATCCCTGGCTAATTGTATGCAACATGTCTCCTACTAAGCTCATTCAGCCACACCAAGGGCACTTGCTCTACTGTACATGCAACATTTGCTAGAGGAGTGTTTTTAGTACTTGTTCCATTCCTGACAGTGAGCAGACGTCATGGGTACATATTTGGTTAGGTAAACGTGGTGATGGTGAGCTTTCATTGCTGCACGCGATGCGCAATCTACATGCATCTCAGTGGCGTACTCACAGCCCCACACAAGAAGGCGCCAGCAAATGGTGGCATTGTTCATTTGGTTTTTTGCTTAGTAAAAGCATACTGCAGATTGACAACAGTGCTAAGCCACACATGCTGCCAAGTATATTAGGTGAAGATGCTTATTACTTTAGGGATGTCAGCAATAAATTGTACTGATGTCTGCCTCAGTGGCTGCCATCATGCCTTCGTGCTTTTCACATGCTCATTTGTGAAGGCATCGGCACATTTGTGCCCAAGTCTAAATCGTTGGCCAACCGGTCTCTGCACTTACCAAATGTGCAAAGACCTCTTTATGGCAGATTATGGCATTGGCCACTCCAAAACTTGAGGGGTGAAGTTAACCTTTAAGGGGGGACTTTCTTTCAGAGACATTTTTTTTTGTTTTTTGGTACATTTTTATGAAACTTTCGCAGCTTCTGTCTTTTTATGTCCCGATTTCAAATATGCCATTATTTTTCTATTACAATATGCCGTTTTCAAAATACAGTAGAACCCCGCTGATACGTTTTTGAAGGGACCGTAGGAAATAAACGTAAGAGACGGGAAACATAACAGCCGAAAAACAGGAAAAACTGCAAAATATTTAGTGGTACAGAATTTTATTTCAATTCTTACGAGCAGCACGAAAATTGGCGCGCTCAGCCGCGATCTAGTCGATGGATAGAAACGCGGAGCTTAGGACGGCCTCATCCACAGAAATGTAATCAACGCATGTGATTTTTTTAACACCAACAGCTGTAGGCATGAAAGAACTAAGCACACGCAATCACGACCGGCGCGGCGAGTCCGACTGCGAACCGCACGCACGACCATGCGAGCTCCAACCAGCTTGAACTCCTCCCGCTCTCCGACAAATAACGATGATGATGAGTCTACGCCAACGCGATGGCAGAAGTGAATGCCAATCTCGAAGGCCTTGCTTTCGCAAGCAATTACGTCATACACGCCATGTTTGTGCAATACAAATCTCAAAGGCTATGCTTTTGTCAATAGTAAATGCCAATCTCGAAGGCCTTGCTTTCGCGAGCAGTTACGTCATAGCCGCCATCTTTGCAATTTGAATCTCGAAGGCCATGCTTTTGTTTGCTTCAATTGAAAGATTCTGTTGCTTGCGCCTCTCATGCGGCTAATATTACGGTCAAACGAGGCCAAGCTGCGTGAAAATGCACCATGGCGGCTCTCTTTGGTAGTCACTCGGTCGGCTCCGAGCGCACTTCGCGACGTATCGTACGGGAACGGGCCGACAGTTACGACGTAACAGCGGGGTTCCCAATACATTGTATCCTATGGGAGCTATGCCGGGACCGGCGGAAAACGACGTAACAGCCGGGAAAACGCAGCAGTGAGGAACGTAACAGCGGGGTTCTACTGTATCAAATATTTCATGTATATTATTGGGAGCAAGATTTATTTAGATTGAGAGAGTTATCAAGCAAATCAGCATATCATAGTAACCTGGAATGAATACTGTATGCAGTAAAACAAGAATGGATGTTCTAGGCCCATTTGAAGTTATAGTATGTTGAACATTCCCAGCTTGATCCTAGTTTGACCAAGCTCAACATCGCTCACTTGCCAAATGTTCAACGTACCATTACTTTTGTTCAAATGGGCCTAGAACCTTCATTCTTGTTTTACTGCATACAGTATTCATTCCAGGTTATTGTGATATGCTGATTTACTTGATAACTCTCACAGTTTAGAAATAAAGCCTGCCCCTAACAATACAAAAACTATTTACTAGTTTCAAAACTACATATTGTATTAGAACAATAATTACATGTTTGAAATCAGCACATAAAAATACATAAGCTGTGAAAGTTTCATAACGATATGCTCAAAAACAAAAAGCATGTTTCAAAAGCAGGGTCTCCCCTTAGAGGGGCCCTGCAATGTTATTTCGTCTGCATTCTGCAGCGCAGGAGTGTGTGTAGTGCTGAATACTGAAACGAAGAGGAGCTCTACTGTACATTAGGAACAGTGGACTCTACCGGGAATTCATTGCAGCTGTATTTCAACCATTAGTATGTTTAAAGCGGGTACATACTGATGCGTTTTTACTGCTCTAGTTTGAACTTGAACTCTGCGGAAAGCTAAAATGTGCCCAAATAGTATGCTGAATGAAACTTTCGAAGCAATGAACAATTATTAATAAACTGCAGCAACCACAAACAGACTGCATGCATACTTAATGAAAACCATACATGCATAGCCATTGTATTTAACTATACTATTTTCGGGCCAATGCAACTGAAATCAACCTACATACCGCCGGCCCTGCCTCAAGCTAAGTGCCCTAACCCCCCCCCCCCCCCTATTCAGTGCCTGTTGTCCACCTCCTTTGTCAGGTTGCTTTGGCTACCACTGCCCAAAAGGGGAAAGGAAAATCTTGGCCACACCCTCTACCTCTAGTTTGTCTAGCGGTTGTGAAGATTTCAAGCAACAATATTGCTTTCCCATGACTGCAGTGACAAGTGGTAAAAAAATGACAGCTAAACAATGCACAGCATTATGCATCACTAAGCACCATTATGCAAGGACCCTTTGTGGATAAAGCAGTACCTCCATTTTGGCTGCAAGAAACAAGGATGTGATGCCTAGTAGCTGAAGTTGATTCTTTGGAAGGTTGGAAGTCTTGGCCAGGTAGCGATCAAGGATGTCTTGGGCCAAGTAGTAGGTGTCCCTGTGCAACCTGTAAACTTCACAGACCTGAAAATATGGGCGAACTATAGTCAGGACAGATGCTTTATGCTTGTATGGTTCAGCAAAAAAATAAATAAATAAATAAATAAATAAAGACCCCCTAAAGTGCCACAATGTAGAATTTCATTAGCATATTGCATTCGTAGAATGTACACATATAGGCTTTACCGCTATATTTCAGCAGACATACACAGGCTGTACACCATCAGATTTCAAAAGTTTGCTCGCTCAAGTGTACATTAAAAAAAAAAAAAAAAACCTCAACTCTGCAGACGTCCTCTACAAGAGTAACATGAAGTTATCTATACTGTACGTCACAAAAAACCTTTACTACTGCTGGGAAGTTCTAATGGTAACAACCTGTATCGGGGTGCAACAGCCGAAATAAGATTTGGAGCAATTTTTGGAGCAGCAAGATGTTTCTTCTGGAGCACAAAAATCTAAATTTGGGGCAGTATAACAAAGAAGGCTTTTACTTTTAGAAAAGAAGAATACATACAAGCTATTCAACACAAGCTAACTCGTGCACAGTGCATGTGAGCACTGCTATTTCAATAAAAGCAGTGTGTTGAACCACCTCACAGTGTGAACAATGACGGAGGCCACATTAGCATTTCCAGCACGTCAAATAATTTGACAGGCGCTGCAAATGGTAATGTGGACCTGCCAACCTGGCGACCTCGAAATTCGGGAGATTCGTAAGGCAGGAGAGAGTGGGGGTGGCGAAAAAAAAACAAACTTGCATACGTTTTTGTTTATTGTTTCTCAGGGTCGCAGAAACGTCATACACAGCTCTGAATGATTGCCAGTAATTTTTTAGACGTCTGAAATCATACTAATACTCGTAATTATATTTCACGTGCACGCATTAGTAATAAAGGAAAAAAATATGCCGTGCCCCGTGAGAGCTAGTACTAATAGCCTCTTCAAAAATCTTAGTATGCTTTCCCGCAAGGCACCAGTATACTGCGGCAAAAGCGTTGTGCCCGCAACAGAACAAGGCTAGGAAACTCTAGAGCCGCTGTCCTTCTTTCGCAGTGGGGTTAGGGTCTGCGCATCTGGATTGGATGATTATGCCCAAACTGCAGGTGGCCAACGCAGTCTCCATTTCTTGCTAAAATTTGGAGCCTGGTCGGGCAGTTTGGCGCAGCATGGCACAATTTCAACATATTTCATGGTTTTGGCTCAGCTTGGCGCAAAAATAAGGAGTTGTATCAAATTGGCGTAGCTGTTACACACCTGTCATGTGAATGCAGATTGTGACATAAAAAGCTTTATGAACTAATGGCCCACAGTAATACTTGCAAGAGAATCTGAGTTGTACCTACACCTAAGGTGTTCTTTAAAACGTTGCACCACCACTACTGCACCGACAGGGACTAAAACTATGTCCAGGGCCGCTATTTTGTAGATTCCTTTTCTGATGCTTTTTTACACATTGCCAGAGGTCAGACTACAGTCCATCCTTGTTAACGAAATCAGCAGGTTGTGCGAGGTGGATGATAAGAATGGCACAGAAACCAGTAGAAGGCATCGCTACTAAACAGCAGCCCAGTAGTGAAGCACCACAGCCATAGTGGAAGTATATATCTATTCGAGATACTGCCAAAGTTAAACCATGGGTCTGTTTCTAGGTTAAAATAGTGGCAGAAGATGGCTGCACTCCATGCACTGACAATTTCGCATAATGACCCTTCGCATCTGGTTCTTAATGTAGAAGGCATTTCAGAATAACTGCTGGTATGACAACAGCAGGAAAAGTGGAGATAATAGTAGTCCACGGCAGAGTTGAGAAAAAATTCAGAGTTTTGATGTTAGCTGCCCTGTTCAGTATAAACATGATGAAAAACTATGTATACCTATATGCACACAGACAAGTGCCTGTTTGCCTCCATTCAGTAGAAGTACACAAATCAACCTAAGCCGCACCTCAATCAGCCAGTCGAGGAGAATGACACGCATCCGTGGCTGCAAAGCAGGATGTCGCTCAAGCACAGATGCACTGTGGACATAGATGAGGTCTTTGTGAACCATCAGGCTCCATACATTCTCCTGGTCAGCCCAAGAAAACTGAGGAAGTGGAGAATTGCGGCATGCCCGTGGTTCAGGTGTTGGAAGGCCATGAATGCCTCGAAATTGACTATAGCTTTTTGGTGTGCCTCCACCACAGAAGTATGATGTGTCGCTGCGATCTGGGCTCCCAAAGCAAGTCTCCATGGACGGTGTTTCTTCAAAGCTTTCACTGGCATCCGGTGAAGGTGTTTCCTGCAACATCAAAAAAAATTGCAAGCGACGTAAAAAAATTCACATTTATAAATTCAGTTACTTGCGAAGAACAGTACTCCGGAAGCGTATTACTTGTGCAATATTTACAAAGATGCTGCTCAACATCCTTAGCAAAGTAGGAAGCCAAAACAGTATAAGGTCCAGACATGTTTTGTAAACTAGAAACCTAACATCATACGATCGTGGACGTCTCGTTTCTATGAATGCTTGATGCACGTAAGCCACGACAGACTGCGCAAATACGTGCGAGATTTCAGCGGTACCAAATTTTCGCGGAGGACGCCACCAAAATGAATCACTCAGCAAAGCATCTAATTACAATTGTACCTATACATGGTCACAAAAATTGATGAAACTTTATACGGCATACTTAGATTAGGAGAGCGAAGCGCAGTAATGCATCTTCCACATAGTGGAGATCTGGCCAACAGTACCACAGCTATACGGACTCACCGACTGGCGTAATTTCTTGGAACATTTATTCTAAGAAGCCAAGAACACTTTTAGCACCTGCAAGAAACCTATCAAGCAAGGCAATCAACGAAACTAAGGCACAAACGCGAATAATCGCACAGAAAGCCCGGTAGCCGCGGCGCTACACAAAGGACACCTTCGGCGTGCAATGTACCGGCTGAGATCAATTTACAAAAAAAAAGCGAATGAAGACATAGGCAAATATATTTCAAATAGTTCAACATCTGTTAGTGAAAAGACAAGGCAGGGTAAGTGACAAACGAAAGAAAAATAGCGTCAAACATCGACGAAAGGCTTGGCGGTCTATTGTAATGCCGGTGAAATATGGTACCACGAAAACGCCGACTTGGAGCACAAATTTCAACAGCTTATCACTAAAACGACGGGCACTTACAGAAAGTTCACAAAATTTAATCCTCAGTAAACAGCTCAGAACATCACATGCAAAAAAGTGCCGAACATCAAGGTCCGTTGAGCGCCAAAATGTAGCACCGCCCCGCGATTTTTTTTTCCCACGCGAAGTAGGCCTTAAGTGGTCAAAGTGGCATAAAATTTACTAACCTCGGCAGTGGCCGGTGCTCGTCGTCTCTTCCGAAGCATAATGTGGTCAACAGACCCACGAGACCGCTTCGATCTGGTAGCTTTTGTGCTGTAAAGGTGTATTGCAGAGTAAGAAAAGGAAGCCCGGAAAGGCAGTTGCCGCCAAACCCACCCTCGCATACGGCAGTCAACACTGCCTCCACACTTCACAAAATAAGACAAATCGAACAGTTTTTCAACACTTACTACCTTTTAGACATATTTCCAGAGGAAGCTTGATCAGTGTTCCATCCGGAAAAACTGCGAGGGCGGGAAAAAAGCCGGGTAAGTGGGAGCTTGCCGCCAAGATTTTGGCGCGGTTACGCGCGACCAGTCAGCATTCAACGTAATCGCGCCAAAACGAACAACCCGAATTAAGCTCAATAAAAGCACTAAATGGTGATCAATTTAAGCCATTACCCTCCCGAAATAATAACACACGTCGCTCTCGCGCGATGGATGCCGGCAGACAGCGGCGATTACCGCAATATGCATCCCGTTCCTGAAGCCGGCTGAACGCGGGAAAAAGCTTACGTAGCGCGCAAAAAACAACATTCCCCGCTAAAATACTTCTAATGTTCGCTAAGCAGGAGAAGCAGGGCACAGCACTTACGATTTCGGTGGAGTGAGGAGCCGCCAAGGAAGCCTCCGCGAGTCTAGATGAAGCGCAGTAGAAAGGCGGGCATCCCCCAGGTAGGTAAACGATCTCTGCTGGGAGCAAGGAGCACGACGCACTGCCGGGTTTCCCTCTGCCGCCAAACGCGCGCAGCCCAAGAGCGCGCCGGCGGAACAGCTGAGTGGGAAGGAGGCGACCGCCTTCTCTCCTGTCGCCCCTCTCGGTCCCTTCAGTTGTCTCAGTGCTCTCCCTTTCTCCTTCTTTCCGGAATGCTGCGGTTGCCGGACTACACTTGGTGGCTCTCCCACGTCGCAGCCCTGGCTTCCCCTCTGCCGTGCCTTCTGCCCGAAATCTTCAGCTCATCGCGAAACCACGCAAAACTGGCTTCTCCGAAGTCGTTCCTAGTGAGGAGTCGACAATTTTCCATTTATATGGTGCGTAATAAAATGTTTTGCCTCACGGCACTTTCCCCTGCCACGAAGTTATACTTTGTGCTGTCGCATTACGAATAATGGTCATGAACTTCGTAAACGCTGGGAACTTTCACAACGACATCTCTGGACGTGTTGAATCGAAAGCGGCGAGCGTTGCAGCCGTCGCACTCAGTGGAAAGCGAGAAAGAACAGCAACGCTATAAACAATTGTGTTTGTTCAAACGAACATTCACTCCTCAGTTTTAAAGGTAGATGACACAGCGCAAGTGATACGGCCTTTCACTGTCCTAGAGTTGTGGGGAAATGAGATTGTGGCCCGCTCCTGCCTAACGTTTCGCAGAAAACAAGAATTCAATAGAATAATAAATAAATAAGAAGTCAACCTAATATTCTTAGTGCATAGACGAAATGAAAACAAAGCGGACAGGGCAAGCACGTACTTGTCACTACGCAAACTTGGCGAAATGTTAACCAAAGCGTTGTTAATGTCACGATTATTTTTCATTTACGTTAACGCACGCTTACGTTAACTGCGATCATTCGGGATCACCCAGTACACGCACCTTCTGCCAATTAGCATAAATTTCCTGGAAGAAAATGTCCTCATGAGTCACTCGGAGTGAATCAAGGAACAAAATATTGTTGTTGGCAACGTAAATGCAGTAGCTTGCAAGGCAACGTGAAAGTTGCTGGCTGAGATAATGCCCCCCCCCCCCTTTTTTTTTGAGCTGAGATAATGTTTTCTGAATCACTGACTGAATTATAATTTGCCGTATATGCATTCCTACATAACGGCTGAAAGTAATTTTTGTGCAAATAAAAATTCATTTCATACCAAAAAAAATAAACAAAAATAACGGGGTAAGAAGATTGAACTGAGACATATACTCCCGTACAAGTGTGAATCATCCACACTTTGATGAGGACGGAAAGCAAAAGAGCGCATGCTATCGTGGTTGTGTATCGCAGGGTGACGGCATTATTCCGGAACTCCATTCTCGATAAAATCGGAGAAAACGATTTCTTACAAGGAAGAAAACGGCCTCGGAAAACGTCTTTAAAATTTATCTCTCTGATACCACCATTCAAGATCGAGTACTTAGTAGAAGATTTCTTTTGTCGCACCCCCCGTTTCTCTGAGGCAGTGACATGGAGCCTTTGCAAGTTTCTGCCGGGCGGAGACCATTGATTGTAAGCGGAAATGATGAACAGTTAACGTAAGCTGAACAAAATTTGTTTTCATTACGGCCTTTATGCTTCGCTTATAGCAGCCAAATCAAGCGTTCCCCGGCTGAAACGACGGAATTGCCCAAAATTAAATATATCTGTTTTTAAGAACCAAGTATCGCAATATCCCTGTTCAGTGGCCGGCAGCGTTTTAGTGAGGCAAGGCGTTGCCACAACGATATGCACAACACAGTGGTTAAGCCACGTGAGGGGTAGCAGGCCACGTGCCTCACTCCCCCCCCCCCCCTCCCCCTACACCCGCACCCCTACATCGGATAACAGAGCGAGGCAGGGAGAAATGAACAAAGATAGACATGCCGCTAATAACCCATGCGTCCTGCACCTTCTTTGTGATACCCCTACCTAGTCAGGGTGTCCTTGCCTACCCCTTCGGAAAAATTTCCTGAGCCACTCATTATCTACAGGCGAGAGAGGTACACCAACTTAGTTCTCGGTAGTGTATGTACTCATCTCAAAAAAGGTGGCCTCTCGTTCCCGCTGTGTTCTTTCTTTACCTCCCCCCCCCCCCCTCCCACGCTGCAGGAATGGGTTACGGAAATTAGCGTCTTTCCTCTGAGTCTTAAAACCCCCATCCCCACTTATATGGTGAGGATATCAGCGGGCCTAATCCGCTTTTGTGGTGAGGCCCTGTCATAGATGGATGTGAGCCACCAAGTTCAATGTTTAATTCGGCCTAGTGCCTTGCCTACCTGAAATGAATTCGTTTTCCTAATAATAATTTAAAAAAAAAGCCTTTAAAAAAAAGCCCTGTCGGACGAGGCCGCTCACTCAAGGTGGGTGTGAAAGAGTCGAGTGAATGGTCATATCCACGAAAGTTTTTGTCAAGAAAACGACTAATGATTCTGCCACTGGTGGACTTCGAACGCCGCTTTCTTCGTAGAACAAGCGTTGATGGATCATGGAGTATATGTGTCATTGCATAAAGAGAACTTAAGTGAAACAATTTTTTTTTCTTTATTGCAATAGTGAGCCCACCTCTCGCCACGATCAAACCTGGCAGCCTCTAAATATGCAGAATTTTTTTTTTCCTTTAATGGCCTCAAAGGCCCCAGAAGGGGTATTACATGAAACGTGGCTTTTAATTACAGTGGAATAGTTATTTTCCCTGCATTACGACTACGGCGATCATGCACGGAAGATACAAACTAAAAGCTGAATCTGTGGTCGGCTACAAACACGAAATGTCCGGCTGGCTAGAGAATGCAGCTCTAGCCAGCCGGACAATTGAGCACACGTGATCTTCGGGAGGATGAGAAAAGGGGGGAGGGGGTGCATGCAGGCTGTTGGTGTGCCTTGAACTCGTCTTGCTGAATGAAAGAGGGCGAGAGGTAGGTAGGGGGCTTGTGCATGCATGGTGCTGGGTGCGCGAGCTAAAATGGGGGGAAAGCGCAGCGCGGCTTTTCTTCCGAGCACAAATGGTTCGCAGTGTTGGGCGTCCATTGCCCTGGCTTTCTAGCCATGAAGGCGTACGGGGAATTGGAGTCTCCTAGGAGAGATCTCAAGGCGACTTTCCATCAGCGGCTGCACGGGCCAGTTGTTCGGCTGAAGTGGTTCTTGGGATGAGGAAAATGGCACTATTTTCTGCAGTCCTAGCGGGAGCCCAGGTGCACTGGCAGTGAAGAAGTCGTATCCTGTCCTCCACCGCTACCCTCTACTGCCCTCTGTACCTTATACTAGGGTGGCTAGCAGTGTTGGCGGTAACGCGTTACAAGTAACGGCGTTACCGGTAACGCGTTACTTTTTTCGGTAACTTAGTAACGTACTCGTTACAATTTCAAAACTGTAACGGTAACGTACTTACGTTAACATTTTTCGGTAACGTGTGGGGTCACGTTACTCGTTACTTTTTTGTCCTGCAAGGTGCCATTTTCCTAGAGCTCGCCCCGACGAATTGTTTTGTCGCAGCGTCGGACTGCGTTCGGCTTGCCGGGCATTGACAAAGTATACCCGGGCGGAATCGCTTGTCGCCACACAAAGCTTGAAGAAAGCCGCGGAATCCGCCATGAGGAACTGCTTTTCGTGGAAGTGGATTGTAGCAGGTGGATTGCTTGCTGGCACCTGCGCATTTTCGTGCCCAAAAGACAAGCCACCCGAAGAGAAAGCGCAAGGGCTGGTCTAGACCATACCATGTGCTGATCGTGACGCTTCGTACGTGGGGGAAACAAAGACTTTCCCCGAGAGGCTGCGACAACATAAAAACGACGTCCGCAAGTTCGAGTGACAGAGTACACTCGCCGAGCACAGCGTGGTGTACGAACACCACATCGAATTTGATAACTCCCGTGTCGTCGACTTAGAGGCCAATTACTATAAGCGGCTTTTTGTGGAATCCTGGCCCATTCAGGAGACAGCCGGTAATGTCAACTGGTCTACAGGTGCGCTGCAGATCGAGAGTCTGCCTCAAAGGAATTCTTCACATCATGGAGAATAGGCGTGACTGCATGGCAGGAAGAAAACCCTGAAAAAGAATGCGAGTGGGACGCGAAACGTCGGATTTTTCTTGTTACGCAAAAATAAAAAGAAATCTTTTTACTCCTTACCTTTGTTGGCGTCCCTCAGTTTCAACTAAAGCCCATTAATACCGCTGTCACACGAACAGCCTTAACCGCGGTTAAGCAAACTACGGTTACGGGCTAACCACGGTCACAGGTAGCTACACGGCAGACATAACCGCAGTTAGACTCCTAATCATGGTTATCGCAAACGAGTGGTTCCACGAGAAATCGACACGGATCCGAAAATGGATATTTTAGATTTGATTGGGTATTTTACATCTTGTGCACATACCACTCAACAGCCCGCAAAGGGACTTAGTTTTCTTATTAACTGCATAATTTGCGAGGGAGAAAATGCCTAACTTATGGAGGGACCAATTTCATTACCTGTCGTTCTCGAAAGTTCACGGCGACGTAAAACAAATATTGCCGTTAAAAAGAAGACATTTTGTGTATGAAATGTGTGCGCAACAAATACTAAAGTACCGTTGTTTGAAACTTGTAGAGCGAAGGAAACTGTTCTTTTTTTTTAATGTCTAGATGTGCGAAATCGTATTATAGCTGCTCCAAAGTTGATAAGGCTTATCAACTTTTTGAAAATAAGTTTTGCTTCTTTCTATCCGCAACTGCAGCTAAGTTTTGCGAGCGAGGCTGATCTTGAACACCTTCACATAAACGCTCGCTATTTTTGCGGTAATTATACAGGTTAAAGTGAACAAAAAATGTTTATGCACAGATATTATTTCCCGTGACTAAGCCATTGAAGCATTTCTTTACTACTACAAAATTTTCGCATCTACTTTGCCACTAGAAACACGCCGTTAGAATTACTGGAAATTTCTTGAGAGAGTTGAGTCATGTTTTCTTTGCGGATAGCGTTGATGATTGAATCTCATATTGTGTATAATCTCTAATTGAGAAATATGGCTTCACCATGTGCCAGAATCAGAAGCCATGACACGTAACTCTACAAGCAACTTTAAGCCACTATAACATTGCTAAGGCCTGGTACATTCGTGCGCATAATCCAACCCAGACTACACGCCTGAGCTTTGGGAGCGAGCCTTAGCCAGCCCCACCCTCGAAGACCTGCGCCAGCTGATAGCGAGGGCTGTCGACGCGGCGAAAGCCTATGGTTTCCTGCAAGGGGGAGGCCACCCCGAAGACGACGCTTAAATATTACCGTATGAAAGATGTTTATTCTCTCTCTCTCCTTAAATCAGCATTTTGGGTGTAATCGTTGTTTGGGTTAGAAGATTTATGTGAAACATAAATTTGAGGTTTAAAAAATTCTTATTGTGGGTTCCTGCAGCAATCACACGTTGATTAAAATTTATGATTGCGGAGTAACGGCAGAGGTAACGTCCGTTACTTTTTTTCGGTAACGGTAACGGTAACGCGTTACATTTTTTTTGTAGGTAACGCAGGGCGGTAACGCGTTCCTTTTTTTATAGTGTAACGAGTAACGTATTTAGTTACTTTTTTTCAGTAACGCCTACAACACTGGTGGCTAGCCTGCCTCTACCACTGCACTCCCCAACACTCCCTGTCTCCTCTCCTGACCTCCTCTCACACGCAGCCGACCAACACCACCTGGACTAGCCGACGTCTGCTGCCATGTTTGTCCTAACCTAGAAGATTTACAAAGCCCCGCATATTAGCCACACATTAGCGGACAAGATGCGAACGCGACGCGTCTCCCTCCGCTAACCCCCTCGTCATTAGTGAGCGGGGGACGTGTCCCCCGCTGTTTCACCAGGGTGCGACTCGGCGGGGCGATCATCGAAAACAGACAACGCCTCTAGCACGGTGGCCTCTAGAGGAGGCGCTGGGAAAGCCTTAGGATGAGCATGGCTACCGGAAACGGGCATCGCCCAATGAGATTAGGCGGCGGTGCTTCAATGGTTGTCGCTATTTAAAGAAAAGGAAAAAAAATGTAGGGACTTTAACTTCAGCCACTCTTTTTTCATTTCTGCTCGAAAACTCACTTAGCCTGCGCGTAACTACGCAGTAAAGGATAAGAAAGACAATGCTATCAGGAATTTTAATGACATAGTAAAGGTGACGGAAGACTTCTAATTTGAACAGTACAGTTCGCTTCGCCGATAAGTCATTCTTCCTCGAGTCAAAATTGAAGTAGAACCGGACACTGAAGTTCCATGTGTAAAAGTCGACCGGAGAAGACGGCATAAAAGTTGAGTTGATCAAAGATAGAGGGCACTTTACATTTAAGAAACTTGCGACACCCTACACGTAATGTCTTAAGACCCCAAATGTGTCAGTGAGCTGGGAAAACACCAACGTTATATTAATTCGCAAGAAGGGAGACGTAAAATACGTGGAAGACTTACAAACCCATCAGCTTCCTTTCAGTTTTATACAAATTGTTCACGAAGTTAACTTCAAACAAGATCAGAGAAACGCTTGGCTTTAACCAACCTAGAGGACAAGCTGGCTTCAAAAAGGGGTACGCTTCAATGGAACACAGCCATGTGAAAACATATGTAAATACTCTAGCCAACATCTGCAAGGGCTCCAAAGCTACCCTGCTACTCCAAAAGAAAAACATGAAAGTTCAGGCAAGAGCTCCAATCTTTCCGATGATCTTCACTGCGTGCTTACAAGTTTTCAAACGACAATATTGGGAAGAAATAGGCATAAAGATTGACGGAGGTATTGTCAGACACCTGCAGTTTGCCTATGACATTGTATTATTTAGCAGTGATGGCGACGGATGAAGACCTCAACCGACAAAGTATTCAAGTAGGTATAAAAATCAATATAGTGCAGACGGGTTCCGGAAAAAACGTCCCCGGAATAAATGTCCCCGGAAGATACGTCCCCGGAACAAACGTCCCTGGAAAAAATGTCCCCATTTTCGTTGTCGGAAAAAACGTCCATATACGGGGACCCTCAAAAGTTGCGCCTTCAAGTCGCCAATTCTTTATTTCCTACTGCAAAAAAAATAATAATAATAAATAAAAAACAAGGATCCGCGCGCGAAGTCTGTAGTTTACTGAAATTCAAGTTTACTGCTATGTGGAACGCCTACTCGGCCACTGTTCTAGGAGGACACAGGACGAACAATCATGCGGAGGCCTGAACCAGAAGGCTGGGAAGCATCGCGGGCCACAGCCGCCCAACAGTGGGCAGGGCCTCTGACGCCTTGCGCTCGGAAGAAGCCACTGTGACATTGAAGATGGCCCAGTCTCGAGTCAGTGCACCCCGAAAGAAGAGGCGCAAATCAGCGTTCACGGCCATGCGGCAGAGTGTTCGCAACCTGTATGAGGACTGTACTGCCGGGACGACGAAATTTGAAGATTTCCTGAGGGTTATTGGACATACGATTCGGTTTTACCTTCATTCTTTTTTGAACACAATGTGGCCGAAAATTTGCGAAGAGTCGAATACAGAATGCAGTGTTTTGTCAAGTGAGTTCGCACAGGATTAGTTTTTCGGTTAATCTTCGGTTAGTCTCTTGGGGACTTTTTTCTCTAGAGAGCCATGCCAGCGGGGACGTGTCTTCCGGGGATGTTTATTCAGGGGACGTACCCAACTGAAGACAAAGATGTCTTCACGGACACTACAATGCCCGCTACACGGACACTGTAAAGTCCTTTAGGTAAGGAACATCTTCCGGAAAGGCGTTCATTCTGAGTGACATACGACAATGGACAACCAATGAAACCGACAGACAATTAAGCTAAGAAAAGGACATTATTTGTGGCTTTTTAACTGCAGTGTAATGATTGTCGCTAAATTGAAAGGAATAAAGTGGACCAAAAGTCACCCTTTCCGTCGGTGGGGTGATTTTTCGTCCACTTTAATTCCTTTCAATTTAAGTGAGAATCATTACACTGCAGTTAAAAAGCCACAAATAATGTCCCCTATGCTTTCCTTGGCTTAAATGTCTGTCGGTTTCATTAGTTGTGTATAATGCAGAAAAGGACGATTCCCCCTCTTTCATACGACAATGCCGTATCTCCCTACCGGCAAAGTTCCTTTTGCGGGAACGCAGATCCCGCATCTACTTTTCGAACGAAAAAGGCGTACTCTCGCATCCAGCATGCACAACTCATCAATCATCAATGCACTTTTTCAACGAAGACTTCATGCAGGTGTCACCATAATCCCTCCCGGGGCTGATGCGTAACCCCCCCCCTCCGCCAAAAAAAAAGAAAAAAAAAACCCTGTCGAGGCAACGACGCCACCCTTTGTACTCCCGTGAAACATGCCAGTAATGTAGTAAGTGATGCGATTTGCCTAACGGTGAAGATTTTGCATCCCGTCGCTAGCGCCGCAATGTTGAATTCCGGCAGTGTCATTTGCTTTGCCGATAGTGTGGCGCATTGGAGTCTGCACAATGGGCGCCGTCAACAAGAGCCCCAACAAACAGCGCGAACTTTTTAATGTTTTTTTTTTTCGGCGTTCGTCTCACGAACCACCTAAAGAACTTAGTGCGGTGCTGCGCGTCATTGGCGCAACTTCTTTTTTGCAAAAGGGTCCTTCAGAGCGATAGACGGGGTTTACTGCAAAGTATTTTTCTTTCACCCGTGACCACAGAACGGATACCAAGAGATGAGAAACGCAGCCGCGGATGGCAGTGAGGTGATGAAATCAACAAGTTCGCAGGAATAAAAAAATGGAATCAGCTCGCGCATGATACGGTAAATTGGAGACGATTGGGAGAAACGTTCGCGCTGTAGTGGACATGGCTAAGGATGACGGCGCTATAGCAACAGGGTAAGGAGCTTCTCGAGGCGCACTAAATGTAGCCGCCTCAATCGTACTGCACAAGAAGGGCGAAAACCCAGCTGCTCATTTCGACAAAAGCCGAAGAAAAAAAAAAAGGGAGAGGAGTGGAGGGGATCGGACACAAAGAGCTAGTTTTCATGCTGCCCGCGAATGGGACGCCGGTACATCTGTCACGGCGTTGTTCATGTCTTTCCTTTGAGCTCGTTTCCCGCTTTCCTTTTCTTCTGCTCTTGACTTATATTCTCGAGTCCCGATAAACTAAATTTTCGGTCCATTATATAAAGGACATATAGAAAATATATAAATATATAAAAAAGTTTTAAAAAACTTAGCCTTGCTTTCTCATCAGTTTCATTGTGGAATTCGCTCACGTGAATTGAAAAAAAAAACATCGATTAATTGAGGCGAACTCTGAAAATATTTTTACCCAACGTGTAAATGTTGCGTTTGCGCTTACCCCATCAGTGACCACCCTTTGGGCGCAAACCGCGGCCCGTATGGTACATCGTGCCCATTCTGCGACGCCGCGATGTAACTGCCACACACTACTGTGGACTTGCACGGGTGTGCAACAGGCCTCAGGCCTGGCCGACCACCCTACCTTGACCGCTGGATTCGTGGACCTCACCACCGCTCATTACTTGACTTCATACATGAAGCAAATTTGTATGTGTATTTTTGAATCAATAATTATTATGCCTAAGGGCAGACTTTTGAAAAAAAAAAATTGCGTTCCGCTATTTTTGTTAGCTCCGTGTTTCATTATAATCTTGAATCTTAACTTTGAAATGTCTGATCACGTCTTTATTATAGCCAAACATATCTAATATGTCGCTTATTTTCGTTTGCTCTATATATTAGTTTTTTTAGACAAAACATAGGAAATCCTGCCTGAGGTTTGGAGCATTTGGAACTCCTGCTTCATGTTTTCCTGTATTCTATTGCATTATTCTATCACTAAAAAATTATGGTAGTTTTGTCCTAGTGGTGCCAAGCCTGAAGGAAGAGCGCAGCTGGG
This sequence comes from Rhipicephalus sanguineus, assembly GCF_013339695.2. Taxonomy (NCBI): domain Eukaryota; kingdom Metazoa; phylum Arthropoda; class Arachnida; order Ixodida; family Ixodidae; genus Rhipicephalus; species Rhipicephalus sanguineus. The sequence continues at coordinate 225,084,303 of NC_051176.1, read as the reverse complement.
GGCGCCCTTCCTTGTTTCTCTCTATTTTTCCTTTCTTTCTTCTTTCCTTCTTTCTCTCTGTTAATCGTATCTCTCTTTTTTGTATCTGTTTCTTTTTATTTATTTATTTATTTGTTTATTTCTCTTTCCATTTCGTTCTCGCAGTATTTCTTTCCCCTTCTTCCCTTTCTCTCTCTCTCACTCTCTCTATTTATCGCTTCCTCTTATTCCTCTCTGTTTCTCTCTTTCTATCTTGCACTGTGTCTTTCTCTATCTCGTTTCTGTGTGTTTTTATTTCTATCTCAATCAATATCTGTCTATGTCTTTCTATCTTTTTATGTCGTTATTCCCTTTATTCGTGACTGATTGCACATACGCTTCCTTATGCAAGAGTGATTACACAAGTGTTACTGTATTCTTGTTCTATGCGTGAAACTTTTAGTGCGTATTATGCACTAAAATTATCCCCCCCCCCCCCCCCCCCCATGTAATGCCCAACGGGCCTTTAGCGTAAATAAAATGAAAAAAAATCTTTCTATTTTTCTCCTTACCTTTTTCTAATCGCTTTCTTTCTATCTCTCTCTTTTTTCTCTTTCTCTCTCTTTCCCGTGTTCGCTTTCCTTTGACGCTCGTACCTGCTGTACTCGGTAGTGGTGCTTGCCCAATTCCTGTGGCGCATGCCTGCACGAGGTTTTTTGTTCGCGTTGGAAAGATTATGGCCGGCTTAAACAGATCGGCTGTTAAAAATATTTGTTGATTGAATGACCGCATGAACATGGATTTCGAAGGCTCACGACCACATTTGCTTCGCCCCAACAACCCCTCCTAAAACACAATTGCTAAAGCTCTGGTATCAGCGGTACGCTATACCGTTTCATTGTACTTTGAATATGAATGTTCGTTGTATGCTTATAATTCTGCCGGTTTTGTGCTAGATATTGCAGCATCACGAAACAAAAACAAAGAAAAAAGAAACGTATAGTATATTATTTATTAGTCTAAGGACACGTTTTTATGTTCAATAAGTTTTTCTTTTTTTTGTCACACACGCACTAAGCCCTTGTAAGGGATACAGTTTCTTTCACTGCGCGCTTTTCGTACTCCTGGAATCTGGGGCGTATAGCGAGAAGTTTATTTCGGGGGAGGAGAGTTGTGCGACCCTCCTTTATGTATGTTCGAGTGCGTGTTTGTATGTGCATGCGTATATATACTCACACAAGACGTAAAAGTTTCGGGGAGAGGGGTTTGAAAACCCCAAACCACCCCCCTGGCTATGCCACTGGGTATAGAATTGTTAGAATTGTTCAGTTCTTTGTCGTGTTTTATTCATTTCGCTTGTTCTTTGGGGGCGGGGGGGGGGGGGGGGGGGGGGGGGGAGATAGGGGTTGACTTGCTCACAAGATTTAATTTTTAAAAATTTCAGTAATGGACCGCATTCACTTCACATTTCTGCATATATTTAAGGTAAGTGTGAAGTATTCGTTATTCAAAGCATTTGATGCAAACACCCGTATTTACGATAGCTCACCATTTGTCAACGCCTTCTACTGTGAGCAGTCTCTCTAATATACGACACAACTTTTTTTTCTATAGTAAGAGTGCTGAGTTAGCTCCATACTTAGTGAGCCAATAAAGAGTGGCAGTTATTTTCCTTTCTTTTACCGGAAATTGGACTGCATCGTTAACAAAGTAATAACGGGACGCTAGTTAGTCAGATTTAATGCTGAAAACAGCACTAATGCCCGTTTGACTGTGACAAGAAAAATAGAAGTTCAACTAAGAAGGATCCAGATTTTGCCGGAGACATCCACCGTCAGCCCAGATATGAATTACTCACCCAAAGGAAATGAGAAGGGGTTCTAGAAATGAATGACAAAACTTGTCACCCCGACGACTAGGCAGGTTGGGAGCGCATCGCCTACCACGACTGATATGTGCCGATAGCATAACAGACAACTGACACTTGGCAAAATGGTTACTGCGCATGCGCGATCAAGTACATTTTCCAACCAAATAGCCTCGACCACAGACATGCAGAACAGACAATTTCTTGGAGTGACTGACTTGTGAAGCGAGCGAGATCCGATAAAAAAAAAAGTGTGCGACTCTGAGGCGGCTAGACACGAACAATGCGAAAAGCAATTCTCCTCAAGAAACATGCAGCAAAAGTTCTGTAGCCTCTCGCTACAGTCTTCGTTGGTCGCGTTCCGCGAAAATCCTCAAAAGACGTGAAGCTGCCATTATATTTGCCCCGGTTCACGGCTGGTGCAATGGCAGCTAGTCCGCCATCTTGCCAGCTTCCCGGTTTGTGAGGGTAAACCGTGTTTGCCCAGCTCGGTTTGCAACAACCACGGTTAGGAGACGGGAACAGTTGGCGTTGGCGGACTAAAAACGGTATGCTGGACAACGCGTGAAGTGGATATATCAGGAATTGCACATTTTCAGGAAAATTCCGACTTGGAGAAAATTGAATTCCTAACCCGCGTGTACATGATCGCGTGATGGTCCTTTCGTTGGGCCGTTCTACAGGTTGACGAACACCGGAAAGAACATGAAAGACGCCGTGCCGATTCAGCCGAAACAGCGTTCCGGGGACAGCCGTTATCAAAAATAAATAAATAAATAAATAAATAAATAAATAAATAAATAAATAAATAAATAAATAAATAAATAAATAAAAACAGGACGTTAGGCACGCCATAGCCAAGCTTCGCTTGCCCCCGTTTCCCCGATAGAGTAAGCGCTAGTGATGCAGAGCTATCGATGATGCTATCGACACTATCGATAGCTGAGTCACTATCGAACTGTCGATGGTTAAAAAAAAAATCTATCGATATAGCGCCGTCCATAGTACGATCGATAGTATAAAATCAACCGCGCGAACCCATTGCAGCTTAAACTTTGTCCTTCCCCTCTTCCCCGAATGCGTGGTGTGTATACGATGAAGCAGGAAGAGCAGGCTGAAGGGCAAGAAAGTTCACATACTTGTATTCCCTTTCCAGAATGCTTGGCTGACACATGATAATTAAGATTAACTGTTCATTTGTAGCGGAAAGGAAGCCGTTACTTGTGGCGGAACTGCGCGGCTTCAAATTTATACTGCATTCCGTGATTTCAAAACAAAGGTATTAAGAAGTTTGTTAATTGTACGGTGTAAGTATTTACTTTCGAACATGAATATATTGACGGACATATTCCGGCATTTTCTCAGCGGGAATAATTGATTTCTTTCGCAAAAAAAAATTGCCCATAAATTAATAATATCTGGGGTTTTACGTCCCAAAACCACGATATGATTATGAGAGACGCCGTAGTGGAGGGCTCCGGAAATTTCGACCATCTGGTGTTCTTTAACGTGCACCTAAATTTAAGTACACGGGCCTCTACCATTTCGCCTCCATCGAAATGCGACCGCCGCGGCCGGGATCGAACCCGCGACCTTCGGGTCAGCAGCCGAGCACCGTAACCGCTATACCACCGCGGCGGACGCCCATAAATTAAGCGGACTGAGTATTGCGGATAGTAGGCAATCGCGAATGTGGTGGCAATATCTGGCCAACAACAGCATCATTAATCATAGTATTATCGATAGTATTATTGGTAGTAATACGATCGTGCTATCGATTTTACTATCGATAGTTTCTTTACACCATCGATAGTAATAAAAAAAAGCTATCGATGCTATCGATAGTCAATTTACCGATAGTTTTGCATCACTAGTATGGGCTCCTGAATTTTTTTTTCATTCAACACGCGCCCCCTGTCTTTCCCTTATTAAAGGGACACTAAAGAGAAACAATGAATCGGTTTAGATCGATACATTGTGCCCTGAGAACTCTAATGTCGTTAATTTCGCCATCATAGGTTAATTAATAGAGGAGAAAGCAAAGTTCAAAGTTTCCTTTTTTAAATTTCGCGCCGAAATATCCTCGCGTGACGTCACGGATTTTAAAGTGTATATATCGTACTTCGGCGCCATCGGCTGAACAAAATTATCCCGAACTTGGTATGTTAAGTCTATGGCCCCCTGAGAGGACAATGTACTTCATTTTTTCCGATTAGGAACTACGTAGTCCCTAGTAGGCGCCGTCAAAACAAGTGACGTCACGACAAATGGTTTGTTTTTGTTTGGGGGGGGGGGGGGCTAGACCCCCTTCCCCCCCGGCTACGGGCCGGGCTAGCCAACACTAGCACCAATGCTTCTACGCTTGGCGCAAGCCTGTATTTCACCGCGGCAGCAGCTGTCTTTAGTCGTTTGTAGCAGTTTAGAGAAACCGCCAGAAGCAAGGGCCAGTGACCTTCAAGAACAGTGTGTGCCAGCGCCCAGTTTTCTGAGCGAAAACGAGCGACCACCTTCTCGGGATGAGTGAACCCTCCCCCCCCCCCCCCGCGCGCGCGCGCGCGCACACACACACACACACACACACACACACACACACACACACACACACACACACACACACACACACACACACACACACACACACACACACACACGCTACGGTCGCAAAGATAAGCGTGCACACGGGGGAGGGGGGGGGGGGGGGGCGTCCCCCCTATCACCTAAGAGGGGAGGAGCGCACAATCTGCCTCGTACATTTGGAGGCTTCATTACTGCTCGCTGTTCTAGCCCAATTAGTGACGAACGCGGGAAGGTCCGTTCACGAGCTTACCGTTAGCCAATTAACGAAGAAAAATGTCCATGCTCTCCTGTGAACAAAAGAGCGTATTTTAGCAATAGGAATACCAGCATGACATCTCATAAACTGAGCACACTGGAACAGTCTCGAATTAAAGAGCACTAGCAGCACGCGATGGAACGAAAAAGATATTTACCCGAGGGGACAACAGAAGCGCGTGAACGCAGTTGGAAATTTAAAAGAATGCACGCTGGGGGTATTTAGCAAATAAGTGCCTCCGCCGTGTTGTGTGTTCATAATTTGATGTAGCGTCTGATTTTCCGAAATGCGTCTTGTGAACAAACACCACGGCACCCGAAAAGAAAAACGGCAGCTGTAAAGACAATTCCCAGGATTGCGTTTAACATGTTCTGCCTCTTGTTCGCCTGGAGCGAGCGACGCATCCTACACTTATGAACTCAAATACAATGCGCAAATGCTAGGTTTTCACGTTGTAAAAACAGGTCCCAGGTCCAAGGTGCCGCAATGGGATTTCTTATATATGCCGGCACCAGTGTGCGATTTGTTGCTTATAAAACGCGAAATGATAGGTAATGTACGGATTAACCACAAACTATTTTTACTACACATCTTTCGTACGAACAGCTGTGTGAATCTGCGCCCAGAATTGTCGCGATTCCAAGCAAGTACAAGCAAGCGCTTCGACGCGCCGCATGCGGGCCGGGCGCGCCTTGCGAGTCTCGCCCAACAATGGCGGCCGCGCGAGGAGGAAACGGCACTGAGAGGAGGAGTTTGCGCTACCTTTGAAAAATAAAGGGACCCTACCTTGCCCCCCCCCCCCCCCCCCCGATGGGGAACCCTGCGCACGCCTATGGCAAAGACAGCACCATTTTTTTTTCTTCTTCACAAGACCCACCTGACACTAGGGTAGCCACCCTACCTACACTGCACACACCTAGGAGCGCCAGGTTGGGGCGCCTCTTTCCCCATTTGAAGAACCGGAGAAGTTCCGAAAAATTGTCTGCTCAAGAGCACTCAAGGTCTTTTTTTCTTTTTTTTTTTTAAGTAGTGGCGGCCATCTTCACTGTGCTGCCTGGCCGTGAATACACGCCGCGCACACTTTTGCTATGCTTTTGCTTCGCGCCTTCTTTGTACGGCCGTAATAAGATATACAGCCATGCGTAGCTGTGAATCTTATCGTATAGGGTGTTTCAAGAAATGCGTCCAAAATACTAAAAAATTAGGGAAGTGCGATTTAATCGAAGCCTTCACAGTTACTTCTGTAGCCGCAGGCATCTTAGGATGGCTAAAGACATCATTTGTGACAGTAATTAAGAATTTTAAATTAATTAACTTTTTGATTAGTGGCGTTAGGCGGTTATGTCAAGTGGGAGAATTGAAGTCCTTCATGCGAAGAACCCATTGCAGCTTTGAGATTTCAAAAAAGTGGCCTCTATAAAAAATTGCGAAGTAATCAAATTCAACCAAATTCAGCTGGCGGCGAAACCGAAACCGAAACGTGGACGAGAGAAGTTCGCGAAGATACGAACGTGTCTCCCCTCGCTAATCCCTCCGTCATTAGAGAGTTTTAGCAGCTATATTTTAGAGAGTTTTAGCGTCTCTCCATTATTAGAGTTTTAGCAAGTTACGGAAATACGGCAAATTGCAAACGGGTGGTTGTCTATTTTCCCTTTCTTACGGAAATACAGTACGCAAATACGGTAAGGCAGTACGGTAGCGTTCCTCCTTTCCCACTGGTTGAGCTTTTGTCGCTCCCGTTCCAGTGACAATGCGTGCCCCAAACGACAGGTGCCTCGTTAACAATGCGTAGGCTGACGGGCAACAGTGAGGCGTGACAACCCCACAGTATATTTTTGAAAAAAAAACTTTTGTGGTATAATAGTATGGAGGGGAGCTGGGCGAGTTGGTTTGAGGACATTATTGGAAACATTTGCGCGCGCCCACAATAGACGAAAACGAAAGGCAAGAAGACAAACTTTTGTGGTGTTGGGGTGCCTTCACCGGCAAAAGGTCGACGACCTGGAAAGGAGGAGCGATGCCGTTATACGGTAGCGTATTTGCGTACCGTATCTCCGTATCTAGCTAAAACTCTCCCTCTATTGGGAAGTGGGGGACGCGTCCCACGCTCACTAATGAATACAGCCGTGTACGAATCAAAGAACGCCTGGGGGCGCTTCAGTAGCGGCGCGCAAGCGCGCGTCTATTTCATATTTGACGTGTTTCGCTCGTTTTTGTTTTTTTCTCGGAAACAAACAACCAGCCAGACTTCAGCCGAAAGTAAATGCTTGATTATGGGGTTATTTGAGGCGGCGTACAACTTAAAGTTAATATTTTACCGATTCAAGCAAGAATGAAAAAGCTGGCTAATTAAACTTAATTAATTTATGAGTGCTCAGTAATTAAAAAAACACAGGTTGTAAGTACGCACGACTACCACTGATATACAGCAGGTAAAACTTTCCTAGAGCGCATTTTTTTTTTTTTATCTTGGTCCGAGTCAGCTGGGACACCCGGTATAACTTAATTCTCTTCGGAGATCATCATACTCTCTCCAGAGAGTCGTGGGAGGCGCGACTTTCTAAAAGAGAGTTAAAATGTGCAGTTAAAACTCGACCTAACGAAACCCGATTTTACGAAGTCCCCGATCTAACGAAGAAATTTCCATTCCCCGGCAAATACCCGTAGGGGTCAGTGTTGTCGTCAGCCCGAATTAACGTACTACTAATATGGCCACCAAATCCGATTTCACGAAGTGTTTCCTGAAATAATTGAGTGAAAAAGCGACGATTTCCTCCTAATTTTGAGCGAGACGGGTTTTGCTTTGAGTGTGCGCTCTAACGCTATCGCGTTAAAACATCCAGGCGCCCTATAGTTACGGCCCTATAACTTTATTTTGAGAAGGCTGCACGCCGCGCCCATGCGCGGAACAACGGACTCGGCAGTCGATAGAGCTCTATGCGTCAAATAGCGCTGATCTCCTCGCATCTTTCTCGCTAGACCTGCTCGCACAATCACTGCATTCGTTCTCCGCGTCATCGCATATCAGTATATCCTGTCATAGCTTCACGTGACCGTCTACCTGGCATGCATCGACCGGACATGGTGTCCCCTATGTCTGGGCCGCCTTCGCGGACTTTTCAGACGCACAGGCGTGGGTTGCCGGCAAAAACAATGCCGTGGTAGCTATTGGGAGTTGCTACGTTACAATTTTTGATTTCGAAGGTCCGATAAACCCCTTTCTCAATTTTACGAAAATCCCGATTTAACGAAATAATTCGAGCGCGGTCATCACTTCGTTCAATCGAGTTCAAACTGTATTGTTAAAAAAGAGCTTTAACTGTAACAGCGTCTCACAGCCCGAGTCGCTTTTACACCTGAGCCCGTCCGGCACACAGTTATTGCACGTAGCCTGCGCGACCGCTGAATGCCTAATCAATATGGGTTTATATCGAGCCGTTTAAATGCAAAGAACCTCGTCACCTTCATGACGAGCCACACATCGGAAGCGGACGCGAGCAGGGACTAACAATATACACATTTTACTGTGATCTAGCAGGACGCTTTACGTTGTCAGTCAGGCGCTGTAGGTCCTAAAGCTCACCGAGCTAGACGTTTTCGCATCATTGATGTAATCGCTGAAAGACTACACCTTAACACCGACAGTGCAATATGTTACTACGAACGGACAGCCTTATACCCCTTACAGCGATGTGATAGAGCTCGGTCCTTGGACAGCATCTTTGCTATTTGTAAATGACATTCACAAAGAACTCGCCTTTTTTGCTTTCTCCGGACGACATAAGCCATATCAAAAGAAATTGAGAAATTTTGCGACTGCATTCTAACGCTGCTCTGCAGAATGAGACTCGTGTTACAAGCAAAAATAAAAAAAGAAAGATGAACTACGTTTCCTTAGCACATATATAGCGTCAAAGACACTCCCTCAAAAGTGCGAAGTTGCATGGTGACCTAAAATGACTGACTGCAAGTTCACCTCATCCCAGATAGACCACTCGTCTAATAGCTGTTCGCACTGTGTTTCTCAGTGGCCCTTGCTTTCAGTTAGGTAGTCGGAATGAAGAGTAGCACGAGAATGCTCACATTATTATTTCGTGCCGTACTAAAGATTTTCACTGCGATTGTAGCAGCGCAGATGAGCACATATATAAAGTCCCTATAGAATGCCACCAACAGATCGTACAGATAAGCCGACTGGTGTATAAACCGATAGACATGGTGGAAGAACAGCGAATCTAAGGAACTGCTGGGACAGTGGCAACAGCTGCTCTTCACAAACGTGCGCGCATGTGCCGCGATGTTTCTGGAGGTCAATGACACTGTGGATAAATAGTATAGATAGGTACATTTTCGTCCAGAGAAAAATACATTGCATGTACAGTGGCGCTCAATATGAGTTGCAACACGGTGGCCATGCATGGTTGAAGGGGCCCCAAGCCTGTACTAACACCGGCAAACGTGAAATTGGTTTTGGAAATACCACTAGTCGAAACAGTGAACAGTGTTTATGTCACTGAATGTATTCTATGTCGGCGCCACCGCGCAGTGTTGTGCGCCGCTTTGAGTACGGGCAACATGTTTCAAATCGTATTGGGCGCGATTGTACTTGAATATGTAACACCGTGCAAGTAGGCATTTTTTCCTCTGCTTACGACAGTGTGTGCGGGTGTGTGATATAACGATAATAATGTCTGAGGTTCTACGTGGCAAAACCCTGATATGATTATGAGGTGCGCCGTAGTGGCGGGCTCCATAAATTTCGACCATCTGGTGTTCTTTAACGTGCACTGACATCGCACAGTACACAAGCATCTAGCATTTCGTCTCCATTGAAATGCGACCGCCGCGGCCGGGATCGAACCCGCGTCCTTCGAGGTCAGAAGTCGAGCACCGCGTAACCACCGCACCACCGTGGCGGACTGTGTGCGCTTGCGCGTGTGTTAAAGGGGTACTGACACAAAAATTTTGGCCTCGCGTTTTTTCGCTGCAATGTGTTGCTGGGGACCTGTTAGTCATAACACGGCACATCGTTTGCTGCAGCGAGCGACAGATAATTAATTACAGGCTCCTCATTACCGATCAGTGTCAGTTTCGGTTTGAAAAACGACAAGCCTCCGGGTGCAACTATCACCACCTAGCGGCTGCAGCGCTCGACACGTCAGCACACAGAAGTGTGACGCACTTCCGCGCTGTTCGCGTCGTCTCCCCGCATTCGCACGCTTGCCGCGCGTGCTACGCGATGTCGTCCCCTTCATCGTCGTCGTTGTCGTCGTCCTCCTCATCGTCGTCTGTTGGCGACGATTTCCTTGAGACACCAACAGCGCAGCGGCGAGTGCGTCAAAACAGAAATGGCGGCTACGACGTCACGATAACTTGTTGTACCGGCTACAACGGTTACGTAGGGGAAGTAGGGGGGTCACCTCGGGTCACCTCCGAGGGTGTCAATGCAATAGGTGCGGCCTATAATGCTGGATCGCGCATGCGAACTTCAAAATTCATATAAAATACCTTCCAAGCTTTATTCGCTGTCGATATTTTGCAGATGGTACACGCACGTACACGGAAATTGATCCAGCAGGCTATCTCGGCCGCGAAATTTTGTGTCAGTACCCATTTAAGCCGCATTCGTTTTTGGGGAAAATATGCTTTGATTATTTATGGAAATATCATTTTATAATGTCTTTTTTTATGTTTCTGACGTTGTGCTACTGCGGCACCTTTTAATGTCACTTATAGCCGGCCCTTTCTGTTGAATATGATTTGAAGCCGATACAGTACATATTTATATCGTTATGATATTAATATATTTCCCTCAATACCTTTGCAAGAGCCGGGGGAGTTAGGGAGGAGCCGGGGTAGTAAATAAAAGTCATAAAAAAGAAAAAAAAACTATAACTAACCTGCATTCAATAAAATCCTGTTCAGTCATTAATCAATTTGATGAGTTTTACAGTAACCCTCAAAAAGACAGACTGGAGGACACGCCCAACACGGACCCGTCTCTCCAACAGTGGGATCCAACAAGGAGAGGAACGGAAAGGCTACACAAGAGAGACAAGAGGAAAAGAATGGAAGACTTGTTAGTCAAGACGAGCTCATCGGAGATCCATTGTATCAAAACAATTGTAAGTCAAGATGAAGAGAAACCGTAGTATATAATCTAGAGAATATTTCCCTTGGGTTTGGTTTCCTTGGTGGGATCAGAATTTTTTATTTTCTGTTTAATCGAAATTTTAGTACATTTTGTTCTTTTATCTAATTTACCGATTTTCGCCTGCGATACTTAGGTGGTGCAGACAGGGCATAGATATATTTTTTTAAAATTTAGATTTCATTTATTTTTCGCCCAACTCTACTTTAATGTGTTGGTGGCGATGTCGTGTTATTATCGTCAGTAAAAAAAAATCAGTGTTCGTTTTCATCCTTTCCTGGCACCCCTCTTCCTCTACCGGGAGGGGGTGCCAGCAGAAAGGAGGGGGAGGTACACGAGCACGCTTCAGTGATACATCACGTAAAGAATTTGTCGTCGTTGAACGCTGTTGAACCAAGTTTGTCGATACACTTAAGGCGGAAAGTTGGGCTAGTTGGTAACGTGAATAATAGGACATGTTTACTAGCGAAAAAAGACGTGGACGAGAAGAAGGAATAAGAAGGACGAGAAGAAGCTCGTATTTGCTTGCTTTGGGAAAAGACGAGACCATTGGTTTGCGAATACTTAAAGGGGCCCTGCAACACGTTTCCAGGTAGCCATGGAATGGCTTCACTAAAGGAGCTTATTTCTTGTCCTGACGTAAGCGCTGGAAGCTAAGCAGGGAGGAGTGGCACGGGGAAAGAAGATACGTCACGCGCGCCTCGTGACCTTGAGCACTTTTTCTTTTTTTCGAACGCGCGGCGTACTTTCAGTGCGATCGCGAGCGCGCGCGGCCAAGTGATGGCCTCCCGCGGCGGCCGCAGTAACTACTGAGCGCGCCGTATTCAAATCAGCCAATGGCGTGGAACTTGTGTCAGTGACGCAGTGATTTTGAGTCAATAGCATCATTTGTCGAGAGAAGAGGAAGCGATTTTTAGCTGACTAAGATTTTATTGTAAATCCCAGGCCGCGTGCTGCGCTATTCGCAATGCCCACGAACTATAGGTGGCGCGCTGTGCTTTTCAAGATGGCGCCAGGAGGAGGGTCAAACCGTTTGTTAGCATAGGAACAGATAGTACGTGCGGACGTACGGCCCCGTGCCACTTTCACCGGATGAAGTCATGAGCTGTGCTGAATTGGATATGAGACTAAACTACTTTCCCAAACCACGGAAAGTGCTAAGTACTCGCCACCTAATTATTTGCTGCGGTGTGAAAGGTTATATTTCAGCTCTGTTACCGTGCATAACGATGCTTTGCGAAATCCTGTGCGTGCTACATAAAACTGCATGAACTAAAATTGACGTATGAGCAGAAAGGCACTCCGAGGTAGTACGTACCGAGCCAACGTTTATAGATACGTTGTACCGAGCCTGCCTTACGGATTTGCCGCAGTAGTAGGCCGCCAGCGAGTAGCGCCATCGCTGCTGCACGGGACCGCACGTTTAACATGGTGATGGTTTGCAAACATAGTACGCCGTCGCATATGTTGCAGGCTCGATCAGCACGATCGAAACACGAATGTCGAATAGAATGCACACGTATCCTTTTCGCAACGTCGGCGAAGTTAGCCGAGAGGCGTGGATTGTGGCTGTGACTGCACGTTCCAACGCTTAACCATTTCGCTTCTCTGGTCGAGCTCGAGCGTGTTGGCGGCATGCGGCGCTCCATAATATCCACAATAATTGATACATGCAATGCACAAGAGGATCTATGCTTTTATTTTGATCTCGCTCAAGGATATTATACATTAAATACAATCAAACTGACTTACGAGCGTGAAAGAACATTAACGCACGGGGGGACGTGAAGTGCAACTCGCTCCTCGTGAGTTAGCAGCTGATCGTTCACCGTCGCTGTCACTCTCGGTGCCTTCACAGTCTTCTACGTCCAGTGAAAAATCCTTGTCGTCAAGATGGTTTCTTTCAACATCACTGCTGAAGCAATCTGAAGAATTTCCTCCGCCGAACAACTTCGACCACTCCGCGTCACCACGTTTACAATTACAGAGACGTCTGGGCGCGGAGAACATTTCGCTCTCAGATCGGTCAACGAGCAAATCGCTTGCAGTGTGCTGCCACCTATCAACAAACGTACAAAAACAAGCGGCGCAGCGCTGGCTATGAAACCTATGAAACACTGGCGAAGGACGGCGTGGAAAGCGTTCGCTACACGAAAGGCGTGGAGCAGACGCGTCCTCATATGATTGAAACGTCGCTCGCACGATTAGTAAGAGCACTTTGCTGACAAAGGATAGAGGAATATTTTAATGTATCGACAATTTGAGATCGCTCAGTTTTACAAGAGCACATCGCGAGCCGGCGCGACCTCCCGCGTAGTGTTATGGGATTCATGCACTACAAGAAACACTGACCAATGCTATATACAAGTAAAACAGGGTGAGCTTCAACTGAATATGTCAGACAATAACATTTAACTAACCTACGTGGCTACAGAAAGCCTCGCGAAGCTGATAGTATGCGTAGGCTGTGGGCTAGCAATGAAAGCGCGAGTCGCCACGTATTTTCACGAAAACTTCGCGCCTCGCAAGAACGAATCAGATTTCTCGTGTCACGGAGGGCCCGGTTTGTTCACTGATGCAGGGAACATGCCAAGCCCTAGTGTTCCTTCCTTGCCAACGCGTTAACACTGAGGTTAGCACAGCCGAACAAGGGAGCGACTGCGTAGTGCTGCCATTTTGTCGTCTACTAACCCTCCTCGAGAGGACGCTCCTAAATTCCGCTTGGCGGCGCGACAGTCTATGGGCATTGCGAATAATGTTTGGCTCGCGTGTTCTCGGGAGCCTCGACTACCCGTACAAAAATGTACGTAGACAATCTATAGACTGTCTAAATCCATTTTTGTAAGGGTACCGATCGGCAGCGTTTTCTGACCATGCTGAAAAAGTGTTGCAGGGCCCCTTGAAATTGAATGTCTTGGTTTTTAGGCAAGGACGGTCTACACGTTTCGACTACACGCCGTGATAAGGGAGTCAACGTTTGCCCCAAAAGGCAACACATAGATGCTGCTGCTCCGCGCTCACGTCGCGAACATGCAGTGAACTTGGATGCAGCCAGCGCATCTGGCGGTGGAGGCACGAAAGACTCATCTTATATCGCTGCTCGTTTTCGTGAACGCACCGCATAGCCTTTCACTCAAGCTCTTTGGCCGGCATTGTCCTTGGCTGAGTTTGAAGGCCAGATACGCGGAACCAGTCGTTTTCTGGGTTTGTAGCTGCAGGAGTAGAGCAATCGCTCTAAAGGAACCACTGCGAATTGCTTCTTTTCCATTTACCTCTATTACTTGGGATAACGAGGCTCGCTCTTTGACTCTCGCGATTCAAGAGTTGACCGTGACTTGAGTTTCATATAAGAACAGAGTGGTCAGAGCGCTGAACCAGGGCTGAACTGCCAACAACTTTCTTCTCGGAAAGCCTCCCAATAGGCGTATCAGAAGGACTGGCAGTATGAAGGCAGGTGAGGGGAGCTCACGGAAGCGGAACCGGTTTGGGCGACGGAATCGGGAGGCAGCGGCCGCGGTTGAACGGGGATGGGAAAGCGATCGAAGCAGCACGTAATGAGAGGCTTGGCGCCGAATCGCCGAAACACACACACACGCACAAATATATATATATATATATATATATATAATATATATATATATATATATATATATATATATATATATATATATATATATCTTTAGACAATCGTGTCTTGCTAAGCATGCGGCTATCAAGTAACACCTAAAGTTTTATTGCACGATTACCTTTCGAGCCCGGGCTTTCTCCGTGGTCAGTACACACATTCTGCGGGTCCAAGGCAGCCCTCAAAACCAGAGAGAACGCTTTGCGTTAGCGTACGAACGAACGGCTCGTCTCGCTTAGCTATTGCAGGACACACTTTTTCAATGACTTCTGGTTCATCGCCACATCAGTGGGAAATGACGACGACGACGAAAGCTCCCCGTCTGTGGTTGTGAGCGGCCGATGTCTCCCGATTCCGTTTTCGCCTCATTTACTACGACGCGAAAATACCATGTTGTACCGTGGTGGCTTCTAACTTATAAATCACTCATGACCATAAGTCGGCGAACTCATGAGTCGACTCACTCAGGCTCACTCGGACTCCCATCGGGCCGTGAGTCTGAGTGTGCGTGAGTCCGTGTGAGTAACATTCAAATGGTGAGTTTGAGTCTGAGTGAGTCCGGTTGAGAAAAATTTTAGCGAATCTGAGTCCGAGTTAGTCCGGTTGAGGAAAACTTTGATGAGTATGAGTCCGAGTGAGCCCTAAGTGCGAAATATATTTCTTGGGTGAGTGAGTGAGCTACAATTTTATTGCCGACCTATGGTCTCATCTACTCCTCTTACGCATTACTATCAGCCTGTCAGCTCACGTTTATACTCACGTCTAATTACGTCTACTCACACTTCAGTGCACCAGCGTTCAAACGCCAGCTCAATGTTTATTGATCAGAGGCGTAAGTTTTGACCCTCCCCCCACCGCTCCCCCCGAAAGCTTTTTCGCAGGAACTGCTTGATAAAAATTATCTCGAGTGAGTCATCTCTTTCAAAGACAATGTCGTTACTGGATTGCAACCACTGATTACTCGTACTTGAAGGTACGAGATCAAAAGGCGTCAAGTAGAGCACCGACTGTACGAGATATTGGTGTTAAAGGGCATTGACACCACGGTCGCTAATTATACGCTAACGAATTCATGAGTCAACTTACTCAGACTCAAATCAAGCAGTGAGTTCGAGTATGAGCGAGTCCGAGTGAGTAGTATTTTGGTGAGTTTGAGTACGAGTGAGTCCGGCTGAGAAAAAATTTTAGCGAGTCTGAGTGAGTCCGGTTGAGAAAAACTTTGTGAGTACGAGTCCGAGTGAGCCCTAAGGGCAAAATATATTTCATGAGTGAGTCTGAGTGAGCTCAGCATTTTTTGCCGTCCTATGCTCGTGAATGGAATTGCCGACAGCCGTACGTACGACGTATGCGTCTGTGACGCGCGAGACGTCATCTGCGTCTGTCCACGCTGTATAGGCCTCGTGAGCTGGTATGGTGGCGCTACTGCTCTCGCCCTCTATCGGGTCAGCGGCGCACTGTTAGGATTGTCGACTACGAGCGCGCCTGCATGTTTCAGGCAGGCGACGACGTTTGCGGCGGCCGCTCTTCGCCAAGAACGGCATTTTTTTTTTTTCTTTTTGCGAGTATAAGTGCCCCGTGTTGACTCATGTGTACTTGTGTTTCACTTTTTTGTCGAAAAGTCGGTCTGTCGGCGACTCTCGTCGGCATTCAACCACCCTATCGTCCCCTTTCCGCCTCGAGGCACCCGAGGGAGGCAGAGAGCCGCTTGTCGCTCAGAACCAAGCTACGAGCTCGTCTTCCCATAATGAGGAGGGGGAAAACAGCTTTGTGCACCGGAAACGACAAACAATGAGAGCCTTTGCACCTTTGTTTTTGTTTTTTCCTGCCTGAAAAACCTTTCAAACTACAGCCGTTTAAAGCTGTAGCCGAAAAACCAGCATGCAGCGACTCTTGTTAACGTAAGCATTCAACAAAACTTCGTCCCCATTTTTCCTCAAGCCATTCGAGAGAGAGAGGCCCCACTCAGTCCGTCTTTTCGCTGAAAACCGAACTGGAAGCCCTAACAACAAAAAAAAAAAAGAAAGAAAAAGCCGACAAAACACAGCTGCTTGCGCCGGAAACAAGTTCTTTTCCGTCCCGTTGTGCCAGCCATCCACGCGGGGAACAGTAGATGACCCCCCCCCCCCCCCCACACACACACAAACAGGCTAACAACGCGCACACACACACACACAGGCGAGCGAACAGACAGTGAAACTGCAAGCGCCCATCAGTTCGTCACTGGTAACTGGTTGTCGTCTGCTAGGAAAGCGCATCGCCAGCCAAGGCCGCCAACCCGCGCGTGAACGTGAGGAGAAGAAGCGACGATCGTGTGTTGTTCTGCGGTTTCCGTAGGATTGGAATGGCAATAACGTGTGTTTCAAAAGGAGTTCTTGGTCGCTTGGTACGAAGTTGCACGTGAGTGGTCAGTGTGTGGTCTGAAAGAAGAATTGATGTGCGCGATGGAATTTTCCGACATTATTGGGAAATGCAGAGTGCAATCGAAAACCGTGGATTACGACGTACGAGTGGAGGTGAGCTTTTGATTTTTCAGTGCTCTACGTGTGCTGAGCCATACCGAACTGTTTTCGTTCCTAACGAAGAGGACGCGGCAAATTTGTGTCTGATTCCGCACCGGCTGCCCCTGCTCGCCGCTCTGGCTGGCAAGAAATCACGCGTGAGAGCAGAAGACGCAGACAGGCACATTGCCCCTCTAGGTGGTTGTTGTCAGCCTGCTATCTTCCTATTTCTTTGTGACCTTGTAAGCTAGTGTATACATTTAAAATAAATAATAAAAGCCGAAGAAAAAAACGCACGAGAGTGGGGACACTTATGGACGGAATTGGAGGCGTTGCTTACGCAGCCCCGCACCGCTGCGGTAGAGTTGTCTTTCATTTTCGTCCGACTTCTGAGGTAACCCGCAGAATTTTAAAGCTAGTTGCTTCCGAACGGTGTTCCTACAGCTGTTGTGCCAGCCATGCACGCAAAAGTACGGAAAATTACCGGAGTTCTGCGACGTTTTTACGTCCTTTCGGCGAGGAGCCATACGTTTCTACCGTGACTGCGGGCACGGGAGCAACAAACGACAATCCTAAGTTTTCCGCCGTGGCCGTCCGATGGCGCTGCCTGTTCGGTTCAAAGCTGCAGCGCACTAGGCCTATAGTGGGGAGGTGAAGCCGATGTGCGCACTGCTGGACCAAGTGGAGAGAATCGGAAAATTTCTAGGTCAGTGTTTCCAAAGAACCTGCACAAAGAGAATTTGATTCGTGCAGATCGGGTTCCTTAAGTCCGTCAGGCATGATATAGAACATCAGCAGGTCGCTTGCTACAGCTATTCAGTCTACGGGGTTATTTCGTGTTAGTCTTTTTTTTTTCTCTGCTCTTAGGCTCTTCTCTTTTGTAGTCCGGATCCCATCCCCTCGTGCTGAGTGACCAACCTCTTTTACATGGAATTCTATAGTATACCTCTGGTTAACCTCGCTGATGTTTCGCGAGTGCTCTCAAGCAAATGTGAACGTTGGTCCGTATAGCACTGCCAATAACTGAGAAAGCCTTGTATGGCGCTAATAAAGGCTAGAATATGATTTTGCACGAACATGCATTGGATAAAACTTGCCAAAGACGGCACTGCGTAGTTCGTTCGGGCATATGTCCGAGTGTGTTATTTAATTGGAAGTATTCGACAATGAGTGTTCTTGGAGGGCGGGCGCCTTTTATTGCACAATGGAATGAATACGTAACAACTTTGTCAATTAAGCCCTCAAGTAAATAAAGCTCACTGAATAGCTTTCAAATTCCCTAATATACGAGCACACAAGGCATAGTAAGCTCACAACCAGTGATAAGGCACGACACACAGTCCACGACGCGGCGCAATTCATGGACGGTTCACTTACTGCGACTGCTAGTTCGGTTTCGTCGCCTCTTTCGCACTTGGCAGGCCGGCGTTCTTCGGCTTCGAAGAGGAATTCGCGGCCTCACACTTCAGGTCGGACGGCAACGTCGCAGCAACGCACTCGAAGTCAGCCCGCAGCCCTTCCTGTTTACCTTCCCCTGTTTGACGAGCAGACTGTACACATGTCTTCGCTGCTTCGCCTGTTGAGTCAGCTTCTCCCGAAGGCGAACTGACCAGTGACACCTGTCCGGCTTGTTGCTTATCGACACAAGCAACACGAGCATCGACAACACATGTTGCGGCGGCGGCTCGCTCTGTGACGACGGCGTCCACTTTAGCTTTCGAATCGTTGGGGCTAACATCCGCCTCGCTGTGGAGCGTTGCAGCAGCTCGTTTCCTGGCCCTCTTCCTGGCGCTTTTGATTAGAATGACTTTAGTTTCAACTTGTGGGGCGCTAGGTGGAACCTTGGCAGGAGATGCTGAAGCGGTTAGTTTCTTCGAATTCACGACAACCCGAGATTTGTATCCGTTCCCCTTACGCTGCGTAGCACTCGTCTCGCGAAGGGGAGTTGGTATTGCTTGATTACCAGCTTTCTTACAAGCGACTCCGTGAGTTAGAGCTTTTTGATCACTTAAGTGAACAGCAGCATTTGCCTTTACAAAAGACGATGCAGCACCTCCGCTTCTGGCATTAGTACTGACGACGACGTCGCCTTGATCTTCTAAAACGCAAGGTTCAGCAGCACTCGCCTTTTGAAGAGTAGGTACAGGGTCTAGATGTTTTATTTCATTATCAACTCCGGTTGTGGCCTTCTGATTGATGCGATGAGTTTCATCCTCATTCTCGGTAGCTTCATTAGCAGGCTGGCCCATCAATGACAGCGACGTAGGCCCAGTGACGGTTTGTGTTGAAGCCTCGGATGTCACAATGATGCATGTTCGCAAGGCGCTCGCGGCCAACGCTGCCCTACCGCTTTTAATGATGGACTGCAGACGGCCTTTCACTGGCTCCTCACAATATTTGCGAACGTCACCTGGAAGCCCTTCTGCACAACAGCGAAAAAGGTCGGGGGTCAGGTCGGCAGCGTACTTGAGTAATTTAGCCGCATACTCGACAGCTTGATTTTCAATCTGCTGCTCGTTGTAGAGTTCGGTGACCAACGTCTCCGGTGTCTCCGTCATATGGAGAGAAACTCGGTTAACTGAGGAGAGATCGAAGATTCCGGGATGCAGGTGAAACAATCCGATGACCTCCAGTCCTGGGTAAAACGTGTCTAGGTGTTCCTTGCATTTCGGTGGTGTAGAACTAGCAGCACAAATGATGTAATTGAAGCACACTGCCCTCGAAGGTGACGTAGCATAGATGTCTCTTAGGACGTCAATAAAATACGCCGTCACCAGCAGTTCAGTGTCTGTGTTCCAGCGTGCATCTGGAGGGAGCTTGTTGCGAAGCTGCGCTTTCTCGCCCGTCTCATCCAAGTGAAACAAAGCGGGGTAGCTTAAGACTACGTTCCTTACTTCTGTTTTGGCAGCTGTGGCGTCAAATAAGTACTGCGTTACAGGTGAGGATGCGTACTTCGCTCGTAACACGAGCTCATCTAGAGAGACGACTGAGTTGCACTGGATATTAAGCTGCTGCCTTAGAAACAATGCTGCAGCGTAGTGCCTGTCGCGGTACTTAAGGTAAACTGACCCTTTTTCCGCTTTCGTCATCTCGAAGTTAGCGGGATTCAAGAAAAAGAACACGTTGAGGTTGTTGCAATAGTTTTCGTTAAGCAACTTTCTTTCGTTCCTCCTCATGAAAAACATGTACTTCGTAAGCATGTGCACGGAGCACGGCTTCGCCTCAGTCGCTCCGATCTTGTGCAGGAGATCAATGAAGAAATAGATGAGACCCTCTTCCTTGACGTATGAAGTGATGCTCTCCTTGCAGCAATTAGATGTCAGCTGTGCGAGATGCGCGCCGCTCCTGTCGAGAGTGAAGTCTGATGGATGCGTCCGGCAAAACAGCTCCAAACTGCCGCCGTATATCATGTTCAAATGATCTGCAATGCACCTTGGAAGAGCCGGCAGGCATCTATCGGAGGCTTCTTCACCGACCTCGCCACAGCCTTCCAAGATACGCAGCACCAAGTACTTAGCTAGCCATCTTTCGGAGGCAGCGTTCTGCGAATCTTTGGCGACGTTCACTTTGTCCAGCTTCTTGTCATACTGAAAGTAGTTAGGTCTTTCACGCACGAATCGGCGGAAATTGTCAACGGCATTAGGCTCCAGGTAGGAGGCGAGCTGTTTGTCTTTTACCAGTTGTCTGCACAAGGCCATCAGGTCACTCACCGGCCACCCGGACTCGCGCTCGTGCATTATGAGCGTTTGCCACGAGATCGACAGCAGGTTTAGTTCCGCCACCGCCATGTTCAGGTGCACAACCTGGGAGCCTGCAAAAGAAAAAAAAAGAAAAAGGCTTAAATTCAGGAATGTATGGCACAAAACTGACGTCTCGCCAGGTCGACGCAATCAACGGAGGCCGCCAGCAGGTTCGCAAGCAGCAAAGATCTTATTACCACGCACGCGCTGTCTTAAAGCATGTGGAGACTGGAGCCGAATTGTATAGTACAAAGTGTAAGCCCCATATGCGCGAAAATCCACGCGACAGCGGCGAAAGGGGCCGTTCGCGCGATGTGTCACGTGATCAAAATAGTTCGACTGCTCGGTTCTAGAATTCCGTCACACATAGTCCGGCAGCTGTATGCACGACTAGCAAAAAAGAAAAAAAAAAAAAGCCGGAGGCGTATTGCCGGATGTCGCCCCGCGCTCGTTCTATGATCACGTGCACAAAACGAGCAAGTAACCCAATGTTCATGCATACGTCAGAGGAAAATAAAAAACGATTAATGCAAGACGTTTAGAAATATTTCATGAAATTTGTACAACGAAACATATTGGTTTGCATTATACACCGCAGGGATCCAGCCAGTTTCGGTATAGAGGAAGCACACTCATGCCAGCGAAGCCAGAAAACTGGCGAGGGGTGACTGAACCCCCCCCCCCCCCCTTTGTATGTTCGTGCGTGTGAGCGTGCCGTAAAACCCCGAGCAAGCGCCCCCCCCCTCCCTTTTTTCTGGAGATTTGAAACATCCACCAATGACCGAGCAAGCGCCCACACCCCCTCCTGCCTCGCCATTTTCACTGCTTCATTCACTGTTTTTATTCGCTTGACGAGGGCTAATAGCGACAGTGAATGCATGCCTATTCAATAACGCATTTAATTGGTAGAACGCGCGGCTCTTCCGCCGCCATCTTGAATTTTGATCCTTGACCGAGCACGGCCCCCTCCAAACGCTGTCGGATTATCTTTCACCGTAGGGAGGGGGGACGCTTGCTCGGGATTTTACGGTATATACGCACATAAAAATTGTATTATTTTCTGGGGGGGGGGGGGGGGGGGGGGGGGGGGGGGGAGTGTTGAACATCCCACGCCACTGCCAAAAACGCATGGCGATACATCGCCAATGCCGTCGTATGAATGGCCGTCGGACCCGCCGCGACATTTTGCCCAGCGCGCCGCTGAAACGACGGCCGCGTGATTTGGATTTGATGTGGAAACGCGTGGTGCGTGAGCTTTTACAACCCAAAATGAACGTTGTTCTCTTGCTAAATAGACAAAAAAGAGGTTATTACTCGCTCACGCATGTTTGCGTACTGGTGCAATAAAA
The DNA here is from genome assembly GCF_013339695.2 of Rhipicephalus sanguineus. Taxonomy (NCBI): domain Eukaryota; kingdom Metazoa; phylum Arthropoda; class Arachnida; order Ixodida; family Ixodidae; genus Rhipicephalus; species Rhipicephalus sanguineus. The sequence continues at coordinate 225,062,282 of NC_051176.1, read as the reverse complement.
AATGCAAAAAGTGCGGCACCTATGAGCTCCTATTAGGAGCGAAGCACTTTATAGAGTCTCGGCGTGTCGGCGAGCATCGTCGTCTGCTCCATTTGCTGGATGGATGGATGGATGCTATGAGCGTCCCCTTTATAACGGGGTGGTGACGAGTGTCCCACCAGGATCGACAAAAAAAACAAACCCTTTACTCTTCTTTTTCTTAGTGTTGGCCTAGTGTCTTTACTTCAATTAAAACTATCTTACTCCGGAAAAAAAAAAAAAAACTTCAGTTTTCAGCTCCGTTCTCTGCCCTTTACGACAGAATGTCCTTACTTTTTTTTTCAATATTTATTTTTGTCCTTTCTCTCTAATTTTCTGCCACCAATACTATAACCGTCTCTTATTTCAATCGCGGGTGTGTTCAGCTTTCCATTGTCTCTAAAACCCAAGGCGTCATGTAGGCTCGTGCCCAAACGTACACCTGGGTGGATGTCTCCACATTCAATCAGAACATGCTCCGCCGTTTCCTTATCTTCCCCGCAGGACGTGCATTGTTCTTCTTCTTTACTGAATCTCGCTTTATAATACCCGTTCTAAGGCAACCCGATCTCGCTTCAAACAGTAAAGCGCTTCCCCTGGAATTATCGTAAAATGCCTCCCTCCTTATTTCATTTTTTACCCTTTCGGTAGTTACTCAAAGCCAGTTTTTTCTCCATAGCTGCCGTCCAGTAAATCCTCTCCGCCTCTCTGACTTTTCGCTTAACGCTCTTTGTTGACATATGGCTTACACTACCAGCCGTATATTTACTAGTGAGCCTCCTAGTTCTTTTTCTCCACTGTGTGTCCACGCTCTTCCTATACAAATAACGGAACACCTTCTCTGCCCATCTACACTCCTTCATATTCCTTAGCCTTTCTTCGAACCTTATTTTGCTCTGAGCCTCCCTCGCCTCAAAACCTGCCCATCCCATATTGCTCTTTACAGCCTCATTTGTCGTCTTGCCTTGAGCACCCAACGCGAGGCGTCCCACAGTCCTTTGATGTATATCCATTCCCGATTGCAACTCTGCCCTCATGCACACCACTGAGTTCCCAAAAGTAAGCCCCGGAACCATTACACCTTTCCACAGACCTCGATGCACCTCGTACCTATTGTATCCCCACAACGCTCTGTGCTTCATTATTGCAGCATTCCTCTTTGCTTTTGCTGCCGAGGCTTTTTCCTGTACCTCCATGTACCTGCCCCCTCATTTATCCATACTCCGAGGTACTTGTATTCGCTCACCTTCGGTATTTCTTGGCCCTGTATTGACACCGCCTGATCACAAGGATCATTGAATACCATCATTCCACATTTTGTTACACTAAATCCTAGTCCTGGAGCTTCCCCTTCTCTTCCGCATATATCCGCCAGCTGCTGTATATCCTCTCGACTGTCAGCAAATAAGACAATATCGTCAGCATAAAATAATCCTGGAAGCTTCTGCTCAATCATCACGCCGCCCTGTTTATGTGACAGATTAAAACCAAAGTTTCTACCTTCTAGCGCTTTTTCCATATTCACAATGTACAGCATGAATAACAGCGGGGACAAAGGACATCCCTGTCTCAGCCCCTTGCTAATCTCAACGTTCTCTTTGCTACTCATTCCTTCCCATTCTATGCAAACTGTATTTCCTCGGTATATCTCCCTCAAAAGCTGTGTACAGTCGTCGCCCATGCCCATTCCTCTCAATATATCCCACAAAATTTCCTGATTAACGTTGTCGTACGCCCCAGTGATGTCTAGAAAAGCCATGTACAAGGGCCTATTTTCTATTTTAGATATTTCTATACATTGAGTGAGAACAAACAGGTTATCGTCTAACCGCCTATCGACTCGAAATCCATTCTGGAGTTCCCTCAAAATATCGTTGTGTTCTGCCCACTTTTCTATTTTCATTTTTACTGGTTACATCGCCAACCTGTATAGTACCGACGTAATGGTTAGTGGTCTATACGAGCGAATGTTATCCTTTTCTCCCTTGCCTTTACAGATTAAGTTCATCCTACTTTTTCGCCAACTATCCGGTATTTGCCTGTCCTTTAAGCATTTTTCTACAGCTTTCAGCAGTGCTTCTTTAGTGCTATTTCCTAGTTCGTTAATGAGGCTAACGGGAATCCCATCTAAACCTGCTTGAGCGCAAGAGAGGGCGCCACCGCCTCAGCGCTCGACGTGTGGCGAGAGAGAGCGAACGGCGAGCGTTAACTATGGAAACGTTCTTTCTGCGATGTACGCTGAACTAGCAGCTCGCAAGGAACGAGAACGCGCCCTCGCCCGCGAGAGACAACGCCGACGCAGGCAGCGTCTGCTAGTGACTTTCCTGATTGAAAAAAAAAAAAAAAATCCGACTGCTCGCGCTGCACAACCGTTCACCGACCACCCCGTATATATATAGGCACTGGATCTTGACCTGCAATGTAGTGCCGGTGGGAGATTTCTCTTGTGCGTAGTTGAACAATAAAGATTCGCAGCATGCACGTTAACTAAAAGCGGACTGCGGGTCTGTGTATCTAATCTTTCTTCTGCCTCTCATTGCCCATAAGCAGTGATTCTGCTGAGGGGAACACCGGCGCACACTGCATGCTTCGCCCCTCCACAGGTTTCACGTTAGTGGAGCTGAAACACCCTTCCCTACATGCTTCGCTCCTCCCCAAATTTTGAGCATTTATTTTCAAGCACTTATAACCTGGCTGAAGAAGACGCTAGAGTCGTCTATCATACAATAAAGAACGACTCGAGCGTCTTTATATCACCACGAAGGTAAGCGCGCAATGAAAATAGATGCGAACAGCGCAGCACAAAAGGGTTGCGCTATTCGCATTCCTTTTGATCCACCCGGTAAATGCTGTAATACATGACATGCAGGCGTACGTAAAGATACAAGATTGCAGCCATAAAGAGATGCGTAGTGTTCCATCTGAGGTTTACCTTATACCAATTTTGCCGCAGCTGCGCGCATATACCGACGTTTTAGAGGCGCATTTTAGTTTATGAAGGGGACTAACTTGGAGAGAAGTGATCCTGAAAAGGAGCAGAAATCTTGCAGTGCCTTCGATCCTTGAGGCTGTAAGAAAACCACGTTAGGCGCAGAAATATCTCGGAGGGAGGCAGGGGATGTCCAATACTTTGACTGGGAAGAAAAAGAAGATGGCTTTTGCCTTTAAGTCGTCTTAAGTGCATGCGTAAGGGACCCTGTGAGATTTTTTTTTCTTTATCGATAAACGGAAATAAAAAAAAAGTCAATCGTGATTTCGTTCCGTTCCATTTGCAGAGTGGAACACAACAGTATGACATACAAAGGCATGCGAATGGTGTGGTTGCAATAGCCTGAAATAGAAAATAAAACGAGAATACTATCAAACTCGAATGCAAGTATCCGAACCGGCAGCACGGCCTGACAGACTGCCTGCGGAATACGTACAGTGGGGATGGAAAGAAATGCGAATATTCGGCATCTAATTCTGTGCTGTTTCGCATTTATTTTCAAGTGGTTGTAGCCTGGATTACTGATGAAAAGACGACGTCATCCATGACACAATCAAAGACCATCTAGCATCTTTTTATTGCCACCACGGTCAACTTATGAAAACAGCGCGCCGCTATGTTCGCGTTTCTTTCCATCCCCCCTGTACCCATGAAAGCCTGCGAGAAGCACAAATGTATTTAAACTCGGATGCAAACACGAAATCGTGAGCTTCGCAATACGCGCGGCCGTTCAGCGCCAGCTTCTGTAGTCTACTCGCACAGCGGGACTCTAGCTGCTCTAGCACAGCGTAAAGCACAGCGCCACTAGGGGCGCCACCACGCGGCAGCGGCAAGCGGAGGCGGAGCGCGCGCTCGACGGCCCGAGGAGAGCGTTCGCCCAGGCAAGGACGCTGCTCGAATGCGCGACTTTTCCGCCCGTTTGTGCAAAGGTCCGCTGAAGGGAAGGCTCGAAGGCGGTACCAGCACATTCAAACAATTTCAACGGGTGTTGCGTGAGCACCGTTTACTCTCAGGCATGAGCTTCCAGATATGGTTCCCTGAGGTTTCTGGACCAAGGTTTTCCTTTTCGGGTAACCATGTTGGCTTGAGGTATCAGCTTCGTAAAAAAAAAAAAAAGAAACATTTGTTACTCTGTACCTCAGCTCATAGCAAGTTGGTGAAGCGCGGTATTGTTTTTGCATGCTTGCATAACACATTAACCATGTCGTACTGCCGTTCGATAAAGGAAAGCTTCAGCTGGTAGATTGCTCGTTTGAAGGCAGCTGGGTATATCCTCGCTAGAAGTCGAAGATCAGCGACACATGCCGTGATCCACAGGCAACAGCTCTTAAGAAGGTGGCCGTAATTTCGTATCCACACCGTATCTCACATAAGCCCAAGAAGGCAGGACAAAAAGCGGCGTTGTCTGTTATTTTTCGTCACCCCATAAACTATCGCAGTTAGTACCAGAACCAATCCTGTAGAAAGGCCCTCGAACCATTGTAAAATCAAGCACTAAAAGAAATTTGTTGACAGGCGTAAGTGCCTGAGAAGTTATATTGGCCAGACAAGCATATATGCTTATATCTCTGATCAGAAATTCAAGCGCCTCAAATCGTAACCAAACAGTACAAAACGTCGTGAAACCGCAGAAATATGCCTGTGTGCGTTTGCAAGACACAGTAAAAAAGTGCCAAAAGGCAATGATGGTTACCTGAAGTCTCATTGTTTGGAATGCAGCTGCATATCTTTATTCCAGAGAACAGCAGTATTGGCCACACAACCTCACGATAGAACTATATCAATACTGAGGCTGCGGCGATAGCCAATGGAAGCTGCGTCAGCAGACACCCTATATCGCATTAACAAAAATAACTAGCTTACATAAATTCACCCACACGTGGTGTTCCGTCTTAGCTTGGCTACGTTTTGTTACGAATTTCCTTTATCGCTTACTTGCACAGGCATGTTGATTTGATCACGTGTGTATATATTTGTGTGTTGCTGCCTGTAATAAATTCCAGCTGGAAGTCTGCGCTTGTCCTTGCCGCTTATCTGGCCGTGCACTGTGTCCGACTTTTGCGCTGAAGCTTTTAAATATGGAATATCAAGAAGCCCGCTCCCATACCTTGCTTCTAAAGTCCCTAGATTTTTCCTGGGAAAAATCTAGGCGCTTTAAAAGCAACGAACAGGGAAAAATCTAGGGACTTTACTTGCTTCCTTCAGACGTCACTGTCGCCGCAATGGGAGCATGCACTGGACGACTGAAAGCAAATACCGGCTGAGTCAGTCGCATGCAGTTATAGTGGCGTTTTGAAAACAAGGTAATCCTTGTTGACTTGACACAAATGAAGTTAGGTGCTGTTGTGCCACGCTCCGGATTTGCCATAAAGGCGTCGGGGGATGGAAAAAGTATTTAGAGCTCCTCGCAACAAGACCGTCCTTCGAAGGATGTTCTTGCCACTCACTGCAGCATGAGCGGATGTCAACTCCATGCCAAAACAGAGCAACGGCTTGCCACTCCCATTACTCTACTAAAAGGAGCAACTGCAAGGGGACGAACCGCTGCTCTCCTTTCAGTTGCTCCTTCGGGGGATGAACAGTTAGCCCCCCCTAGTTTCTCCTTTAGGACCAACTGTTACTCCCGCCAGTTGCTGCTTCCTGATGCTCCTCAAGGGAACAACGGATGCTCCTTCCCGTTACTCCTCAGTTTCTTCTTGGGAAAAAAAATCAGTTTTTGATTGACTTATCCAGCATATTGAGGTTTATACAGATATGTGTTTAGATGTACAAACGATATACAGACATCCCATTCAAAAATAAATTTCAGAAAATTTGCAACACACAGGGTTCGAACTCGCGACCACTTAATCGCCATGCGCGTATGTTAACCACTATGCCACAACACGCTACGAAGCCGTCTGAAAAAAAAACGGGCAAATACCGATGGGTCGTTGCGCGTTCTGACATAATAATAATAATAATAATAATAATAATAATAATAATAATAATAATAATAATAATAATAATAATAATAATAATAGGAGTTTAACGTCCCAAAACCACGATATGATTATGAGGGACTCCGTAGTGAAGGAATCCGGAAATTTCGATCACCTGGGGTTCTTTATCGTGCACCTAAATAGAAGTACACGGGCCTCAAGCATTTTCGCCCCCATCGAAAATGCGGCCGCTGCGGCCGGGATTCGATCCCGCGACCTTCGGGTCAGCAGTCGAGCACCGTAAACACTACATGACACGTTAGTGCAAGCTGATGTGATAGTCAGGAATAAAGAACCGCTAACAAAGGAGATAATTGAGACAGAGATGACAGATAGATTTCGCACTCGATGAGCGAGCACGCCATCAGTCCGGTTATCTGGAAAGGAACTCGCGTTTTTTAGGTTTGACAGCAGATAATCTTGTAATCATGGCTGTGAGACATGCGCACTCACTGAACGAAGGATGTGAATTTTCGAGGGCTATTTTCTTTGTTTGACACCTTAATGACACTGTAATTTATGCATGTATCTATGTATATGTACCACTTCAAATTAACAATTGTTGAAAGTTACCGCTTGTGCTGTCTTGCCTGTGTCCCCATTTCCAATTTGCGCTATTGCTCTGGCGAGACATGATGGTCATCGGCGGTTTCGCGCAACCAGGCACAGTCTATATATTTAGGCACTTGTAGCGACGTCGCAGCGTAGCGGACCCCACTGCCCTATATATGGTCAGGCGACAACTGCCGCAGCAGCTGCGAAAGCTGCCTCCGAGCACCGCGCGCTTCCAGCTTGCTTAGAAGCAGCGGCCGCGACAGAGGATAGTTGCAATGGTTCTTTCACGAAGCTACTCGATTTTGTTAGATAAAGCAGGTCACGCGAACCGCCTAATTTTTGCCACATAGCCGATGAATCGGCATTGAAAACGAGTTCTCGCATTTTACAGCTGCGACCAATATCTTGCGACAGTCTCGTACAGCGGTCTCGTATGAACAGGAAGCCGAGAAAAACATATTCTACCTTCCTTGTGCGTTTCCGCGTAACTAACCGCCACGCAGCTCATCCGTACACCGTTTTTTTTTTTCTTCTTTACACGACGGCAAACAGCGCACGCACCAGCGAAAACACAGCTGGTAAGCATGGCGGCGAAAGCACTACGAAACTACGGCCCGACGATAGCGCCGCCACATTTTCATGACGTAGGGGCGGTGGAATAGGCCTGTGAGAGTAATATAAGAGCACTAAGAGTGATTAAATGCGCCATTATCGGTAATACAGGCCTCACATACATAGCAAATACATAGCAAAAAAACTAAATATGTAGTTTTTCGCTCGAGGAGAAATAACGTTGACACCAGCAGCATAAGTATTAGCTTAAACAATAGCCCTATACAAGAAGTTGACACATTTAAATATCTGGGCGTCATTTTTGACCAACATATACATTGGGAAGCGCATATTCAGAGTGTGTGCAGGAGGGTCGCGTGCGGATGTTACCACCTCATCAAAGCAAGAAAATATTTCCCCCGTGAAATACTCAAATCTCTACACTATGCGTTTTGTCATAGCCATATCAGTTATTGTATAGAATCATGGGGCGTAACTTACAAAACATACCTACAACCTTTACAAAAATTACAGAAAAGGGCATTGAAAATAATTAATCCTAACAGTAACAATGATATAATTCACGACATTTTCCAGACACAGCAAGTGTTATCGCTTAAGGCTCTGTGTAATCATAAGATTTCAATTTCAGTTAATAGCATTATGTGCACTAACTTTCCTATTACTCGTAATGTGTTCTGTTTTCCGACGCGCAGTACGAGACATGCTCTAAAAGGCAATCTGAATTTACCAAAATGTTATAATGTATACGGTGAAAGAGTGATCGAATTTAGTGGAACAAAAATATGGAATGTCCTACCTTTGGAGGTTAAAACCGCACGTAATTTTAAGCAGTGTAGTAAATTCTTTTTTCTTGCGAACCAGGACCTTTAACATATCTGCAATAACTATTCGGGTGCACTTGTGAAAACCATTGTTCGTTTGTTTGTCTGTTAAGATATGTAATTGTATACCTAACTGTAAATACTGCACTGACCTGAATGTTTTATTATTAACACTGGACCGGATACTAGTCTTTCCTGGCTATCGGTCCAGATATCTGTATAAGCATGATTGTAAAAAAAATGAAAATAAAAGCACTTGACTTGACTTGACTTAATACAGGCCTCACACCTCGATGGCATATGCACGAGACGAGACCGACAGCAAACCTTTAGCGTTATGAAAGCTCGCCAAGCGTCGTACACGCTGCTTGCACGCGATTGTTTGGACTCCTGTAGGATATCGTGCTCCGGCAATAAAGAAAGCCTCGATTTCAAGTCACGCCGTCCGGGAATTTTAAATACTCACAAACTTCATGTCGCCACGTCGCGCGCATTCACACCGACGAGTGACAGGTATCCGCGACTGGCGACCGATGTTCACACCGGCGACCACGACGTGCCCTTCGTCACACACACGAGTGCATCCGCTTACGCATATATTTACGCCTGTTTTGTTACCACGGCCACGTAAAACAGTCTTTGAGGTATTCCGACGTCATGCTCTTGTGCCGCTGATTGGTTCAGCAGCTTTGCCATTGCAGCCGCGGAGGCGGAGAATCGTTCAGTGAGCGACTTCGGGGACTTCACCAAAGTGACCATTTGCAACCGTCGCCTTGCGACCAACCTGGTCGCGCGACCCCTGTCAGTCGCCGGTTTGAACGTGCCCTAAAACGCCAGCGACTCATAAAAGACCGCGGTCGTGGTTCACACCGGCGATAGCGATGTGCCTTTCTTCAAACCTGCTAACGCGTCTGTTTACGTCTTTTTCGTTGCATGAACAACTACAGCCACGTAAAATAAACTTGCCGCAGGTTTTTTGATGTGCTCTTGGGCCACTGATTGGTCCAGCAGTTTTGTCGATCCAGTCACTGAGCTCGAGCGACTACATGAAAACGGTCGCTTTTCCATCAAAGCCACCACTTGCGACCGCCGCTTCGCTGCCAACTTGGTCGAGCGACCTTTGTCATTCGCAGGTGTGAATTCGCCCTTATGCAGTTTACCCTACGGTAAGTACGGAAATACCATACCGTCCTGGTCGGCACGTCGCTACTTTAATCTGCAGGAGCTGTGCTACAGTACGCATCGAGCAACTCGCGAAGCTAAGACTAAGCTAGCGCACAAACCGCCGGTTTGTTACATAGCCACATATTGCTAACGAGCAGCCCAGGGGCGTAGCCAGGGGGGGGGGGGTCAAATCCCCCCAAAATTTTTCAATTTTGCTTACGTATATATATATACACGCACACATACCAACGAACGCACGAACATACATAAAGTATGGTTGAACCCTCCCCCCCCCCCCCCCCCCCCTTCCGAAAAAAATTTCTGGCTACGACCCTGGCACAGCCCTTTCGGATTGTGGATCCAGATGTCGGTCGGGACATGTGGTGGAATTAGGGGTGTGCGAATATTCGAGTTTCGAATTCGAATCGCATAATATCTCATCGAATAACTTGATTCGACTTTCGAATAGCTAGTATTCGAAGCTTCGAATAATTCGACAGGACGAATATCTAAAAAATGAAAAGGCCAATGGTGCAACTTGGTAGGGTGAGGTGGTTAAACTAACGCTAACGTCGTTACAGTAGGACTTTTGTTAAAACTTTCACCGATATCCTTGTTCAAAAGCGAGCGCATGTTTATTTTAAAGGAGATTACGTCATTTCCGCACGTAAAAAAAGAACACATGAGAAAACGGTCAAGCCCTTCTCAGCTTCGCTTCCGGGACGATGGCACAGACTTCTTGCATAGTTCGGTCGTATACGCCTCAAGCGCCTTAAAACATCCCGACTCCGGCCTGCGAAACCCTCGATGATTGGCTTCATATGTGAAAACTTGTTCACGCTGATCAGTCGCCCCTGCCACACTGCCGCACCGCAGCACTCGTTCAGAAACTCCTGTCCATGGGCGTCCGGAGGGGGGTGCAAGGGGGGGCACCTGCCCCTCCCTGGAATTTCGGATAATATTTTTCTATGTGGTAGCAATGAGAGCTTGATTAGCACACTCAGGTGCCGGCCTTCTCTATTTCCAACCAATTTCGCGTTTTGCACACTATTGAATAATCTTGCCGGTGATTTCATGGCAGTGAAAGCTGTCAGTGCTGGATCCCCCCCCCCCTCCCTTGCACCCCCCTGCAATAAGTTCTGCGGACGCCCTTGCTCCTGTCGTTCCGGCGCGCAGTTAAAACGCTGTTTTGAACGGGCGCCCGAAGATTTTTGGGCCCGGTGCACTCATGACGATGAAGCACGGCATTACCGTTGTCAGATAAGCCGTAAACACCGTAACATCAATATAACAATATCTGGGGTTTAACGCCCCAAAACCAGGATATGATTATGAGAGACGCCGTAGTGGAGGGCTCCGGAAATTTCGACCATCTGGTGTTCTTTAACGTGCACCTAAATCTAAGTACACGGGCCTCTACCATTTCGCCTCCATCAAAATGCGACCGCCGCGGCCGGGATCGAAACCGTAGAGCCTGAAGCCAGGCCATGTGGAAGAGCTTGTGTTTCTGCATAACAATTTGTAGTCTTTCGGTAGCAGTCACCCACCGCGTAATGTGCTCGAGGACATGAGCAGATTTAATTTCTTTGTTCTTTCTTTCAATTTTCAATAACATCTTTTGTATACGATATTCCGTACGATATTCGATATTTTTGGCCACTATTCGGCACTATTCGTCGAATTCAATTCGAGATATGTCACTATTCGCACACCCCTAGGTTGAATACGTGAACTTGGAAACCATGGGATCGACAATACGATGCAAGTGATTGAGCGAAAGTCCATCGTGGATGAGTAGACAGGGGTAATGTCTAAGGTCTGAGACAAAGAAAATATTGCAAGAATGTCATGCAATTATGCAAATGCTGCATCATATTTCCGCCTTCAACTTACACACAAGTATGCTTCTATAGACGAGTTCACATATATCATGTATGACGATCTTGCTGGTTCGAGCTTTTTTGTTAATTGCTTCGCTACAAGCAGCGTTGTTGTGTCGTTTAACTTTATTCTTTGTGCCCTACAACTTTGTTTCCAAAATGTATTAACTTGTCCAGATCTCTTTAGGAAAACCCACCGTTGGGAACACGAAACGTACAGCTATATTCCGTTTCGAAATTGTTAACTGCGCAAGCAAGGCCACAACACGTCGATCAGTTGATTTATGACGACGCACGTGTCATGGTTGATAGTAGCACATCGGATGCCTTAAAAACATGCCCATATTAATTGCACCTGCGTGTGGGAGACACTGCAAATCTGGATAAAAATAAATCACTACAACAGCAGTACACAATACTTACATGACACATGGGTAGAGTGCATCAACGAACACCTAAAATAACTTCACGTGGTCGAGCAGGCTCTTAACTAGCGGGCGCACCGAGTGACAAAGGTCCTTGAGCAGTTACCGCTTATTTCGGCAGATGGCGCCACAATGCTGTAACGGCGCGAAATATCGTGACGGAGTCGCGAATGGGACGGCGCGAAAGGGACGGCTATCAGCTGTGCACACGCTGCTTCTACAAAGCCAGGATCCTTTTGGCTCCTGCCCTCCAAATTTTATTACAGTGAACCTTGAACGTGAAGTCTGGCGAAGAGCAAAGAGAGGCGGCTCGGTGATTATGGCACCGCGCTGCGCGTGAGGTTTCAATTTCGGTTTCGGGACGGGGGCTATTATGAAATTGTGGGTGTGCGGGTGATTACGTAGGAAATAAATTGAGGGGGTGTCAAGCTCAGTATGGAAGGGTGGAGGGGAGGGGGTATAAAATAAATCCCTGCTCCAAGTTCATTTGAAAACACCAAACAATCGATGATGCTTTTACTTACTCCTGTCCTATTAAATCTCAAGCAAAGGTTATTGTTCCTCCACTTAAAAAAATAACAAAGTTGTCGCCATAATATTTTCATGTTTATGCACAGCCCTTCCGCATCAGTTTCACTTTCAGTGGTCCTTCGAATGTGAAATGTCCGTTCTCGTAGCTTTAACAAAAGTTTGTTTGAATGAATAAAAATTTCTTCATTCGGCTAAATAATTTCGAGGATGGGTTCAAAACGTCTTATGAACTTAGCCACCTGAGGTTGATAATTAAAAAATGCCAGGCCTGCGCTGAAACCGCAGCACAGTCACAGCGAAAGCTGGAAGAGCGGCGATTCTAGAGCCCGTCGGAAGCTCTCTTGGGGCTACAATACAAGTACAATAGAAAGGTACCCACTACGCCATAAATCACAATTTTTATGAATTTGGGAAGCGCCTACTAAGCCATTATTTTTCATTCTGCGGAGAAGCGAGGCACCAGCTACACGTCTGTAAGGCATTATGTGCACTTTGTTGACGCGACGACTGATGACGATGAAGAATTAAGGCTCATCCCTTTGTAATGGGTTGGAAGCTTTAAACGGCCCACCAGTTATGTAATTTGCTTCGGGTGACAACCGCTCGCTATTTCCCTCTCCCGTCATGCTGTATAACATACGTTGACGTGAGACAGAGACGGGGGGGGGGGGGGGTGAAGAACTTTACTGAGACCCCGAGGAAATGGATCATGCGCTTGTGGGCTTCCTTGGCTACCAATACAAGTGCACTTGCGAGGAAACCACTACGCTCTAAATCATTGTAATTTTACTGCGACCCCGAGGAAATGGATCATGCGCTTATGGGCTTCCTTGGCAACCAATACAAGTGCACTTGCGAGGAACCCACTACGCTATAAATCATTGTAATTTTCGAGAAGTAGGGCAGCAGTCACTGCCATTTTTCGTCATTTTACGGAGAGCCGTGGTACCTGCTAAACAAATGTAAGGCATTATGCGGTGATGCTGTGCCTGATGACAACGAAGAATTATGGCAGAACCCTTTGTAATGGGTTGGAAGCATTCAACAACCTACTCGTTGCGCAATTCGCATTGTGTGACGACTGCTTACAGAATTCACGTTGTGCGACGCTTGGTGCTTATTTTACTCTTCTACCACGCTATATTGCATATACTAATGTGGTTCCTTCCCGACATGAAACCTGTATAGGACCTTTTTGCAAAGCAGTTTCAAGCACCGGCATGGCTGAGATCACATTCTGCTTCTGGACACGGACGCGTGCGGACGCAGGATGGCTGGCTCGTCAAGAGCTGTGAAAGCGGTCGACGCTGGCCGCTGTTTCTCGTGCACATCATTGCCCAAGGACTACCGTGTAATTCTGCCACCGTTGCCATCAGGAGAAGGACTCAGACGCACACTGGTTCTGCACTGCGACATCGCAGGGCGCCCGTATGGGATAAATGACTTTCGAAAGCCGCTCAAGGAACTATAGGCACCATTCAACAGGTGAGCGGCATAGGAGCGTATCAGATGTCGCACGTTTGGCTCCTTAACGTGAAGACAGATGAGGCCAAGAAGACACTTTTGAACGCTGGCATATTGTCCGTGAAAGACCGACCTTGCCTCGTCGTCGATCCAGAAAGGCAAGAGGTTCGCTTGAAGTTGCACTGGGTAGCCTTCGACGTCAACGCAGAGACTGTACGGCATGCATTCCGGGAGTACGGTGAAGTTAAAGAAGTCATCAGCGACAAGTGGAGAGATGAGGACTTCGAAGGAGTTGAGTCAACTACAAGATTCGTTCGGCTTTTACTAAAGGAAGGCGTTACTACTGATCGTATACCGCACCAGATGCGTCTCGGCAGCGGTACCGCATTGGTGGTCGTGCCAGGACGAGCGCCGCTGTGTCTGCGTTGCCGGAACACCGGACACATTCGTCGCGATTGCAGGGTGCCCAGATGCGCTGGGTGTCGCGCCTTTGGGCACGAGCAGATGGATTGTACTCGTTCCTACGCCAGCGCAGCAAGCCGAGGAACGAATGCTGATCAGAGTGAACTACTCATGGATGAAGAAGAAGCAGAGAAGGCCGCGGCGTCTGAGGAGACGGTGGAAGCGTCTCAGGCAGTGGTGACCAACGAAAGCAAGGTGGCGGAATCTAAACAAGATACAGACGAAACGACGGAGGTGGACACCGTGGTGAATCAGCGTTCCACTGGGGTACGGATCCAAGACAGGCTTGAACCAGTTGACCGCCCTGATGCCACGGTAGACATGGAGACAACGGAGACCATGCCAGCCAAACGACGTCTGAACGAGGGAGACGCGGCGTCCCAGCAGCGTCCGACCCAAGAAGAGCAAGGGCAGTGGCGAGTGGCTGGTCCCCAAAAGCCTCGGGGTGCCGGCCGTCTGCGTTCGTCGTCGCTTTCACGCGGCGGCGATGGGACGACGCCTTGAGCGTCGCCCCGACAGTGGGTATCTGTTCATAGTGGAATAGGTAAGGTAAGCGCCGTTCGCTCGGCTTTCTCTCATCAAGATGGCGACGATTAGCTTCGCGACGCTAAATGTACGCGGGCTTTCCGCCAAACGGCGGCAAAACCAGCTTTACCGCCTGATTATCGAACAAGATCTCGACATCGTCGCAGTACAGGAAACTAAAGTAGAGAGTGAAGAGCACGCCGAGTGAATGGTGCGGCCTTTCATGAGACACTATGATGTGTGCGTTTGTCATGCGGTTCGGCAGGGTGCCTTTTGTTAATTCGGCAGAGCCTTGGTGCGAAAGTGGAGTCCGTGACTACCTGTGAGGCGGGTCGCTTTATTATATGTGATTTTGCCTTGTTTAGAGAAAACTGGAGAGTGATCTGTCTGTACGCGCCCACTAAGATTCAAGATCGAAAGAATTTTTTTGAGAGCTTGATATGTTTTTAAAATGTGAACGTAAACTAATTTTTGCGGGAGATTTCAACTGTGTTTGTACGGGAAGAGACAAAACGAGTTTGGGACCACACAGTGATGCTAGCACTGCTGCTCTAATCGATATCTTAGCGGAGGCTCAGCTAGAAGACGTAGGCGAGTGTCTTTGCAGTGGGAAAGGGGTCATGTTTACCCACTTTCAGGGTACGAGTCACGCTAGACTCGACAGAGTATACGTGTCTGCTGAACTGATCCCCTCGTGCCATGATTACAGAGTTACACCTGTCCCGTTTAGTGATCATTGTTTGGTTTCGTTCTCCACGGGTAAACATAAAAGGAATAACAAACGCTTCTCTTGGGAACTCTGGAAATTTAATGTAAAGTTGCTAAAGGATGAAGTTTTCAATCGCCTCTTTATAGAGGTCATAGAAGACTTAGCAACTAGAACATCTGAAGGCTGGGGACATAAGTGGGAACTATTTAAACAGACCATTAAACTCAAAGCACTTGAGAGAGCCAGTATCCTGAGACATGCTGAAAAAGAACTTGAAGCTCGCTTGCGTGAACACCTGCATCAGTTAATAGCAGCGGAATGCACCCAGGCAGGCACATTCTCAGAGGAGATAAAAAGCACGAAACAGAAGCTAGAGCTGATTGACCAAGAACGATATCGGGGAGCAATAATTCGAGCTCGAGCAGAAAACTTGTTCGCGGGAGAAATGCCAACAAAGCGAGCTCTGGGAGCTGAAAAGAGATATGCTTGCAAAAATGAAATAAGTGAAATAGATTATAAAGGAGCAACGTACAAGAAGAAAGAAGCAATAGCCGGCGTTTTTTTCGAATACTACAAAGAGTTATTTACACCAATCAGCATACAGGCTGATCGTTTTAAAAGTGATTTCATATCATTAATGCCAAGACTGGCTGATGAAAGGAAGGATTTTTTAGAAAGGCCCATAACAGAAGAGGAGGTAAGAAAAGCAATTCATAAGCTAAACAATGGCAAGTCTCCGGGACCGGACGGCTTGAGTGCTGCAGTTTACAAGGCATTTCAAGACGTTATTGCACCTGTTTTGACGGAAGTATTTAACGAGGCCTTTGAACGTAAACAATTACCACCATCTTTTTTGTCAGCCCACACGGTGTTAATACCAAAAACAGAAGATCCAGTGAAATTACGAAGTGTTACTGCATATAGACCAATTAGCTTAACTAACGTAGACTACAAGATATTGATGAAAGTATTGGCCAGAAGACTACAAACAGTTATGAAGGAACTGGTCGGGTCCCACCAAACTTGTGGTATAAAGGGAAGAAAAATAACGACTAATATACACATAGCACGGTCAATCCTGGAAAGTTGTGACGCTATGCATCTCAATGTTGCCATGCTACAAATTGACCTTGAAAAGGCATTTGACCGCGTGCCGCATGACTTGCTCCTTTCGATACTTGACCACGTGAATGTAGGGAATTTGATCAGCAACGGAGTGCGAATGGCTTACACAGGATGCACGACTAGATTGGTAATAAATAAACGGCGGGTGAGCGTATACCTGTGCTGCGCTCAGTGAGACAAGGGTGCCCACTATCACCCCTGCTTTTCGCCATTTTTCTCGAACCATTCTGTTTAAGCGTAATTAATAACAGCGAGATACGCGGTTTTAAGTTACATAAAGCTGAGGTCAGCCTCCTGGCGTATGCAGATGACATTGCAGTATTCTGTACCAGTTATGAGAGTATAATGCATACTGTTAATGCCGTGAAAAGTTTTTGCCAGGTGAGCGGTAGCGCCGTGAACTGGGATAAATGTCTTGGATTCTGGCATGGGGAATGGGACGTCACACCAAGAGTATTTCTCAACATTAAATGGCAAGAAACACCAGCGAAGTATTTAGGAGTGCCGCTGGAGTTCTACTGCGACAGTGAACAGTATTGGAGAAAAGAAACACAGGCTTTACGCAATAAGGCAGAGAAATGGAAAGGTTGGGGCATTTCCATATTTGCACGGGCCACAGCGTGCAACTTGTTTCTAGTGAGCAAGCTGTGGTACGTCATGCAAGTTCTGCACTGCAGTAGAATAAACGTGCAAAATATACACAGAGTATTTGCAGTCTTCATTTGGAGTTCTGTCTGGGAAAAATCGAGCCGTACAAACCTCTTCAGAAAAGTACGAGATGGTGGACTTGGATTGGTTCATTTGTACATAAGACAACTAGTCAATCGTTTTCTTTTCCTTCGTGATGTAAATGACCCTTTTTTGAGAACTGTAATACAACTTCGGCTGTCTAGAGTGCTGCCGGAATTTATAATATCGTCAGAAAATGTGCAAGGGCCAATTCAGGGGTATCTAAAGGAAGTTGTTTCTTCTTTTCGCTTCCTGTCAGTGCGATTTTCGTTAGAATATCTTACTGAAGTCTCACGTAAGAAATTGTATAAAGACCTCGTCTGTATATTATTGCCAGTGCCACTGTACCGTCAACTATACTGTGAAGGCCCAGGACAGGATGTTCTGAAACGTGTTAAAAGGATGCTTGTAGCGCCAGGGGTTAAAACCTTTTTCTTTAAATTACACACTGGTACTTTACCAGTTAAAACATGGTTGGTAGATAGGGGATTATTCGTACCTTGGGGCACACATTGTTTCTTATGCAATAAACCGGAAACAATTGAACACGTTTTTATAGACTGCTGGAGCGGGGTGTTCTTCTGGGACATATTACAGAGAACTTTGAAAAAAGAGTTACCGTTAAGTCCACACGGCATCCGTTTTCTTTCTGTTAAAAATGATGATGGAGTACCTTTCGACCTAGTCATGCTCCTGGGCCTGCATAGTATATGGCAAACTCGAACTGCCTTTGACAATGCGGATGTACAAGTGAGATCTGTACGGGAATATTTCTGCGAATCAGTGTGCCGTTTTCTTGAAGTGCTGAAAGGGCAGGAGGATGCACCAGAGTGGATTTCACGAGTGGAACTATTGTTGCGCATGCCAAAGTTTTGATTGTAGTCAGCTCAGTGCTGACGGTTCATATTTTCACTTTGTAATTGTATAGCTCTACCCTTTTTTTGTGAGTATGTAAATAGTCTTGGTATGCAAGGCAATAAAGAAAAAAAAAACCGGCATGGCTGAGAGGTTGAATACTGGGCTCCCACGCAGAGGGCCCAGGTTCGAACCTCGTTCCATCCTGGAATTTTTTTCTTATTTCGTTTTTTTTTTTCTTATTTCGAGCGATACTGGTTACGGACACCGGCGGCGGCGGCGGCGGCGGACAACTACGGCGCCAAAAACGGCCGGTGAAATGATCTCATAACAGCTTTCGCTGTAAAAGTTAATACTACATGCAAGTAACTTGGTCAAGTACGCACAAGTCTGCGCAAACTACACTTTATGGGTAAAACTGGACATCGTGGCAACAGTGAAGTGATCAGTGATTTATATAGGTGTAATATTGGAAATTTGGCAGAGCTGAAAAAGAAAAAAAAACAAGAAACAAACTAATAACTTTATTCATACGTTCTCGCGCTCGGCTTAATTCCTTACGCTTTTATTTCTGACACGTCATTTTTATATGGACCCTGTTGAGAAATTCGAGAGCCTAATCCTATCATTCATCACTAAGTATAACGCAGAAGTAGCGAAAAAAGAGAGAATAGACTCTTATTCTGAATATAATTGGGCATGTTTACCCAACCCGCCACGGTGGTCTAGTGGCGGAGGTACTCGACTACTGACCCGAAGGTCGCGGGATCGAATCCCGGCTGCGGCGGCCGCATTTTCGGTGGAGGCGAAAATGCTTGAGGCCCGTTTTCTTAGATTTAGGGGCACGTTAAAGAACCCCAGGTGGTCGAAATTTCCGGAGCCCTCCACTACTGCGTCTCTCATATTCATAACGTGGTTTCGGGACGTTAAACCCCAACAATTATTTGGTTCCTCGATAAATGGGGCCTTCAGTCCAGGGCTTCATTGCCTTGCGTGACACAGCGAGCCCGCTGGACCAGTTGTTGCTGCCAGTGCTTAAGACTGGCTCCATCGAAGGGGGATCTCTAGCGTTTCGAGCAAAGGTGGAGAGGGAAAGAAAAAAGACGGCTGATAGCTTTTCTTACATCTTAGAAAATTCAAGGGCGAACTGCGACAGGGACAATTGAAGGAGGGAAGGACGCCAGCGCTTACTATCGAATGAAAGTTTTATTAAGCAAGATCGAACCCAACCAAGATGGCCGTAACCAAGCAAGATATACCCAACCAGACCAACCTAAATGCCCATTCTCCTGATCGAAACCCATCGCTAGCGCGCCAACACTGACGTAGATCTGTAGGATGGGCAACGAAAGTTGTAGTGATGTCACACCAAATCTGCTGTAGTAACGTGAGTGACCTCCGCCACTTCCGCAACGTGCGTACCGGCTGTAGTGAACTAGAATATATTCTAATTCACTATAGTACCGGCAAAGTATCGGTTGCTGCATCACTCGCCGAGTTTCGATCGCTTCCTGGCAGGGGCGTAGCCAGAAATTTTTTTCGGGGGGGGGGGGGGGGGGGGGGGGGGGGTTCAACCATACTTTATGTATGTTGGTGTGTGCGTTTGTATGTGTGCGTGCCTATATACGCAAGCAAAATTGAAAAATTTCGGGGGGGGGGGGGTTGAACCCCCCCCCAACCCCCCCTCCCTGGCTACGCCCCTGCTTCCTGGCTAAGTGCGTCTCAGCCTTGGGTGGTCACGTGACCACGCCTCCTACACTTCTACGTCACTGCCCAACCTCGGCGCCCAGAAACCGAAACCGAAAGTTGTCCACATCAAAAGGCGATATTAAATTATTTAGCGAGAATACATGAATCTTGGTGCGTGCATCATGCTTCCTGGAGCTATACGAAACGCTTACAGCAAAGAACGCGCAAGCCACAAATTTGGTGACACGACACTTCCTTGCTGGACATGGATAATGACTGGTGACTGATACAAGTTGACCTCCTAATATGAATGTGAAATGCCTCAGCAAGTTCTCGTGTGGTGCCCACCTGGCCTCCAGCGTCCAGCTAATTTCCAACGATAGAAATAAGCGCTGGTGTCGTTCCCTCCGTCACTTGTCCCTGTTGCAGTTCGCGCTTAAATTTTCTAGCCAGAAATTTTTTCGGGGGGGGGGGGGGGCACCTCCTTGATCTGAAATGGGGGTCGGGCAGGCAGATGTGATCGAGCGTGATTTCGTGCTCTATGCCATGGCAAAAAAAAATTTCGGGGGGAAGGAAGGGGGGGGGGGGACGGACCACTGATATGTACAAACTAGCTCGTCTTTCGGTCCTTCTTCAGTTTTTTTACACATCGTTTTTACAAACGGGCCAACTAATTTTAACAGTGGTCTCTCTTTTTTTTCTCTCAGTTCCTAAACGACTTGGCTGTCTTGTTTTCGGAGTGGCTGGGAGCTTTGTTTACTCGTGAAGTTTGGCGAGTAGAGACTATGCACAATGTTTCCAACTGTTGCGTAGAATTGGAGGTGAGTGGTCAGAGCGGGTCAAGGCGGGACAAAAGCACGGTGTTGGGGATGTAGGAGACTCCGGACTCGGTGATGGTTATTGAAGGGTCTTTATTAAACTACGCGACCCAAAAACAAAGGGCCCCAGGCCCGATTGAGTATACAAGCGGTTTTCCGAGCAGCTTGTCTCGTGGGCTACCGGAGGAAGACTCCTCGTCGCCTCGCCGACGCTCTCTCCCTTCCACGACGATCACGTGACCCGGCCGCGGCTTCCAGACGCCAGCTCATGGGGTCGAAGGTCGAACACATCGACGCTTGGTTCCAAAGCAAGGGGCGCGATGACAGGCAAACACCTCTCGCCCCCCGTAACCGTTCGAGGGAAGAGCCGCGGTCTGTTCACTATCAGTTTAACGACCGACGCGGCGGTCTCAGGCTTGCGGGGTGCGCGGAAACGGCGTGAAGGCATCCAGGACTGCAACACCGATATATCTTGGACGGAGTCCGCGAAGCTGCTGTCACTACGGTCTTACCGTTTTCTTCGAACCTTGCTTCGTCTCGCGTTTTAGAAAACACAATGGTTCTTGCTGAAACTCATAGTGGAATTTTCGAAATGACAGAGAAAGAAATGTTTCGATCACCATTGACAAGGAGAACGAAAAAATGTTGCAGTGGCTTAGCTCGGCTATGCCAGGATAACGTAGCTAATTATTCTTAGCTTTCCTGATTGTCTAGGATTAGCTTGATTATCACGCTTACTGCTGCTCCAATGACACACACACGGTATACGTATTATGTGGCACATGTATATTTATTTTGCCAGGCAACTACTTCGGGATCCGATGAGTCAAGTTTCTCCGCTCTTCTGCGCCGTTGAGCAGCATTTGCACTCTCCTTCTCCATGGCTATACCACACTGGCAAACGCCAGTCAGAGGCGCTATCAAACTGCTCCAGCGCAGTGTCAGACGGCGACTGCACAGCGAAGGCGAATAGCTGGGCGCGCGCCGGCGCCAATACGTCTACCACGGCTACGACGTCACTCCTCTGGAAAGCCGGCGGCGGAGTGCGTGGGAGGTGCCGGCTCCGGAGCGTGACATCACTGATCCTCGCGCATGCGCAGCACGGCTCTTGAGGAAGCACGCGAAACTGGCTCGGCTAGGCCAGTGTAGCTAACGCTACAAAAATGTTTACCCGTATCCGATTCATGCGGTCCCTACAATATAGCGAGGGCGGTCTCAGATCCCCTATCAAAACTGGTGGGAGGCCTGAGACCCTCAGAAACCGCCCTGACTTTAAGCCCTGGTTGCGGCTCCTTGTGGATAAAGCTGCAGGCTCCAGAGAGGAACTGGGTATAGATTGGTTAACCGCCCCAAGGAGTACGAGGGGGTACCTAAAAGTGACCGGAATAGCGTTGCACTGGGCGGAGCTACCGTTGTACGCAATTCTCCCGCTAGGCGAGTATCGTGCCACACCTTTCGAGTTCATTGCATCCGGTGTACTCTATAGCGGGCCCACCGTTTTTCCTGACGGCCGCTTTAATTTATAAGTGTACGGACGCGAAATTTTGTTTTGAGGTGGTAAGAATAGCACAATGAGCGGCCCCGAGTAACAGCAAAGTCTGGGTCGCCTTGGACCTGTTCCTTCAATGCACGGCCAGTTTTCACTGGACCATCTCTTTGCCCCTTCGTCGAAATTGGAGGCAGAAATTCCTCAACGACCCTTCTCATCCCCAATTATTTTGTTAGAATTAGATGAACCGAGCTCCGAGCTATACCACATAACTTCTCCAACTCCTTAATGGTCCGTCGTCGGTCTTCAAGCACAGATTTTTTTGTTGCTGATATTTCCGCCCGTTCGTAAAGTCCACGGACGTCCAGAACGAGATTCATCATGAATCGCCATTTCTCTCTCTCCTTTAAAAAAGAGAAAATCAATCTTAACCTTAAGTCTTTTTCCATCAGCGTCCTTGTAAACAGTGTTTAATATCGCAATAGTTGCTGAGTCATTTTGCCGGAGCAAGGGACAAAATTTCCCAGCCGCCCGCTGTTCACTTCAATCAGCCATCACGAAAAAAAACAACAAGAAAAAGACAAACGTCGAGCGCGCGAAAGTGATTTCACGGGAAAAAATCACTGTACCTAGAGAAAAGCTTCCTGGAAAAAGCCACCGCATGCAATTTAGTACTCGAAGGGAGCTGCGCGACGCTCGCGCCTTGCATACTACGCTCGTTCCTCTGCAGCTATTCCGGTTACTTTTGGGAACCCCCTCGTATATTCCCATGTGGAGCAGTACACGGTAAAGTTTGGCTTCACAGTATTCAGTGGCAGTAGGAAGGGTATAGGATGCGGTCAAAGACATAAAGCATGTGGAGCCAAGGAATGGAAGCAGTGTGCAGTTGTCGCCATGCGACCGCATCTGCTCTATTAAGTGAAGCCTGGTTAGGATGACAAATATGACGACAGATACGTTTAGATAAAAAGCTTTCTCTTGGAAAAGTTCAAGAAATACACAGAAGCTGAGAAACAAGTGAAAATACAACAGATTTCGAAGTTAATCCTGAAACAGCGCGAAGGACAAGGGCAAGAGAGGCTACAGGCACAGCGTCCTTGACCTTATCCTTCGCGCTGCTTCTGGATTAACTGTGGACAACCAACAAGCCCAAGCTACCCTTGTAGATTTCAAAGTGTCTCAAAGTACCTATTCGAACGATTTCTAAGAAATTCTGTACAGTCACTACAGTCTATTATTATTATTATTATTATTATTATTATTATTATTATTATTATTATTATTATTATTATTATTCTTTGAATGCTTCCGAGCCACTTTCAGGTGACTTCGCAGTCAAAGGAGTTAGATAATTTCATGGCCGTGTAACTCGGCATAGGTGAGGCATCAATGAGGCCTGATGCGAATAAGCGCTTCATCGGTCTAAAAGAATTGGGCTAAGCAAAGAGACACCTGGTGAATGCGATGGTTTGTTATTTCGAACTTTTGTAATCGCTTACAGCGCTTCTGCTTCCGCAGAAACACAAGTGTACAGACAAGACCTCATAGTATACGACCTGGATATAGCAGCGGCCTTCAAGCTTATGCGACATTTTATGAGTGGTGAAGGAAGCATTCTAAGCAAAGCTGTATGTATAGAGAAGAACGAAGCATAGCAACGGCAGCGCTGCGCAGCGATCAGCTCACTGCACACTCAGCATTATCAGGCGGCATATCTGATGTTTTTAAATTGACGATGATTTAAAGGGACGCTGAAGTGAAACAACGAATCGGTTTTGATTGATAAATTGTACTCTGAGAACTCGAATTTCGCTAATTTCACCATCATAGGTTTGGTGGTGTTTTCGGTATTGTGAAATTGTAATTTACTAATACGCGAAATATTGTTCTTTTTTTTCTTTTTAGTGTCCCTTTAAGTACCATAAAGTGTTGCCGCAATTGGTCAGTCACCTTCTTGTTCTGAGTGCATTGACCTTTCCAACCGTAGACGGAAAGCAGACAACAAAACGAGACACAGATTCTGATGTATCTCGTCACACCAAATTGCACATATACTGGATGCCAACAGCGTTGCTTTTAAAAGGCCGCTGCGGTATTCACAAAACCCCTTTAATGCTGTAATTGTTTGCAGGAATAAATTTCAATTGATTCTAGCGCTGAACTTACTATTATATAAGGCAGCATGTCAGTGAAAAAAGACCCTTGCGAACGAAAAGATATGCGAAGTCACCCTCCCCCCCTTCCCTTGATCTCAGACATAGCCCACATTTTCAGCACACTTACTGCAATCTTTCTGGTACCACGACTCTTCAATAATGCGTTGAAAGTACCCTAAGTACGCTGTTTTGCGTTGTAATAGATTATCCCAACACTTTCACCATGCATAACAAACGTTCATGAGAATGGCGCGCACGCACAGCTGTTAAGCGCTGTCCATTTATTACGTGTACTTACGAGATTACATTATTAATTGATCACTCTGCGAGCCAACGCAAAGTCATCTGACATTTTATCACCTCTTAATTGCCCAGGTTTTTTTGCTTGACAGGGCGATCGTGTGACTCGGGTTGTTTCCGTGTCTCTCGCGTGACCGCGAACGACAGAGCCAGCCCGAATCTTCGAAGTATGCACCGACATCTGTGTGCTTTAATAAAGTCTTTCTGAGCAAGAAGACCAAGTTCAGTCGATTTATTTTTACAGAAACCTCACTGAGCGGGTTGTATTTAAGCTCCTCGAGGTCTTGGAAAGCCGACGCATTGGGGGCGCGACGTATCTCGGTTGTGTGCTGTCACGAACTTGAGTATGTACAACGGCGGTCTCGAATGGAAAGGCCTCAGAATGGACGTTCGCTTTCGGTGTGGCTACATGGGCCGCCGCGGGATCAATTTGTCGGCGCGACGGGGGCTGGAAGCAGCCGCGAGCCGTGCCATCGAGATCCATCTTCTTCGGCGAGGGGGTCAAGCGTGCAGGCGTCCGATGCCAAGCTGCCTTTAGCGCTTCCCCGGATGTATCCACGTATCGCTGCACACGGCGCAGCTCGACCCGGTCCCCTCCCCGACGAGCGTCCCCGCCCCCGGGTTCCTCTCGGCGTCGTCCTGCGGCTCACTTGTCTTGCCCGTATAGCACGCATCTGTTTCTTTATCTTTTTCCATGATCACCAAACCGAAGCTGCTCGAAGTGATCTTCATTCTGTCCTTTTGGGGGGTTCGCCCCTGCCGCGCAACGCCGAATAAATGTATAAGCTGAAAGGCGCATACACACGCACACATACTGAGATGGTGGCGGGGAGAAGAAGAGGAAAGGGGGAGAGGGGGGGGGGTGCTGTCTTGCTATCCCAGGACAAAAATGAAAAGAGACGCTTGCATTATTCCGCCTCTTGTGTAAGCCATTGCTAGTGTTATATATATTTTTTCTTGTTGAAAGTCTATGTTATCGCCACAGGCGGGGCTCAACCGAGGCTCGTGTATTTTGCTGCTGTGTTTGTATTTTGCGTCACTGTACAGAGAGGCTATCATTGCGGTTTTATAGATGGAGAGTGTTCGCTCGAAATTCCACGAAAATTCGCTGAGAGGATCACTGAAGTTAGCAGAATGAATTCTGGCAAATGATGTTCGACATGTGAAGGGTGACCTGTGGACAAACCTGACTATGGTCGCTAATTATAAATCTGTGGAATATTACTAGTCACTGTATGCTGCGATATCAACTGCCCACATAATACGTTTACCGACATAATTAAATCAGATATCTGAGGACTTTCTTTTTCTAAATAATGAGTGAGAGCAACTATTTGCTCTTACGTTTCACTTCTGACTCCTTTTCGTGTCAAGCCATTGCCATAAGGTAATATGTTGGGCGAGTTGCCCAACTTTGCCGTACTTTAAAGCTGTGCATATAAAAGTATAGTTTGGTTCGAGGCACACTCAGGAATAGCAATAGCTTGACAAAAAAATGTCACCATGCTGTTCGTGAACCGATTTTAATGCGGCTTAAGAAAGCTGCACTCTATTGTTAAGGTGGCGTGTCGCATAACTTGGACAATATATACCTCCTCATCAAAGTTGCGCACACTACACCCTCGAATGAACGGCGCAAGCGCTGTCAGATATTTAGCCGGCCATTGATATCGCTTGGCTTTTCCAAGGAGGAGGGATGATGACAGCGAGTGTCTAAAAACAAGCAGCCTCTGCCAGAAATCACCCTCGTCTGGAATACGCCCAGCACTGCATGCAGAGTCAACTCGTGGCCTATCGGCAAGCAACGTGATGAAGCGCCCACTTAACTCCATGGGATTGTCGTCCAGATTTATCGCATCGCTTCAGCAAAATGAAGCACACATATATGGTACGTGCGCTCCTTTATCGCATTTGAAGCGCAGCACGAAGCAACGCTCCCCTCCCCCCCCCCTCCCCCCCAGGTGGATGATCGACCATTTCACCAAGGCTGTGGTCGAATAAGTGCGCCCAGAGACCATTGCAGACCTTCATGATGCCACCTTGCCCATGCATACACCGATAAGCGCCACGTCGGGGTACTCCTCTAAAAGTGAAAAAAGAACGGTGGGTTCCCGGTCGGCAGTGGGAATCGAATACGGTATACCTCCCACACTGGAAGCGGGCGGCCTACTATTTTGCCACCTCTGTGGTGGTAAAATGGCAGAATATCTTCAACTATGCTTCCTTTGCACACCTTTAAATCTTCGCATTTCGATCGGGGCGAAATGAATGAACACCAGTGCACTCAGATGTGAGCACACGTTAAAGAAACCTCTGCAGTGGTGGTCAAAATTAATCCACAGTGTACCACTACGCGGTATACCTCATGATCATATCGTCGTTTTGGCATGTAAAACCCCAGAAATTATTATCATCATTAATTCAAATACAAATAGGTTGCACCAAAGATGGCTGGAGTTGCTTTTATACCCAACAAGCGGGACTGAACGAAATAAATGTCAGTCTGTCTCGCCGTGTGTCGCAACCGCGATTCAGTGAAAACAAAAGCATCTGGGAGCAAACAGCTTTCGTTTATGCAAGAACCTCGTTCGTCGCGATGCGTGTCAATGCACGGTGAACGATCCACGACAACTCTTGTTGTTGAGTCGCTCGATAGCGCGTCATCAGACGGGCTTCCCTGCAGTCCTCTTGCCTCCCTCCGATGCTGCTCGCATCAGGCTCGCTTTCGCATTCGTCCCTCTTTTCCTCGAGCTCGGCGGTCGGGCGGCTTTACGAAAGACTGGCATTCATCGAGCGCCACTGCAGAGAGCAGTATACCGCCCAAGGATCAGTCGATAGCGGCGATTGAAACATGACGCTCTTGAATCGGGGGCTGACATATTTCTCCCCGCCTCGTTATAAATTCCCTCACGCTGGGCTCAAAACAGACGGGAGGACTTTGGTGCGTGCGCTATAATCGCGCGCCTTGGCAGACAAGCATGCACTGCGCTTCGGGTGCGTCCCTGCGTTAGTGTGGCCCTTGCACTTGCAGACAAGAAAACAAATACCAGGAGAAGGAAATAAAGTTTCGCTCTGAAGAAATATTATAAGCGTATTCTCCACACTAGCACCATGTTTTCTACAGCGACAGATATGATATAGCACTTGAAGAGGGTGCACCACTGTATACACGGTGCCCCAGCTTACTTTAGCCGGAGTTTGGAAATACGCCAGCGCACTCTATAAGAGAACGCGGCCAAGTGCATGTTGCTGAATATTGCATGGAATAAGTCAGTTCCTTGATCTTCTTAATTGCTTAATTAGGCAAGATTAATTAATCAACTTCTAAAGCAACGAAGTTCGGCAAGAAATTACAATTGCAAAGTTGTAGAACAGGTTGCAAAACCTCCGATTGTAATTTTCAGTTTGTAATTTTCTATCAAGTATTACCGTTTTTCTGCTTACTGCAGATGCCCGCGAAACACAAAAATACGCCACATGACATGCCCACTTGCGCGCCGTGATTGCAGCGCCCCCCTAACGTTCTGTGCGATTTAGGCTATAGCGATATGCTTCCCTCGTGGTGGTGCATGACAATGATAAGCAGACGCAGAGGCTATCGCTTGAGCTGCCGCAAGCAACCGGTTCGTCATAGCCACCAGCTGCGCAGCTGACCTGTCGCCTTTGAAGCGGAAGGAATTCTGGCCAAATGCTATAGGTCGTTTGTACGTAGTACATACGGGGAATGTGATTTCACACGACTTATAAGTCGTATTAACTCATACTGAGGATACATGACGTGATCCACGGCTTGCGAGCCTTCTCTGTTCTTTTTTATTTGCCACACATTACGGGAAGGCATCGTTATATGAAAGATGAAAGTTCAAACGCCTCGTCTGTGTTGGATTGGTATACCGTACTGCTTTACGATTTAAGTTTAGTATCATGGATCGAAAATGTCTTCACTTGCTGTACTTTGAATAAATTAGCGTCCATAATTCTGTCGGACATGGAAGAGACTTTACATATGAGAAAGACAGAAAGATGACCATTCATTGATTTATATTAATGACTCACGCATATAAGGAGATATTCGACAGAGTCATTTGAGATAAGCAGGATAAGTAGACTGTTGCTGACGTTGGTGTCACACGAATAGGCACCGTTATTAAATTATTAAGGCCCGGTGCATCCATAAAACCTCAAGAAGCAGCGCGCGCGCATGGCATGCGAGTCGTTTCCTGCAGTGTGCTCCAGTGGGACACCGAGCTGATAGTTTGCGATACGAGATGACAGCGAGAGCTTTTTTTTTTTTTTTCACGCATTACGATTGTTTTTGACTAGGGGTGTGCGAACAGTGAATTTCAGAACCGTATCGAATAGCGATGACACCGAATCAAATACTATTCGAATAGTTTTCGAATAAGGCAACCATTTTTAAAGCAGCCCTAGAATGGCAATGTAACCATTTTCCAAACAGCTAAAGAATTCCACTACATTTTAGTTGAAACAAATATTCACAAGCTTTATCAAAGGACCATTACGATTATTTTTATCCGACAAAAAATACCACAATTATGTAAACTGACGAAAGCTCGTATACAGCAGCGACTAGAGCCTTAGAAATATTTTGTAACGGCAGGTTGAAATGCAGGAGTGACTACAGTATTCAACGTGGCACTTCGTCAAACAGATTTTAAATAAAACTCATATATAAATATTAATCAATATTCAGCAGTCAACATCATCATGAATGACGTGATGAAGATAGTGGATTGATTACTCTGTCGCTTCGGCGACACTGCAGTTTTAAGGAAGAAGGTCTTCATCCTGTAATCAATCTAGCGTCGACAGTCCCGTGATACCTAGGCGCGATTAAAACAAGAAACGTTACCCTTCTCTGTTCCAACGCTTCGTTCCTTTGAGGTTTTTTCATCGGTGCTTATTATTCGAAAAATATTCGAAAAGTATTAGGAAAAGTATGCCCTATTCACTCACGGACAACGCTGATTCTTCGCTTAAAACCAACGTCACCGACATCGGAATTTCTGCGAAACGAGCTCTTTAACGCTGTCGCGTTAAAAGATGTGCTTACCATTATCCACTCAGCGGTGCTATTCTGGACGTTATCAAATTATTTCGTTATGTCGTCATATTAGCTATCTTGTCAGCTCTGAATGGCCAAGAGGGATTCACGGCCGCTAAAGATGCCGCCATTACAAAATTTGATAATCGTGCCGGAGTCTGATAAATTACAGGGTCGTTATCCCTTGGTTTGAAGCATTACACATACGTCACATGTCTATTAGGCCGCACCTGCTCTTAGACACACTGTCTCCGACCCAGCAGCCGCCACCAGGTGCTGCCCCGCAGAGCGAAACCAGCCTCCTTGCACGCTGTACGCAGCAGTGAACGGCACTGCACACACTTGCCAGCGGCAGTGTCCTAATCGAAAGTCAAAAGTACGAGGGACCAACCTGCGGGTGGACGAGGACAGCCCTTAGCACGATGCTCTGGACGACAACCACTGCCGATATGGGAAGCAAGGGTACGGATAGGCGAGACAACGATGCGTCGAAAGACTGCACGATGACGCTATCGGGAGTGGCTTCAAATAATGTCCTGGTAGCACTGGAATATCTAAAAAATACGTCCCTGCGACGCAGTGACAGGCCAGAAATACAGAGCTGTATTACAGCTCTGTAATGGAAATCCCGCAGCGTGCTGCGCGGCTCAAGTCAGCAGCCAAAAAGTAAAGTGCGTGAGCAAACGAAAGCTACATGCATGCCTTTAGTCTTTTCAGTCCCAAATTAATTATTTTTTAATGTAAGGAACTGGTTTTTACATTTCACGATGCGCATGATCGTGGTTGTCAAAAAAAAAGAAAAAAAATATATGTGCTCGCACTTTTCAATGAAGAGTAATGCGCAAATTAATTTATGAAGATTTATTATTTAAGGATATTTCGGTTATTTTTTTAATTTATAACATAATTATTTAGAAGGGACAGCATAATTCCCAATAGCCAAAATTCAAATGTTCGACACAGAACTATAAAAAAGAATGCCCCATCTCTGCACGGTGAAAGAAGAAGCTGCCCCAGCGAAATGGGGGAACAGCGCGACCGCTTCTGTAATTTCTCCGTTTACACGCGACCTCGCACTATCGTGTGTACTAGCTTGGCGGCATATGTAGAGCCGATTCTAAACATGAGTTCTTGAGGAAAAAAAAAACGCTTTTTTTTTACCAGGTGGTTGCTGACAGACCTACAAAATTAATGATTCCAATTGGAATCACTAGGTCTGAAAAGGTTAAAGGTGTCATGAACCACAGCATAAAAGAAAGTGAGCCTCACTCGCGCACAGGAATCACAACTGAAGAGAGCGATCGCGTTCCAACACGCGCGCTCCCTCCATCAAACTTCTCTCTGTGCCATCCCTCTCTGCTTAGCTCCCAGCGCGCTCGCCGAGGCGAGATAAGAGAGAAAGCACTTAAAGCGCGCGACAAACACATGTAACACCGCTCGTTCTTGACTCATTAGAGAAACATTAGGGGCAATCGATTCGTGAGGCAACAGACTCCGATACTGAGGTCATTCGATGATTGCTTGGAAAAGTGGTTCATGACCCCTTTAATGCAACTCCGCGCCCGAAATGACGCCCGGGTTTTTGTCCAAAGACACTTTCAAAGACGATTGACTTCCACACAGAATGCCCGAGTCCGATTGCAACTCGGATACTAATTTTTATTCTTTGCATCCACCGGAATTTTTCGCGCATGGACAACGCCGCCGACACTAGATTTTCTGCGACACGGGATCTTTAGCGCAGTCGCGTTAAGAGGTATTATTATTACATAAAACTACATTTGCATTCGTCTTGCCCACAGTGATTGTTAATGCCGCTACTGTGTAGGGCCTTTGCCTTGACACGCAGATAAGTGAATTGTCACGAATGCTGCAAAGGCGCCTTCCTTTTACCGTCAGATTACAGCGCAGTTCTTATAGGCACCCGTTCCTGCGTTGAGCGGCGTCGCCGTTGCCGTCGGTGGTGTAACCGATAGACATGAAAAAATGAATTCAGAAAAAAAATACAATGGATCGAATGATATTTGAACCCACGACCTTTGCTTGGCAGTCGAGTATTCTACCACAGAGCCACGCTAGCGCTTGAAACTCATTTGCAAAAAGACCCTATACAGGCGTCATGTTGGGCAATGAATAGCGTTAACCCGTGTAATATAGCGTGGCAGAAGAGTAACAGAACAACCAGTCATTCCACAACGCTAATTACGCAACGAGTGCGTGATTTAATGCTTCCCACTCACTGAAAAGTGCTCAGCCATAATTCTTCATCGTCATCAGCCACACGCAGCATCAACAAAGTGCACATAATACCTTACAGATGTATAGCGGGTACCTTGCTAGACATCTGTAAAGTATTATGACGAATAATGGCGCAGTGGGTGCTATCCTACTTCACAAAATTATGATTTGTAGCGTAGTCGATACCTTGCGGAAAGCCAAAACTTCAAACACAGTTGGCCTTGCCCCAATACGAAGCTGCGCTCAAAGTTCGCATTAGGCAATATCGTAATCGTCGGTGAATTTTTATATACTTACGTTATTACTTGTCGACCTCTTTTACTTACTGCCTTATAGAACTGCATGAGGTGAGCTAATGCGCATACGCTTGTGGCAATATCAGTTATTTTCAGTCAAAGTCTAAGTGAATAGTAATAGACCTTTTTCAAGCCAGCCCAGAACGCCCCGCGGGCGCGCGGAGCAGTATGGGAAAAGTGTGTACGTCGAGCGAGCCGGATGTTCGGTCGCTCGCTGCTCGTTGGCGCCTTGGGAACACGAAAGGAAAAGAACACGTCGCCGCTTCTTGACTATTCTTACATCGTAAATGCTACACATATCCGAACGCACCTGCGCGTATCTCTACGCATGAAATGTGAAATGAATAACACTGTCAGTGTAGGTATTATCGAGCGGATCTCTATCGGGTGTAGCATCTAAGCGAAATGCTGGTTATATCGCGTGCCGATACCGTCAAGACGTATACTATCGTGAGTAGTACGAGCTGGAACACCGATTTCGTGTTATACGATTACTTGTAATGTACTGATATGAATGTGGCGTATCGAATGGCAAGAAATACCTTTCCGCTTGACATTTAGTGTCATGGACATTTTGCGTTTGCGAACGGCGTTTAGCCGCTGTTCCGTATCATGGTTCTCACGACTATACAGAACTACGGTATGGTGCACGTGTGAGCCAACACGTGAAAATGGCGGCGCCTGTAAAATGCAACACCTTCAGTTAGTTAGTGCCAAGGAAGGTCGATAGAAGCTTGCCGTTTATTACCTATGATG
The DNA here is from genome assembly GCF_013339695.2 of Rhipicephalus sanguineus. Taxonomy (NCBI): domain Eukaryota; kingdom Metazoa; phylum Arthropoda; class Arachnida; order Ixodida; family Ixodidae; genus Rhipicephalus; species Rhipicephalus sanguineus. Next base: position 225,029,666 of record NC_051176.1, on the reverse strand, counting down.
TAAGCGATGCGCGCGCTGTCTGAGCAATATATTCTGTTTTACTGAACTCCGAATACACTCTCTCGCGCGCACTCTCTAAATCTCAGAACCTCACCTTTCGCTCGTCGGCAGTATCGGTTGACTTTGATTCGGAATGCGTCCGCGAAGTGCATAGACCATCTCCTGGACTTCATCTTGGAAACCGAGTTGTATCATTTTATTTAACTGATGCCTTAGGGCACAACGTAGCCAGAGATATTTTTCGGGAAGTGTTAGGTGCCACCGATGTGCAAATCGCATGAGCAAAAAAAAAAAAAAAGATCTGAAAGCGAGGGGACAGGTACGCTAACCCGAACCCCCGCCCCCCTCCCTTCACCCACCTGGCCACGCCCCTGCCGTAGGACATACTGGTGGCAAGTTTCTTTTTAATGACACTTCAGTTCCGCTCAGCTGGTTCAACAGTGGCACGCGGAAACGCTCTACAGATGGGAATCGTACAGAGGCCGTCGCAGCTAAACACAGAAGCTCACGATTCAATTACGCAGTAATATGTTGCACCTTGCCAAATTCACTTCATCTGAGAAGTGCTCGCACGACACAGGACGAAAGCAAAAGCGTGAGCCCCCGCGGTCGCCGCGGCTGCTGCTGCGGAGTACACACTTTTTCCATGAGCGCTTGCGCGCCCGTTGGTGGCGCTCTTCTTACTGAAAAAAAGTCTATTGGTTTTTAAAGAGAATAGTCTGAGATGCGGGATTTGCATAAAACCCTGATACAGGTGCGAGAGGTGAACAAACTTTAAAAAATAAAGAAAGAACTTGGTCCTTTACTTGTTCAAAAGCCAACAGGTTCATCTCTGAGTCGTACCATTTTCAATGTTCTGTTATTTACATGATGATTTGAATAGAAAAACACATGTTAAACATTTCTGTCAAGTCTAGCAGTGCGAATAATTAGTTTACAAGCTCTTGCTCACTGTTGTAGGTCAGCATATACTTAAAAGTTCGTTATAGTTGAGGTCTAGGGAGCGCGTTGGGTTCACCCATATTGGGCGTTTTCACGATGCTGCCAAGTGAGAGCTTGGCTGCAGGTGGTTCATGCTGCGCTGCGATATACCGGGCTTTCAAGGACACCGTGGAGCCGGACCAAACTGCTCGGCGAAGATGTGGCACTGTGCGTCAACAAGGGTGCATCCACGACGAAACTTGTCATGCCGGCCCAGTAGCAATACACGCTCTGCAAATTATATGCCTGAAAGTCCACCAAAACTGCAATTACTCTTATAAGGACGCGTTACACATTCGCTAACGGTATTGCAACAATGCACGTCAACTTAATGTTCGCCCTCAGTTTTTCTTTAGGGCAACCACAGCTCATCAAGCAAGTACGAACTGCCACGCGCATCCTTATATCTCTTTGCTGCGAACTATAGTTCATACTACTGCGGCTAGATATTGATGGTTTTCATTGACAGGACAGAGTAAAAGCCGCTAGTAAACACAATTAAAATAATTTGTGTATTTACAGTATTTTTAGAATAAGGCTGGGTTGCTGTATTCCGCCGCTAAATATTTGATATGACCGGGAAAGTCAATTTCTTTTATTGTGTCGGCTATTTCCAATTCAACAAAGTAACTTTTAGGAATTCCGCTTCGTGAGATCGGCCTCCCCTTACCCATTACTTCTTTAACTCTCACTCGGAGCGTGGCTGGTTGCGACATACCCACAGGAACATTTGCCGCACTGTCTCTAAATTTCTCTCTGGTACAATACGATTATATTGTTACTGTTTCCAGTTCCTGGGAGGTTAAGCTATTTCTCCTTTATTAAAGATATAACGCCATCTCCCAGCAATATGTCAAAAATGTCAATACGAAATTTTAAGTTTTCTAATTCTCTTGAACACGTCACCATAGATAATAGTGTTACACTGTTAAACTTTATTTATTTATATTTATTCGCTTATAAGCAAAGATGGCAATTTCTTATGCATCATATAGAATTTCATTTCGTATAAGCTTTTTTTGATAGCTGCATTTACACACTTATATCTTCTTCAAAATGTTGGTATTCTAAAAATTCACAGGGTCCCTTATGCCCTCACCTTAGACGACTGGAAGGCGAAAGCCGTCTTGTTTTTCTGTCGATGTATTGATCCTGCCCCGCCACTCTCCAAAAGCTCTCTGCACCTAACATGGTCTTCCATTGCATCCAGGATCGGAGGCACGTCACCTGGTTTTGCACTGCCTCCGTCATCGCTCCACCTTTGACCAAGCTACGGTGTCATGTTATGGCGTCATCACATGACGTGACGTCGCTCTTCTTCTTTCTTTCTGTCTATCAAGAGCAAGACAGGAAGAGAAAGAGAGAAAGAAAGAGAGAGAAAGAAGAAGAGAGAGATAGTCTCTCTCTTTGCCATCCGGTTCGTGGACTATTCCCCACAGTGAGTGCATGCCACAGGAAAACAGGAATCACCGTCATCGTCATCCTTATCTCTGTCTCCTCGATTTTCTGTAGCAATATATACTTCCTTCGAAATACGGCAATCCGTCTACGCTACAAAGGAGTATTACTGTCATATTTAGTGTCAACATACATTATTATATAAGGCCAGTTAACCGTATTGTTCTAATTTCGATTTCTTTAACGGTGCCACAGAAAGAAATCCACGTCAGTTCATGTACGTGGCACATGACCCGAGAAAAGAAACTGACGTTTCCTTCGCGTGGCTCGCGTTCCAATGCCCATAAAAGGTATTGACAAGACAGCTGGCAGCCATTCGGCACGTCAGCGGTCTACCTGCCTGCACCAGCCACGAGTCACTTCGTACGGACCTTGCAAACGAGAGCCCAATAGGAGCCACCGCACTAGGTCTGGCGACGAGCTCCCACGATCCTGGATGGCTCTACGTGGCTCTACGTATCTGGTGGGGTCGCATCAGGGACGGCGACCAATGCCACGTCAACGGACTCGCCAGCATCGCCGCCGGGGTGCTCCTGGGCCAGCTGTGCCCGGTCGCCATTCGACTCATTCTGCATTGACTGGGCGTCTACCAAGACAGCCGGTCCCGCTGCCGTATTCCGGCCTCGTCCACGCCTGCCCCGTGCTGATAAAACGGCCGGTCAACCTCACGGCCGCCAAGCTCAGCCACTACATCTTCCGGAGCCATCGCCAAGCTGGTACACTTGCCAGGAGCTACGCTTCTCACAACTACGGTGCAGTAGAAGATCAGTTGCGGCGTCAGCAATGCGGGCACCGAGGATACGGCGTTTCATGTCGATTTTTTCTGGCTAAACCCGTGCCAATGGAGAAACGCAGCCGCCGCCACGTCTCCACTAGCTCAGCAGCCATGGGGCGCTTGCCATCAGAGAACACCCGAGCCGAGAAAAGGCGCCGCTTGCGGCGATGGCTGATGTCGAGCCCAGTTCTGCAAAATTCTCAGGTTGCCACTGGAAGCGGCGGGCATCCCCCTCGGGACCACAGGGAGAACTTCCGACATTGGAGCGCGCGCAGATGCCTCCCTCGTTGTCCAGTTGGGAACATCGAACGAGACGCACAGCCACCTTCATGCCGGTTTGCTGAGGCTACGACCACAGAAACGGCCCCACGAACAGTAGGACGCATGCGTTCGCCGGACAGATTGTCCTTGTCGGCTGCCGTCACGCTGCCCATCGTGTCCCCCTCCTGCAGCCAGTTGCACGAAGGTGCCTCACGGAACAACCAGCGGAGGTCCCGCGAGACCTTGGCATCAAACGTGCGACGACTGCGGGTGGCGAATCCAGCCTGCTGTACTGGCCACCCGACACCACCTTCGGCACAATATACAGCGCCGATCCCGGCCTGCTCCCTGCCGGTAACGAGGTGCCACTTTTTCTTGGAAGCAGGCTCGGCGTGCCTGTGCGACTGCTGATTGTCGCGTGAGACACGAAGCGGAAAAGCAAGAGCAACACGACCACAACATCTAGGTCAAATGTCACGGGCGGTAAACCAAGAGGGTGCATAACAGCGACGTATCCCTTGTCGTTTCCGCCTGTTCACTCTTTCTTCCGCTCATGGTACGTCACTTGCCACTCGTGGACCTTAGACGACGCCGCCGTCGCCAGCCGCTACTCGACACCGCGTTTGTGGCTTTCGGGGTCGTCGAGCCTACAGCGACGCCCTCTAGAGCTGCTTTCCTGGGCGACTGCGGATGCGGTCCACGCAACCACTACCTGAACCGCCTAAGTAGAAGCAGCTGGAAGCGTTCGGCGGCGTTCCTTTTAGGCAGTGCCCGAGCCAGTGCCCCTCCAAGCCGCGGTTAAACAGCGTTCTCACCAGCGGCAGAGGCGAGAACGTCACGTGTAAAGACTGCTCGCTCAGCTACACGCGGTGTAGCTGCAGCCGAATAACTTTAAGTTGGTTTTATAGAAAATCACTTTCGCGAACGGGTACTTCTCTGTGCCGTCGCGATATGTGCTCGTAAGTGGGAGGTGGCGGCGGGTCATATTGTATCCGCCGCCATATAGGCGAATATAAAAATAAATGCTTATATATATGCATAAAAAATATTGCTAGGCCTGCGCGGAACATGCAGCACAGTCACAGCAAAAGCTGGAAGAATAGCTTTTCTATAGAGCCCGTTGTCAACACTCTTGGGGCAACTAATACAAGTAGTACACATCCAAGGCACCCACTACGCCATAAATCGTCGTAGTGTCAAGTGCGTAGCAGTTTAGGGGCCCGGCCTGTAGTATGCTTTCGTGCGCTGTCATCGCATGCTGTCGTAGTTTGGCGTAATGCAGGCAAAACCACGAATAGCATAGCCATCTGTAGCATACTGAGCGCGCGCTCGCGCCAAGGAAAAGTCTTCTTCCTTTTGTTCTTCGAGCGCCTTGATGATGATAAGTGAGCGCGCGCTCGCGCCGAAGAGATGTCTTCCATAAATCGTCGTAGTGTCAAGTGCGTAGCAGTTTAGGGGCCCGGCCTGTAGTATGCTTTCGTGCGCTGTCATCGCATGCTGTCGTAGTTTGGCGTAATGCAGGCAAAACCACGAATAGCATAGCCATCTGTAGCATACTGAGCGCGCGCTCGCGCCAAGGAAAAGTCTTCTTCCTTTTGTTCTTCGAGCGCCTTGATGATGATAAGTGAGCGCGCGCTCGCGCCGAAGAGATGTCTTCCATAAATCGTCGTAGTGTCAAGTGCGTAGCAGTTTAGGGGCCCGGCCTGTAGTATGCTTTCGTGCGCTGTCATCGCATGCTGTCGTAGTTTGGCGTAATGCAGGCAAAACCACGAATAGCATAGCCATCTGTAGCATACTGAGCGCGCGCTCGCGCCAAGGAAAAGTCTTCTTCCTTTTGTTCTTCGAGCGCCTTGATGATGATAAGTGAGCGCGCGCTCGCGCCGAAGAGATGTCTTCTTCCTCTTCTTCGAGCGCCTTGATGATAAGTGCAGAGCACTTTAGGGGCCCGGGCTGTCGTCTCTTGGCGTAACGCAGGCAAAGCCACGTATAAAAGTAGAAAAAAAAGTGGAAGCAAGCCAGAAATAGAAAGAGAAAGACAGGGAAAAAATAGGAATAAAAATAAAAAGAGCAAAAGAAAATAGATAAAGAGAGAGGAACAAATAAGTAGAAATAAAGAGAGAAAAGAAAAGACAGAAGAAAAACGGAAAAAGAGAAAAAGAAATAAAGAGGGAGGAAAGAAAGACAAAACCGAAGAGAAAGAAAGCTGCCCAGCTCCGCACTTTCTTCAGGCTTGGCACCCCTAGAGCAAAGCTGCCTTTTTATGAAGTAGGGAAGCAGCCACTATGCCATTATTGAGTCATCTGACCGCGCCGCAGAGTGAATTCCTGCTGTAAAGGTTATTTCACTGTGAGACGGCGTGGATATGCCGTGAAACCATTATTGATGTCGGTGGCACTTCGAAAAAAAAAAAGTCAGAGTTTCGCCGCAAGGGCGTAGCAGTGAACGCAATAGCAACAAATTAGAATGTGACACGAAGAACGGCAAGCAGCTCAATACCTGCAGCGCGCCGCTCAAGCGCAAAGGACGCACGAAAAGAACACACACAGGACGAGTGCGAACTGACAACTGTCACAGCTCAACACTCGCAGCGCGCTGCTCAAACACAAGGAAGGACGCTCGAAAAGAACGCACATGCATACAGAGGACGAGTGCGAACTAACAACTGTCACAGTTGTTACTTCTTTGTGTTTTAGCAGCGCGCTGAAAGTGTCCACTATGCACAACCCCAACGTTCTTAGAAAGCTGTTATCAGATCACAACCCCACTGCTGTTGTAATCTGATAGCAGCTTTCACTGTAAAACAGATTTTTTTCGCGTGAAAACATTTGAGCACTGAAAGTCGAGCCCAAGAGAAAGGGAATACCGTAATATGCCGTCTACTATTCGAAAACATTTAATATTCGCGCAAGCGTAAGTGCGTATAAGGATGCTGAGGTTCTGCCGCTTTAGCTTTATAAAATTAAACGCTTGCACGTGAACGCGTGCTCTCTAATATTCTTATGAATCGAGTAGTTTCTAATATTACACCTTACTATTGTAACGTGATAACGGAAATAGATGTGACGTGTTTACACAGGCCTGAACTCTAAGACAGGTTGATCGCCGAGCTTGTGCAGAGAGAGAAGGCGACAACACATTTAGGGGATATATAAATTTAAATGTCAGCATCGGTGAAGCTTCAGTCGGCGTTAGAATCGTCGATGAGACAAACGAGGCTACTTTCAAGTGTTTCGAACGACTTTTACAGCGAAGCTTTATGTAACTGGACCTGTCGGCAACTCCGGGAACTGAAAACCCCTAGCGCACGTATGTGCCGCAGATATTGTTAAATTCGAGGCTCTGCCTTACTAATGTTTGAAGTTTGAAAAACAGCACGTAGACGAAAACGTGCTCTATTTTCGGAAAAAGACGTAATTCCATTCCCATTACATTGCGTGTAAAAGGCGCTTAATTCCATTCCCATTCCATTCCTCCAAGCGTTGTCCCCATTCCATTCCCATTCCATTCCGGGGTCGCGAAAATGTGGAATGATTCCGGAGTCATTCCAATTCAGGAGTGGCAACTCCGCAACACTGGTGGGAAGCTATAAATCACACACTCTGCGCTATTAGCACTGTGTGATGACTGGTTGTTATTTTACTCTTCTGCCACGCTATATTACATATGTTAACACGATTCCTTGCCCGACATGACGCCTGTATAGAGTATTTTTGCGAAGGAGTTACAAGCACCAACGTGACACTGTGGTGGAAGACCCGACTGCGACGCAGGGGGCGCGGGTGAAAATACCATCCGATCATGGAAATTTGTTTCTTGTTTATTTTTTTCTTATTTCACGCGACAGCGGTCACGGACACCGGCGGCGGCGGACAACTATGGCGCCAAATTCAGCTGTTGTGATCTCATAACAGCTTTCGCTGTAACAAACTTCTGCGCCGACGATTCCCTCTCCACTTTGGCCTGCGTGACAGTTGCGCAAAAGTCCACGTGCGTTAATGTAAACATATCTGGTTGCCACTGTTTTCGTTTTTCGCGCAATTTCAACACATCTTTGCTTCGGAATTCCTGCCTGAGGTACGCGCTAATACTGTACCCTGAGATATGCTCACATTGCATGAGCTCAGTTGTTCCGGATTGCGAAGTTTTTTGGTGAACCGAAAAACGATTGAAAAAGTTTCGGTTTCACTCCGGAACGAAATAATAAAGTTTCCGGTTACGTTTTCGTTCCGGTCAAAAATATCGTTTTTTTGTTTTTCGTTTTCGGTTTTCATTCCGTTCCGACAAACTGCTTATGAGCAGGCAGTGAAAAACATTGGAGAGATCGGATCTCCTTGCCTGACCTCTTTCACGATCGCAATTTTGTTTGCTTTTATTGTCAGAAGCAAGGTAGCTTTGGAGCCTCTGAGGATGTTGGTTCAGGATTCAAGTGCCCTTTGGCGACTCAGTGCTTCCGAGGCTGCTGGCATTTCCACTGAGTCAAATGTCTTTTGTTTCCGTAGTTTACGGTGCGCGCGGACCATCAACCAATCGCTTATCGACGGCGCTTAGGCAGCGCCGTCGTCATTGATAGGCGATAGGTTACCGATAGGTTGAGATGCACTTGCATTTGGTTATGCAAGTGTATTTGGAGTTCAACTATCGATGATGCCAAGCGTATATGTGCCGCCACCCTCAACCGTGTTGCTTTAGCGGCTATAGACATCATCCTACATATCAGTCGGTCGGCGAGGGACCTCAGTAGTTGGATTAGCATAAATCCCCGACACAGGTGCTAGAGCTGAGCAAGTCTAAAAAAAGAAAAAAGAACTTGGTTCTTTGATTTCTAAAAAAAAACAGGCTCACCTCTGAGTAATATTATTTTCAAAGTAGTGTTATTTATATCGCGATTTGTATAGAAAAACACACGCTAAACATTTATGTCAACTCCAGCAGTGCGCAAAATTCGTTTGTAAGCTCTTTCTCACTGTTGCAGTTCAGTCTATATAATATACTTATAATATCATTATAGTTGAGGTCTAGAGGGCGTTTTGTATTGACCCGTATTGTGTGTTTTCACAATGCTGCCAAGCAAAAGCTGGAGTGAGGGTGGTTCATGCTGCATTAGGACACTATGGAGCCGGACATAACTGCTCGGCGCAGATGTACCAGTGGGTGTCAACAAGGGTGCATCCACGTCGAAAGCTGTTATGCCAGCCCAATAACAATACACACTATGCAAATTCTCTTAAAGGGGCCCCTAACCAGCCTCTGAAAATACTAGAAAAGAGCGCGTTGTTCTCTCCTTGCGTTTCTCGTCTTTCTGGCGCACTTCGTGACGCAAGAACAGTGATTCACGCGAAGGCAGTATGGTACATACTCTCGCTTGGTCCATATACGCGAAATATCAGTGGTGAATTGTCTCCTACACTGATTTGTCATGCAGCCGCCCACCCGTTCTTTCTCGACTCGCATCACTATCGTGCGCGATCAACTGATTTCACTTCATTTTGTGTGTTTTCGACAGCGCAAGCGGAGATAACACCGTGTAGCCGACAAGCGCGAAATCCTGATATAGGCTCCACGCTTAGTGCTGGCATTGTACACGTGCTTTTAAGAAATAAGTGGCGAGGAGGACATATCGCCTATAGGAAGGGTAGTGAAGCGCGAGAAAGAAACCACAACACTCCCTCGTCTTTGAACTCAGGGTGGTGAGGGGTCCTCTAACGGCCACCGAAGCTGCAAATTTTTTATAAAGACACATTTCACCTTGGCGTAGGGTATTTCAACACTGATCGTCAACTTAATATTCGCCTTTAGTTTTTCGTTAATGTAACCACAGCTCATGAAGCAACTGCTGCGAATCCAAACTGCCACGCGCATCCTTAAATGGCTCTGTTAGCTCTGTGCCGCCAACTACTGCTCATACTACCGCGGCTAGATATTGATAGTTTTAATTGACAGAGGACAGAAAGAGTCGGTATTACATATAATTAAAGGAATTTGAGTATTTACAATATTCTTAGAGCCAGCAATAGTGTCGTAGATGCGATAAAATAAGGCATCGGTGCTTTTTTGCTCAGCTAAATATTTGAAATGATCGGGAAAATCAATTTCTTTTATTGTGTCGGCGATTTCCAATTGAACAGGGGAATTCCGCTTCCTGAGATCGGTCTCCCCTTACCCATTACTTTTTTACTCCCACTCGGAGCATGGCTGGTTGCGACATACCCACAGGAACATTTGCCGCTCTGTCTCTAAATTTCTCTCTGGTACAATACGATTACATTGTTACTGTTTCCAATTCCTAGGAGATTAAGCTATTTCTCTTTTATTAAATTTAAAGATTCGAACACCACCCTCCAAAAATATATTAAAAATAGCAACACGAAAATTTCACTTGTCAAATTCACTCGAACACGTACTATAGGTAATGGTGTTACTTTGTTACACGTTATTTATTTATATTTCTTCGTGTATGAGCAAATATGACAACTGCTTTTACATACTACACTACTTCATTTAGTGTAAGCTTCTTTCATAGTTTCATTTACGCACTTATCTCATTTTTTAAATATTGCTATTACTATTTCTAAATAATACCACCCGCTTCGCGTACTATATATGTAGATGTAGATGTAGATCCTGTACAGCTGGCTCACACCCACTCAGGGGGATTGGCCAAGAATCGGGTAGCTTAGAAAAAATTATTTAAAAACTAGTAATGAGAATAATTGCCTATTTTGTTTAACAGAAAGATTTTTTTTACAAGTTAATTTTGTGAGAATAATAACTTAAAAAAAAAGGAAAAAGGTGTGGAATTAATTTTCATCAAATAAGAAATACATAAATATAGAAAAGAATCTTGCTGTACTTTGCTTCTGGTTAACTATGGAACTTTTGAATTGTGGTTATTGTTTAAATCTTTTTGACTGTTCTATGAACTCTTGCATGGCCTCGCATACTTTCCCGCTGCTGTGCCCAAGGGTAAGTGCACCTAGAGATAGTAAATTTGATGTTCTCAACTCTAATCCCATTATGCGTAACGGCGTTTCCAGAGATGTCTTTCGTAATGTAGAAAACTTCTGACATGAGATCAGAAAGTGTTCTATTGTTTCCTCTTCCCTACAATAAGAACAGAGGGGTGATGGTGCCAAACCAGCTCTATATAAATAAAAATTTAATGATGGAATTCGGCAACGCAACTTCGTAATTATAACTTCTAGATCTCTGTTATGACATGTTGAACTTTTCCAGGGTGTCATTAGATGATTAAAGTCCGGGGAATTTCTTAGAGCTGATATACTGAATTCTTGCATCATCATTTGCCTCCGAAATCTAGCCGCTACTATAAAAGCTGATGTAGGGGTAATATTAATAGCTGGTCCGTCTAACGCCGCTTTCGCTAATGTATCAGCTGTTTCATTTAGAAATAGACCTCTATGCCCAGGTACCCATACTAAACGAACGTACGTTAAGTGCTCAGGTGTTAGGGATTTGAACTCTTTCAATGTTTTCATATCACCGGATGCCGTGAGCGCACTGCACACTGATAAAGAGTCCGTTATTATTACTGCGGAATTTATTGATGTCGGCAGTTTACGAAGGGCCAAGACTATCGCTAAGAATTCTGCAATAAAGATGGGTGTGTAATCTGGAATTCGGAGCGAAAAGGACCAGTCGAGAACAGGGCGGTATATACCGATGCCACACTTTTCCTCTCTCTGCGACGCGTCCGTCGCAATGACTACATTTGCTTGCATTCTGACCAGGTAGTCCTGTAGGGTAGCTCTTAACATGTTACTCGGTAGGTGTTTTGCATTGTTAGGGAAAATGTCATCAAAGTAGATTTGAAGAGAATTTGTCGCATTACCAATCGGAATAACCTCCCTTATTTGGACGGACAGTGGATCGAGGAGAGATTGTACAAATTTTACTTGAGGTGTGTGAAATCTAGGCCAATAACAATCAAAAAATAAGCCCGGCTGCGCAATGAAAACTGTTTGGTTACGTCTTAAAGGAGATTCGAATGCCCTTAAATATGTTTGTACAGCCAATATTCTGAATCTAGTGACCAGTGAGGGAATTCTCGCTTCCATATACAACACATTATTCGCTACAAATTTAGGTAGCCCTAAGCACATACGCAGTGCTTGCTTTTCCAGAAGAACAAGGGGACGAAGCTTATAGGCAGGTGCCCCGGAGTATAAAACACTCCCAAATTCTAGCACCGGTCGTACATACATGCGGTATATTGATAGTAATGTGGCTCTACGCATTCCTGATCTCCTGTTGCTTATTCTGCGTAGGATACCAACTGCCCGAACACCCTTCGCTGCGATATATTCTATGTGTTTTCGCCATAAGAGAGAACTGTCATATATCACTCCCAAATATTTGATATTTTGAACTTGTGGAATGATGTCAAGTTTGATAGAGATAAATGCACTGGGTCTTTTATAGGGAATACTAGTACCGCACACTTGTTCACGTTTAGAGAAAGATGAATAGCGTCAAGCCAATGTTCTATTTCAGATAAGTACATTTGCAGGTTTTGATAGAGAGCGTGAATGTCATTAGCTGATGAAAAGAACGCTATGTCATCCGCATAGACGTACGTGTGTACGTTGTCGTTACATGGAATCGAGCTTAATAAAATATTGAGTAAGACCGGTGACAGAACAGCCCCTTGGGGTACTCCTTTTGACTGTTTATAATTACTTGATGAAACTCCATTCTGGGAACAATAAAATTTCCTATTACTAAGAAATTCCGTGATCCACGCTTCTAAATAATGTGGGAAGTTGATTTCTCTCAGACGACTAATTAACACGCTGTGTTCAACACTATCGTAGGCTTTTGTAATGTCCAGAGTAACTAAAGCTGCATACTGTCCTTGTCGCCGTGCCAGATGTATCCGACTCTCGAGGTCAATATGCGCTTGCCATATTGAACATCCCTGCCTGAATCCAATTTGACATGGACGAAGGATCATTTCTCCGTCCACAAACTTCACTATCCGAATGAGCAATGCTCTTTCTATTAACTTGACAAAATTTGACGTTAATGCAATTGGCCTGATATTGTCTAACACATATCCTTCTCCTGGTTTTTTAAGAACAGGTATAATTTTGGCGATTTTCCATTCAGTTGGAATCCAAGCTTCTTTTATGGAATAATTTATTATATTAAGGACATCTTCCCGTGACTCTTTGAATAAAATTTTTAACATTGCCGACGTGACTCCATCGGGGCCTGGAGCAGCAGCGGGAAGTTTCCTTATCACCTCTGATAATTCCTCCATCGATATTTCAGTAATACTATCACCTGATTTCGGCATTATTGGAGGGGGATGAACCTTAGCCGCAAAGCGCTTTTCCAAACCTTGCGCTATGCTCGCCAATGATTGCGTCAATTCCTGTGGCGATAAAATTATGGATTCAATATTTACTGATTGAGGAATTAGTTTCTTATGTCTGAGAAATCCAAATAGTGCTCTTTTGTTATTTGATTTCGAAAGAAATTCAAAATGCTTCTGGTCATACTCCACCTTCGCTTTCGCGACTGTACGTTTAAATGTACCCGCAATGAATTTATAATCTGACCAGTTTTTAGGGCATTGATTGTGTAGTAGCTTCTTCCAGGCGGCTTTTCTACGCCTGTAATCCCGAGTGCAGTCGTCATTCCACCAACGCGACATCGACTTTTGTTCAACTGAGTGCACCTCAAATTCCGTTTTTCTACGCGACTCCTGTAAAACAGAACAAATGCTCAATGCTTTTTGTTTTGACGTTGCTTCTGACAGAGATGCCATGGAGCATCGCAAGCTCTTTTTAAAAGTACTGTAATTTATGCACGTGAGTCTTCTAGAAATGACTGATATTACCGGCCATATAATCTTAAATAAATATCACCGGAATGTGATCACTGTTAGTAGCAGAATCAACAGTCGACCAAGATGAAATACAAAGGCCTGATCCCGAGAAAGTCAAATCTAGAGAAGAGGCAGCCATCCCTCTGATAAAAGTAGGGATGCCTGAGTTGTGACAAGTCAGACCATTACCGTGGGACCAATCCCATAACCGAGTGCCACACGAGTCTGTCCTTAAACCCCATGTTATATGATGGGAGTTGAAGTCACCCGCCAATAGGACATTATTACCGCTGACAGATATTACACTATCCAAAGGGTTTGTGTCATTAACCCCTGACGGATAATATACATTTGCTATGTAAAATGTTCTACATGAAGGAAGGCTCAATGCAATAACATGAATTTCGTGCTCCGACGACAGAAGCTGAAGTGCTATTTGCGCCTTGTGGCAAAATCTGTTTGATATTAACGTAAGTAACCCACCCCCTCTTGACCTTCGGTCAAGGCGAAATGATCGGTAGTTTTTTAAATGGTAATGCTGATCTGGACCTAACCAAGTTTCTTGTAATAATATTATATCTGGATTTTTTTCAACAATGAGACACGATAAATCTGTGGGAGCTGAAAAAATTGAACGACAATTCCACTGTAAAACTTTCAAAGGCTCAATGATTGGATATACCAACCGTAGAGACAATCTTCTCAAGGATGCTTTCCTTTATGACCTTGCTAGGCGGAGCCTTCTTCGTTTTAATCTCAGGCGACAAGGAAGACGATGGGTTTAGGGGGGATCGGCTACGTTTCTGAGCCCGCGAATCTATTTCAACGTCAGTATTCACACTCAGATCCAGGGTGTGGAGACGGCCCTCGCTCCCTGTAGAGTTATTCATCTCCCGGAAGTCATCGAGAGGCTGCCTTTCTTCATTCATGCCGCATCTGGCTTCCTGCTGATCGGACAGCGAAGTACTTTTCTGGGGAGGAGCTGTTGTGTTATTTATCAGCTGAGTTAGGTGAGTATTCATTATCTGATACAAGCATTCCGAGAGGCTGGTAAATAACCTATCCATTGCTTTAGACATTGCCTTTTCCACTGCGGTCTCTATTGTTTGTGCGATATTTGCATCTGTCATTGTATTTTGTCGAGCGGTAATCCCAGCATAACCTTGTGTCCTTTCCTTAATAACTGCCATTGCATCTCTCCTAGAACATCGTCTTCTGTCCATTACTTCCAGTAGTTGCTTCTCTTGAAAATGAACGGGACAGCTAGAATAGTCCGCTCTATGAGCGCCCTCACATAGGCAGCACTTCTCATCTTGGGCAGTACAGTCAGAGTGTGTGTGACCCTCGCCACATATGCAACACCGTATTCCAGATTTACACCCACCAGCACTATGGCCAAAACGCCAACAATTTCTACACTGCAGGGGACGCGATGCTAACGGTTCAACCCTGAAGATTAGAGGCCAAGCTTTTATTTCCGATGGACATGATGTACCGGCGAAGGTTGCAATCACCGACTCTGTGGGTACTCTCACGTTGTCTACCACGCGATTGCACCGGTAGATAGCTATTACTCCGGCCATTGAGAGTTTCTCGAGTGTCTCAGAAGGGCTTAGTTGTGAGTCAACTCCACGTACTACACCTTTGGTGCATGCGAGATGGGGTGGAATGTATGCACTCACCGGGATAGAGGCAAATGACGAGCATTTCAGTAGATCCGCTACACAATCTTTGTCCGGTGATCTGCATACAATACCTCCGCGGCCGAACTGTCGCACATCGGTGATGCTCTGATACTGAGAAGTTACCGCACGAAGTTGCTCCTGAATCGCCTTAGGGTTGTTCAACCGGATTGAACCACTACCCAAGGGCACCAGCGCAACGGGAATGCTGCTCACACCGCTGCGTAGAAAGAGATCAAGAGGTATATCATCCGCTCGAAGAGAGGCTGACCATGCCGAACTGCCTTGCCCAGGAGAGTTCCTGGACATTGTTGCGATCACTGGACGATCCCTGAAAATAGACCTAACACAGGTGAAAGTAAATACTCGATAGAAACAAAAGATATTAAGCTACCCGACCCGATTCTTAGCCACCAAACAGCGAAGAAGCTTGCGTGCTCAGCGAGCTCGTTCCGATATTGTTCCGATATATATTGACTGCGTGCCGTAGAAAAGGGGAATCGTCATCATCGTCATCCTTATCTTTGTGTCCTCAATTTTCCGTAGCAATATTTGCTTCTTTCCAAATACGCCACTCCGTCTAGGTCACAAATGAATATTACTGTAATTTTTACTGTCAACATGCATTATTATGTAATGCCAGTTAACCGCATTTTTTAAATTTCGATTTTTTCCGCGATGCCACAGAAAGAAATCCACGTCAGCACGTCAGTGCGTGGCACTCGGTCCGAAAAATGGAACTGACGCTTCCTCCGCGTGGATCGAGGTTTTCATATTCCTATTCTATAACCTCCCTTATTCCAAAATTTCCACAACATTTTATAGAACCCCTCAATTCTTGGCCAATACCCCAGAGTGGGTGTGAACCACGGATATAGGTGAACAAGAACGAGAACGAGAACAAGGACCGAGTTGCAATGGTCTAATCAAAAACTAAAATTCATTAAAAAAAAAGACGCTTCATTCCAATTGATACAGTATCGTCTATCAGCTCTTAAAATTTTCAGACTTTATGATCCGCCCGACTCTTGGCCGATCCCCCTGAGTGGGTAGGTGCCATCATCCAAGGAGCATCATCATCATCATCATCAATGCCCATATAAGGCACTGGCAAGCCAGCTGGCAGCCATTCATCATGTCAGTGGTCTTGCCTGCGCCTGCCACGAGTCACTTCTTACGGACCTTTCGAACGACAGCCCATTGAGAACCACCGCTCTCGGTCTGGGGACGAGGTCGGCGATCCTCGCTTCCGCTACCTGGCTGTTGATCTGATGGGGTTGCATCGGGAACGTCGACCAATGCCACGTCAACGTTCTCACCAGCGTCGCCGCTGGGGTGTCCCTGGCCCAGCTCTCTTCGGTCACCTATCGACTATGTCTACATTGTCTGGGTGTCTACCAAGACAGCCCGTCCCGCTGCCATGTTCCGGCTGCGTCCACGCCTGCCCCGTACTAAAAAGACGGCCGGTCAACCTCACACCCGCCAACGTCGTCCACTTTATATTCCGGAGCCATCGCCAAGCTGGTACGTTTGCCAGGAGCCATGCTTCTCACAACCACGGCGCAGTGGAAGACCAGCTGCGGCGTCAGCAGTGCGAGCGCCGAGGACACTGCGTTACATGTCAAGCTTTTTTGGCCAAACCCATGCCAAAGGAGAAACGCAGCCGCCGTCGTGTCTCCACTGGCTCAAAAGCCATATAGCATCTGCCTCCAGAGAACACCCGTGCCGAGAAAAGGCGCCGCTTGCACCGACGTCTCATTCCGGGGCCAGTTCGGCAGAGTTCTCAGGTTTTCCCCGGAAGCGGCCGACATCCACCTCGGAACCACAAGGACAACTTCCCACACCAGAGCAACCGCACAATGTTCTCTATTCCAGGTGACAACATCGAACGAGAGGCAAAGCCACCGTCACGTCGGTTTGCTGAGGCTACGGCCACGCAAAGATCTCCAAGGCGAGGAAGACGTTGCGATCACCTGACGAGTATTCTCCCAGTCGACTGCCTCCATGGTGCCCATCGTGTCCGTCCCCTCCAGCCAGTTGCACGAAGGTGGCTCTCGGAGGAACCAGCGAAGGTTGAGAGCATTACTTCCGGTAAGCCTGCTTGTCCTGGAAGAAGCACCGCCTGGAGTTCTATCCCGCGAGACTTTGGCATCCAGCGTGTGATGACTGCGGGTGGCGAATCCCGCCTGCTGAACTGGCCATCCGACACCAGCGATTCCGGCCTACTCCCTGCCCTTAACAAGATGGCCGCTTTCGGAAACAGGCTCGGCGTGCCGGCGCGGCGGCTGTTCGTAGCGCGAGACACGAAGCGAAAAAGCAAGAGCAACAAGACCACAACACCTAGGTCGAAAATCCCGGGCGGTAAACCAATAGGGTACATAACAACGATGTATGCCTTCTGGTTTCCGCCTGTATGCTGCCTTCCGCTCGTGGTACGGCACTTGTCACTGGTGGATCTTAGGGGACGCCGCCGCCGCCAGTCGCTACTCGACGCCATCGATATGGCTTTCGTGGTCGCCGAGCCTACAAACCGACGCCATTAGTAGCTGCTGTCCTGGCGGATTGCGGATACGGTCCACGCGAGCCCAACCCAAGCCGCCTTAGAAACGTCAGCTGAAAGTGGCTGGCGGCGTTGATTTTAGACAATGCCCGAATATCGCCCCTCGCCCCTTTGATCCACAGAAGTGCAGAGTTCTCGCCAGGGGCAGAGGTGACAACGTCACGTGTCGAGACTGCGCGCTCAGCTATTCGCGGGGTAGCTGGAGCCGAATAACCTTGAAGTTGAATTTAGTGAAAAAACTTTCGCGAACTGGTGCGTCTTTGTGCCGTCGCGATAAGTGCTCGTAAGTGGGAGGTGGTGGCGGGCATGCAGTATCCGCCGCCACCTAGAGGAATATTAAAATAAAGGCTTATATATATGGATAAAAAGTATTCATTCTCAACTGCTAATCAATGACTCCGACTATACTTGGCACGTAGCGCGTAGGCAAAATAACCGCTGGTCATTAAGCGTAACTGACTGGATTCCAAGAGAAGGCATAGGTGGGCAGATGAGATTAAGAAGTTTGCGGGTAGAACGTGGCAGCAGAAAGCAGAGGACCGGGTTGATTGGCGGAACGTGGGAGAGGCCTTTGCCCTCCAGTGGGCGTAGTCAGGCTGATGATGATACTTTGGCACAACCCACATTGCCAGAATGGTCTGGAGAATTCTTGGTTGCTTTGGTCTGCTTGGCGTCATGTGGCTTCACCACAGAGCGAATTCGTCCTGTAAAAAATACTTCACGGCATTACGAAAATGCTATGCGGTGAAACCATTTTTGAGATGGGTTGTACGCCGAAAGACACATTTGTTCGTCCGAAAGCTTTCGAGCATTGAAATTCGAGCACGACTGAAATCGAATATCGGAATATTCAATGTAGTATTCGAAAGCATTCAACTTGTATCGCACAAGTGTTAACTGCGAAGCTTTCTGTAAGGTGAGGTTCTGCCTCTTTACCTTTAAACTTTACCTTAAGTTGTATGCCCGGGCAGTCGCTTGCACCTGAATCCTTGCTGTCTGTTCTTATGAATCGAGTCATTTACAACATTACATATTGCTCTCGTAACGTGATAACTGAAATAGATGTGACGTGTTTGCGCAGGTCTGAACTCTAGATAGGTCGACGACCAAGCTTGTGCAGAAATAAAATACGGGGCCTATTGGCCTGGTGTGCCACCGATGGCGGTGCTGCGAACGGCGCTCCGGTGACGCAAAGGCAGGGATTCGGCTTTTGTCGTCTGCTAGGCTGTGGCTAGAACAGCAGCATTCTCTTTATAGCTCGCTCACGTCGCACGGCGTTCCTCGACTACTAGCTGTATTTTCTTGTAATGATAGTTCTTCAGGTGGCTGCTAGCATTACAGGAGATTAAGAAACGTTAACATTTAACGTATCTTCTATTTACACAGAGCCATCGTGGTCAGGATCATGTCACCGAGTTCGTGGTGTCACTCACTGGGCTGGATGGCGTTGAAATAGCTTATGTGAAAGCGCGAACGTCCCGCCAAGCGTGTTCAAGAGAGTCTGCGCTGATTTGGAAGCGAAGCGCGATCAATATTACGGCTTATTCGCAAAAGTTAGCGTTATGTAAACAGACGTGAACGAAAGTTCACACTCCCCTCCCAATTGTAGTCACGTACAAAAAACGTTTGCCGACAAAATAAAATTGATAACTTCATCGACCAGCGGGTTATTGCGGACAACTAGCGTAGATTGGGCGAGTTGGATGCACATTAAAACTATCGGCTCCGAACGAAACGGCAGCAGTAGTGCGCGTTCGCACCCTTATGATTAGAGATAGATAACTCTTGCGGTTTGCCGCTCGAGAGCCAGATTCATGCTTTCGATTGCGCAGTGCTGCCTAATCGGGTGTGCGTGCATGTAAATGGTGATTACAGGACGGCACGTATTATACAGTTCCTAATGCTTGGGGAACGCGCTCCGCTGTTCGTGTTTCATTTGTCACCGATAATACAGCTTGGTAAACAGTAGGAAAAATCGGCGAATATGTCTAAGAAGAGGAGAAAGCGAGCTCTTTCCGATCATTCTTTCGGCCCCTTTGGCTGGTTATTGCTATTCTTTACCGCGCTGTAACAAGATTGAATATTTTAGGGTGAAAGCTATGCATTTCTGATCAAACGCGGAAATTCACCGTCCGCGTCCCTAGTCGGCAGCGTCAAAACGAGCGATGCAAGAAATCATCACACGATGACGTCACCTTATCACGTCCTCATGACATCACAGACAGCGAATATTTGTGACGTCATAACATCACGTCACATGATGACGTCATCACATTACATTGTCGGTTTGCATTGCCTCCGTGATCGGTAGGCCGATCACGGAGGCAATGCAAAACCAGGCGATTTGTAAAAAGCTTGCAATGCCTCCGATCCTGGACGCAGTGCAAAACCACGTTACATCCAAAAAGCATTCGCAAGGAGGCGGGGAACATTGACAGAACATCGATGAAGAAAAAGATGATGGATTTCGCCTTCGAGTCATCTTATGCACACGCATAAGGGACCCTGCGAGTCCTTTTTAGTACAGTGACCGCATCACGCCCTACCAGGAATCGACGGTTGAGAGCGATTTACACTATTTTATTGCAAATACATCTTACTACGACTTTTGATGCGAAAGCCTTGTATTTTTCTACTTTAGTATGATTACACTAATTCTGTTCAGCATACTTTTTTCAAACGACCGAGGACGAGTCAGCAAACGTTGATTTATTAACGTATGGGTTAAAATATGCTGCAAAAAAATAATAAATAAACAACTCCGCACAACCTACGAAATATTTCGTATCACCGTCGTGCATCCCCTTTTGGCACATGCTCTCAACCTTTTTATTTCTTGTTTACACTTCAAGTACTTACAACTCGCTTACACGGCAGCTGCTGAAAACTTGGATTTAATTAAAGGTTGTTGCCTGTTACGAACATTTAATTTATTTGAATGACATCACACGTCGCTTTTCATGCGCTTAAAACTCTGAACAAAGGAATTGAATCGAAGAAGCAGGCTTGGCAACTGAACACGCGCGGCACGCGGTGTACGTATGTTGCGCTTTAAAAGCCCGAACGCTGAAATCAGTGATCGAGAATGGGCCGGAAAGTCACTTTGAGTGCGCCACAGCCATAGGACAGTCGTGAAAAGAAATCGTAGCCATACATGCAGATGTACACATTGATTGCTAGCAGACGACAGCAGGAGCAATCGACACTGAACGTGCTCCTGACGGCAACACCGCTCGATTTCGCCGGGCATTTTGCTTGAACATTCAGTACAAATTTCTTTATGAACTTGACCACTAATTTTCAATAACTCGAGCAGGAGAGACTGGCCGGTAGCGTCGAGCAGCCTTCACGTAGCGAACGCGCGCTCGAAGAGCGGCACCCGAGTCCCCTCTCTGACGTCACACGCGAGAGGGCGCCACTCAAAGATCTCGATGCCAATAGTGATGTGAATTGAAGTTCTTAGCCCACGCGGCGACGTATAAGCACTATGCAATTGAGTTCTACGTTAATGAGAGATCAGGGCTGGGCAAAGATACTTTGAAATTGTATCGCGATACGATACAAGATACTCAGGCAAGAAGTATTGGAGATACAGATACAAGATACTGCCGCAATAATTGTATCCGATACGATACTTGGAAATTGTATCTTAAGATACTTCGATACATTCTCAAATTTCTTATTATAGATCCATGGATATAACGTAGTAGCAAACGCCTATACACGAAAATGTCTGCTTGAAAATTTCTTAAATGTGGCCTATTTTGTTTGAAATGTCTGTTAATGTGTCGTTAGTTTTGCCCTTCTTGCTCAAAGTACATTAGTTTCCTTCTTAAAACAACTTATTGGGGCTTGTTTTAGCTTCTTCACAGGACAACTCTTTATACACTTCGATGACAGCGGTTCTTGCTTGTCATTTTTGCACTTGATGGGAGTCGCTGCTCAGCTTGCCGACCAGCTAGCGGGTTGCCACATAATCACAATAACGTCAATAAGAAGCCTTCGCATGACGGCGCAAATACCGGTATGAACTTTTACATTGTCCGTATAGGACAGTTCAATACCGTATATTCGGACAGGTGTACAGCAGCAACAACGCTGGTAGCAACTTTTTTTTGGGATGGGGGAGGGGGGGGGGACGCATGGTGTATACGGGGTTTGATACCGTTCGCTAGTGGCCCGACAGGTACACATGACCGTCTCCGTCCCATTTGTTTTTATTTTCTAAATAAGTATGTTCGTGAGCTACACAGACATGACTGGTCTCAAGCATTTCTTTCGCGAGGAACATGCGGTCACCATGTGCTGAAACATAACTGTGGAACAAAAACTCTATATTTCAATCCGCGTCCACATTTCACTCGTTGTGTACATCGGTATCGATCTTTCTCGAATCCTGACTCTAAATCGCATTCAGAAATGACCTATATATGAGATATGGAAAAGGCTTCCTTTCAAATGGCAACGTCATTTTGTTCAAACTCTCTCCGACACCACCATCTTCACTGTCCTGGCTCTTGGAGCTAAGTTTCGCGACTGCGGCCCGTCGGCTATAAGCTGAGCTTGAGACCCCTGGTGTATACTTAGATGACGTAAAACTGCGATGAATTTCCATGTTTTACTTAGCTGCTGGCGTAAGGGATTCTTTGCTGATATACTCACTAACATGCAATCTTGTAGAAATTTTTCTTCAACGAGAGAACATGTGCAACGCAGAAATGTCGCAGACGTATTGTATAGTTGCAAGAAGCGCCGCAGGACACCGCCGCTATTCGCGCTATTGCCGCTTATAGCTCCCTATACGTGGCGACTAGTAATACGGGAAGGCCTAAAAGAGCAAAACAAATATAAGTAAAATAGAGAGTTGGTTGTGTATCAAACATTCACATTGAATGAGTACAGAAACACAACACAGAGGGCGCCCTTAATAGCTATGAGCATGAGGTATCGTCAACTTACCTGTTGAGACAATAGAAAATTCAGTGCCTATGGAAAATTGCCTGAAACGGCTCGTTGGGACTCTCATAAGTAAAACGGAGGATTCAGTAAAACAACGTTTCTTAAACATCTTTAAGATGGCTCCTAATGATTTCCATTATTATAATGCAAACTCAATTTCGCTATTTTCTTAAGCGGTAAGCAGAATATTTTGTACTGTGTACTCGGCACGCCCACATAAT
Organism: Rhipicephalus sanguineus; assembly: GCF_013339695.2. Lineage (NCBI taxonomy): Eukaryota > Metazoa > Arthropoda > Arachnida > Ixodida > Ixodidae > Rhipicephalus > Rhipicephalus sanguineus. The sequence goes on along the minus strand of NC_051176.1, from coordinate 225,006,919 downwards.
AATATATTTGTTTTCAAAATTGCCTTGGCAACGTATAAATGTGTAAACAGTAGTAGAAATAAAGCAGACAGAAGAATTAAGCAAGAAATCTTATTTTGGGAGCGCGTTACAAAAGACATACTGCAGTGACCAGACCGGAAAAGCAGTGCAGAGACCTAGGTAATGTATGTGATGCAAAATGACAGCTAAGAAAGTACTTGTGCTAATAATCAAATTATGATTTCATAAATTCTTTGAATAAATGTAGATGGAAGTGAAAAATACGGTACGCCAAGATATTTTCTGTTAGGTAAACGCTTGCTCTATCAGATCTAGCATCAGAACCAGTGGTGCTAAAGTTGTTAGAATATAATTTGCATATAAGTTAATTCATTGCATGCAAGTCAAACTTACATCCACGAGATCCTTCAAATCGCTGATATGTAAAATCCACGCGACGCAAAGCAACCCCATTCTTGCACGCATCACATTTCGTTACGGAGCAAGACGCAAGGGAATCTTCAATAACGACACTGTAACAACATCAGAATTTGCGGGATAGACGCCTCACGCAGTGGAGCACGCGGCGCAGGAGAGTGGCTATAGGAGCAAGTGTCGCGGCAATGGAGCAACTAAAAAGAAAATAAATCGAGAAAACAAAAGGTACGTGGGCTGGGCGTAGACGTCCGCGTGCTTGTCTTCCTGATTTTCTACCCTCACTGGATGACTCTGGCGTTAAAATAAAATAACGTCACCGCCCTTAGACTTATTAAGATGTGGCACCAGCACCAGCTTCAGAAGCGGTGCTTGGCCAGTGCTTATTGTTTCGCACGGTTGTGTTGCGATAGAAGTATCTTGTATCTTAAGATACACGATACATTATCGAATGTATCGGAAATACAGATACAGATACTCGTCTTGCGAGACGTATCGCGATACAGATACAAGATACACATAGAGTATCTAAGATAGTATCTAAGATACATGTATCTTCGATACTGCCCAGCACTGTGAGAGATATATGAAACTCCGCCAACGGTGGCTATAGAGTACTCGCAAAACGAAATATGCTTCTCTTCTGAACGATACTTAATCGGCCGGCCGCAGCGGAAAAATATGTGCATCACGTTCGTGTCGACATGTAGTCAAAGAATAGACACAGTAAAAGAGCCTGATCTGCGTGATACTTTTTTTTTAAAAGCAATTTGAAACAAATATTCTGTGCTCTTCAGCCATGGCGAGAAATGCTGTCAAAACATATCATCATCGTTACCACTGTGGCATAATATATGCCGCACGCAAGGTTTCGAGCTATTTAGATCGCATTTTGTATGCATAAGTACATGCCAACTTGAGCACCGAGTGAGCACGGACATGCACTCGATACTAGCGATGATTTTGCGGACAGTCATTATGTTTCATCTGTTAACGCGATCGCGTTAAAGAACTCGTTTCGTATAAATTCCAGTGTCGGTGTCGGTGTCGGCGTCGTTTGTTGTGGGCGAAAAATCAGCGTTGTCCGTCAGGGAAAATTCTAAACCGATGCAAATAAATAAATAATAAAAAAATTAAAAATATTCGGTTCGAGTGAGAATCGAACGCCGGGCAGTTGCGTGGGAAGCAGGTGATCTACCACAGAGCCATGCCAATGCTTGAAACTGTTTCGAAAAAAAAAATAAATACGAATGTGATGTAGTGGAAGGCGTCTCCTTAATGCATGTAATATTGCTTGGTAGAAGCGTACAATCGCACCTGGCGTCAAAACATGTGAATTGCGCAACGAGTGGTTGGTTTAAAGGCCCAGCAATTACAAAGCTCACTTAATGATCATTACTAGCAACAGCCCCAACCAAGCGTGCAGGCGCGGGTGCACGTGTTGCCTCACGGACGCGTAGTGGATAATCGCAGAAGGAAGAATTATCGCGTAGTGGGCCCATCGCAACTGCACTTGCAGTACACATTCTGGGATAATTTGAAACGGCAAGTGTTACGCGCACAGACATTTCCTTCCTTGCGGCACGGCGTACACCGAGAAGAGAAGGCTAGCGATTGAGAAGGCGATGCGAACGGAACCCGGTTACGCTATCGCGTTCTACTCTTGAAGGCGTAGCTCAAGCGTCCTCGGAGTTTTTTCTTCCTTACTTTTGCATGTGCGCATTGGCGTACGCGGTAGCGATAATGCGCTATTTCGCAAACGGTAATACCTCTACGGTCAAGATAAAGCACTTCCTCGCGGTGTTGACGCAGGTGGCATCACCGTACGTATGAATTAGTACGTGCCATGACAGTATAGCTACGAATAGATTTTTAAATGCGAAGCACTTCTCATCGAACCAAAGGCACTCTGACCGTATCTATCTATCTATCTATCTATCTATCTATCTATCTATCTATCTATCTATCTATCTATCTATCTATCTATCTATCTATCTATCTATCTATCTATCTATCTATCTATCTATCTATCTATCTATCTATCTATCTATCTATCTATCTATCTATCTATCTATCTATCTATCTATCTATCTATCTATCTATCTATCTATCTATCTATCTATCTATCTATCTATCTATCTATCTATCTATCTATCTATCTATCCGCCTACGTGTGGGCACGCTCTCGGGGTCGTCTCCTTAGTTTGGCATATACCAAAATTGGCCGAGGACGACACGAGTACATGACGAACACAATTCTCAGATCTTGGTATGAAAAATTCGGCAGATTCCACGCCTTGTGGGAATCGGTTTCATGCGAAGCAGTCAGCGAGTAGTTCTATGCTGCATTTTTTGGCTTTGAGCTAAACGTTACGACGTGGGTCGACGTGTTTTTGTAAGTGTATTAGTTGTGTGCACATCGTGGGCTTACCAAGCACGTCGACTACATTGGCGTCTAAAGGGTAACTTATGGCCGGACGTAACGTCAGCACTCACGTTAGAGCACATACGTCAGTAAACGAAGTACACTTTACGGTGCGATAATGTGAACATCATACGTAACTTTCGTTAGTGTATTCCTACCGGGTCGAGTAACGCTTGAATACAGCTTGCTGAATCATAGGACTACAAATGCAACGTTTATTAGACTTTTATAAAAGTGGAGCCAACACTGGAACCACAGCTGACGTTAACCTGACATGACGCCTGCATCGCAGGAGTACATATGTATTGTTTATTGCTTTGTTTTAAAATTAGATAGCCAGCACCACAACCACAAATGACGTTGCGCCGACATTACGCCTACATAGGGTGTTTTTCAAAGCAGTTTCTAGACCTGGCGTACGTGGCTCTGTGGTAGAATACCTGACTGCCACGCAGAATGCTTTGGTTCGATTCCTGCTGGGATCCTAATTTTTATTCTTTGCATTCGTCGGGCCAACGCTGCCGATGCCGGTTTTTCTTAACTCTCTCGCATCTGGGTGGATATAAACTGTCAATCACCTGTGGCGCAAAGCCGTACACCGCGGCCCGTGGTAAACGGGTATGTGCCACACGTGTTTGGAAGAAACGGTTTGACGACGTACGCGACAACATTTTCACGTTATTCATGTCATGAGCAGGCAGTCAAATCCTCATACCCTCCCATGCCAATTTTGGTCTACACCAAGTTAAGGAGGCGATCACGAGAGCACCATGACGTAGGCGGCTAGATAGATAGATAGATAGAAATGCTCAAAGTGCCTAGGGGTCGCTGAGAATTGCTTCGAATGAGAAATGCTGACACGTACGTCGCGAAACCCTTTCCACCGGTAAAGTCTGGCACATAGCCGCATGCCACGGCCCGTGGTAAGTAGGTGTGCGCCACTGGTGATTCACAGTCTATACCACGGACACCGAGAATGGACTTTGAAAATCTTAACGAGATAGCGTGTAAGGTTGCACAAAACCATGTACCGGCATCGGCGGCGTTGTCGATGAGCGAGAAATCCCGATGGAAGCAAAGAATAAAATTCACGCGGCTTTAGCCGGAATCGAACCAAGGCATTCTGTATATGGCAGTCAGGTATTCTACCACAGAGCTACGCGAGTGCTTCAAACTGCTTTGCAAGGAGACCCTATTGAAGCGTCATGTCGGGGCAACGCCAATTGTGGTTACAGTGTTGGCTATCCTGTTTTTATAACAATGTAATAATGCAATAAACATTACATTTGTACTCCTGTGACACAGCAAGGTATAGCCAAGCGTTGCTCGAATAAGCCGACAACCACGGCTTAATAATACGAAGATCATCGCACCGTAACGTGCACTTCGTTGCGACGAAAGTGACGTCTTTGCTGTGACGTGAGTGACGATGTTGCGGCGTACTATGAGCTACCCTTAACACGCCAGTGCAGTCGACGTGCCTGGTAATCCCACGATATGCACACAAGTACTAATTTACGCAACAACGTCGATCCACCTCGTTAAACTTGGCACGCAGCAAAAAATTCGGCATAGGCTGCTACTCGATCGCTGAATTCTTCGCATGAAATCGGTCCCCTCACTGCGTGGGATCTGCCGAATTTTGTAGGCCGACTTCGAAATTCTGAATGACTGCTGACGTGCCCCCTACGAAGGCTGGTCATGGCCGAGCGACGCGCGAAATCTTTGAAGGGGCTTGACAAACGCTCCGTGCTGCAGTATAAATAGCGTATCTGAGGTAAACGATGACGATTGTATGCTTGGCGTGGTCATCCCACTGGTCATACGTATTCATTCCGTCTTAGCTCGGTCGTTCACTCCTCCGCGACGTGGTCGCCCGTTCCGCTTAATATATACTCGACTGGTCACGCTGCCGAGTTTACTGTAGAATACACGATAGGCCGTGAGCGCAGGATCAGGTTGCACTATTCCGGAGCCAGTCATTGCGATATATAGTGCTAGCGTCCGGCTGCAGAGTGCCAAAATGTTGAAGGGAAGACCCACTCCTCCATGATTGCCAAGGAAGGGTGTTACATTGTTGAAACCTAATAATGCAATTGACAGCGGAGCGCGTGAACTGTTAGGTAAGAGATTATGACAAGCGTGCGCGAGTCGTTGTAGCCTCAACAGATCGGACATTTTATTTAAACGAATCGGCCACACAGAAAAACAGATACTCTAATAAATAAATAAATAGATAAATAAATAAATAAATAAATAAATAAATAAATAAATAAATAAATAAATAAATAAATAAATAAATAAATAAATTCACACGTCATGTATTTGCATGACGTGTGCAATAAGTCGTGCCTAACACGATTGGACGGCGGAAGCCATCCTCTTTTTCTTCTCAGTCGATTATTGTATCGATCCCGCCGCAAAGCTTTCCGCACCCAACGTGATTTTGCACTGCCTCCGGGATCGGAGGAATTGGAAGCTTTCTGCAACCTCCGTAATCGGCCCACCTTTGACCAAGCGACGATGCTATGTGACGATGTCATGACGACGTCACGCATTTCGGTGACCTGTCACATCATCACATGATGATGATGATCTTTTGCATCCCTCGTGTTGACGCCGCCGACGCCGACGGTCACTTTTCGCGTTTGATGAGGCATCTTAGGCTCTCGCCTTAATAATATGAGCATAAACCACGGGAGAATGACTCTTCCACAATTAGACCATCTCACTTTGAAGAAATGTCGTTTAAATTGCCCATATAGCTCGGCCAGAGAACTGTCCACGAAAGTGGGAAGAGCCAACGAAAACTCTGTTTTAGAAAGTTGAAAGAAACAAGAAAGAGGCGCACAACAGAAACGACATTTCATAGCACAAGTCACACTGAAAACCAGTGAACGCAATTTCCCATATACGTATATGCTTTCAGAACGACGCTGTTACCGCTGATCTCGGTCACTGCTGCTTAGTGCGGAAATAAGCAAGATATAATGACGGGCCTAGTATATGGTATGTCGGATGCAAGTTAGTAATATTGGACGAGACCACGAACACGCCCTGTCTTGCTTACCGGAGCGCATAAATACTGATGAGTAGCTGATTCAAGGTCAATCTAACCCACAGTTGCCACAGTAAGTGATCGAATGCAGTGGTTGCATTTTAAAGTTCTGCGGATTGCGTTATTAGTGAATTGTACTGTGCGCCTTCTCTCAGAGAAAAATTACATATTTAAAGCAAGAAAGAAATATCAGAAATAAACAAGAATGATTCACTTTGAAAAAATAGGAGACGGTGCATATAGTGGCAATATAGTGCTGACGTCGGGCGATATATATCCGTCTCTATGTGGGAAGCATCCACGTTTTCGTCTAGTAAATGCGTTTGCACAAGTCACAACGCATTTGATATCGTTTACGAATAGTTCATGCTGTATTAATACGCCTATAGAGACTACACATTGAGTGAGATTGGTCAGAGCGCCTGCCTCGCCGCTGAAAATATTCAGTGAGTGCAGACTCTGCCGCATACGAAGATTTTACAGGGAAAGCTGTTATGAGGTCACAACAACAACCGATTTTTGTGGCGTACGTTCGCCGCCGCCGGCTTCCGTAACCGCTATCGCGCACAATGGGGGAAAAAAAAGATACACAGGATCGGGCGGGATTCGAACCCACGCGCTCTGCGTGGCAGTCGAGTATTCTACCACGAGCCACGCCAGTGCTTGTAACTCCTTCGCCAAAAGACCCCATGTAGGCGTCATGTCGGGAGAGGACTCACGTTAACAGATGTAATATAGCGTGGTAGCAGAGCAAAATAACAACCAGCCGTCACACAGTGCGAATTGCGTAACGACTGGGTGGTTTAAAGATATCCAGCCATTAAGAAGAGCTGAGCCATAATTCTTCAATGTCGTCAGCCACCGCATCAACAGAGTGCACGTAATGCCTTACAGATGCGCAGTGGGTACCTCGCTTCTCCGCAGAATGTTGAATAATGGCATAGTGGGTACTACCCCACTTCGCAAATTATAATGACTGATGGTGTAGTAGGTATCTTGCAACTGTACTTGCAGTAGTCGCCCCAAAAAAGTTTACAACGGGCTCCAGAAAAGCCGCTCCTCCAGGTTTCGCTGTGACTGTGCTGCGTGTGCCACGCAGGCCTCACGTTTTTTTTTTTGTCTCAAAACTAATGCCACCGTACCAGGTCATTTCTGATTACAAACACATCCAAGCTAACACCCCTGAGTGTTTTGTATAATGGTTGTCACCGTTACGAGATGCTCCCGAAGCCACTTGGAAAATCCTCAGAGGACGTACATTGAGAAAGTGCCATTCGAAGACACGCCAACACTATCCATGCTCATCGTGGGAAGCTTCCATTGCGACTCCCGCGGTCCACATTGCGTGCTCGACTGCATTAGTGCTTCTATATTTCATTTTTATACTTTTCATGATTGCTTTTGCTGATGAGCAAAACTTACAACATGATACGTGTTTGACTTCTCTGCCAGCGCCTTTCATTTCGATACTTCTCGTTTTAATTTACTTAGCATGCTGAAAGTTTAGATCGATATTGGTTGTTCAGGATGCCACATGGCATTCCCAAACAGCGTAATTGTTTTCGCACACCTAAGATGACTCGAAGGCGAAAGCCATCTTATTTTTATTCTCAGCCGATGTATTGGTTCTACCCCGCCACCCTCCGAAAGCTTTGTGCACCTAGCGTGGTTTTGCATTGCCTCTAGGATCGGAGGCACCTCACCTGGTTTTGCGCTGCCGCCGTGATCTGCCCACTTTTGACCAAGCTACGATGTCATGTGATGACGGCATCATGTAACATCATGTCACGTGACGTGATGTCATGCCAAACTTTTGATGTCATGATGACGCCGCATTATTCGGCAATCTGTGACGTCATGATGACGTCATATGGTGACATCATCACGTGATCATAATTTTTTGCATCACTCGTGTGGTCCCCGACGCCGCGGGACGCCGACGGTCAATTTTCGCGTTTGATGAGGCATCTAAGGCTTTCGCTTAATAAAAAAAAAACTATATTAATAACGAAAGGATACGCGAAGCAAGAAAGAGCGGCTGATTTAGCTTTCTGTGCACAGAGAAATGAATTGGGGGAAGCTATGACGCCTGAAGAAGCAGGTGATACAAAACCACAGGCGTATCGACCAAGCTTCATCATTTCGTTATGCAAGTGTACTCGGGGTTCAACGATCGCGTGATGCCAACCGTATGCGCTGCCAACCTCAACCGTTTTGCTTGAGCGGCTATAGACATTCACCTGCTTTTCAGTCGATCGGCGAGGGACCGTACAACACCCTCCCCCCTTTCCGTACGCAGTTGTCGCTCTGCACCAGAATGCACTCACGGATGCGTGTTGAACCAACCGATTAAAACTTTTCGGGCTTTCGCTCTGGGATCTCGACGTGCACTAAAAAAAAGCTGCCGGATCCCACGCATTGTGTGAATCAATGTGATGCGAAGCAGTCAGCGTGCATCAGCCTATGCCGGATTTTGTACTTTGAGCCAAGCGTTAAGACGTGGATCGACGTCTTTGTGTTCATTGAGTGCGCGTGTCGTGGGCTTACCAGGCACGCCGAGTACACTGGCGTGTAAAGAAACCCTCCTGGGACGCCTACTGCAAGTGCAGTTGCGGTAGCACTTGCAGTGGCACTTGCAGTAGCACTTGCAGTGGCACTTGCAGTGGCACTTGCAGTAGCACTTCCAGTGCTACTGCAAGTGCACTACGCAACAATTCACCTATTTTAAGAAGTAGCGAAGTGCCAACAACGCGTCTATAACGCAATACGCGCGCCTACAGGCAGCTGTACACTGTGCTGATGCTGCCGCTGAAGAAGAGGAAGAGGAAGGACAAGAAGAAGAAGAAGAGAAAAAAGAAGAAGAAGAAGAAGAAGAAGAGGAAAAAGAAGAAGAAGAAGAAGAGGAGGAAAAAGAAGAAGAAGAAGAAGGTGATGATGAACTCCAAACGTATTCCAACATAATGTCTAAGAAATAGTGGAAAAATACTCGTGAAATAATTATAAAATGTGATTAAAGGTAAAACATATAGTCTAATTTGGTCGGGTCAAGTAAACTCAGCTGTCTGGTCAGCTCAAAATTTCAGACTTCCGTTATTATAATAGCACTTATTTCCTTTTTTTAATTAATGTAATCATCATTCATAGGCTACAATTTTTAGAATAACAGAGAGCTGAGCTAGTTGGTAAGTATTCATTCTAAAAAGACAGGGCGTGCAAACACGGACACAAGAAAGAAGTCAGGACACCACAAACGCCGACTAACAACTGAAGAGACCCACAACGGCTGAAAAGAAAGAAGGCACCAAAACTTATCTGCGCATGCCCATGCAACAGGCGAACCTATCAATCCGGCACGCGTGGCGGTCTACGTGGAAGATAACTGTTAAGGCATTTGATTTCATCTTTATGCAAGTTAATCGACGGTTGGCTCACGCATGCGCGTTTGGGACATCTCGCAAAGGACATTAAAGAAAAAGTTTCCACTGGATCCACACGGGATAAGGTATCTGGCCGTAAAGAATGATGATGGAGTCCCATTTGATGTAGTTATGTTGACTGGGCTCCATTGTATATGGCGTGCACGAATGGCTGTCGAGAATGGAACCTCCGGCAGCAGTGTAACCATTTTAATTTGACAACACCAGTCCAAATAGGACTGATGCCATATTTTGTTAATTTTCGTGGCATGTGTTTGTATTGTGTACACGACATGATTGCTCTGTACATTGTCTAAGCCAGACAATAAATAAAAAGAGCATAAGCATGGCTCTGTGGTAGAGAGCTTGACTGCCAGGTAGAATGCTTGGGTTCGATTCAGGCTCGAACCCTGATTTTTATTCTTTGGAATTCTTTTGCACACGGACAGCGCCGCCTACACCGCATTTTATGCGACAGGAACTCGTTAACGCTGTAGCGTTATTAGGAATTCATTTTACATATAACTACCTTTGCATTGCTCTTGACTACAGTGATAGTTAAGCCGCTGCGTTCTAGGGACTTTGTCTTGATACGAAGATAAGTGAATGGCCACGAATGCTGAAAAGGTGCCTTCATTTCACCGTTATATTATACTTAGGTTATTACTCGTCAACTCCTTTGGCTTATTGCCTTATAAAGCTGCATGAGGTGAGCTAAAGCGCATAAGCTTGTGACAGTATCAGTTTTTTTTTCTCGTTTCGAAGCGAATACTAATTAGTTAATATAAAATAAATAAAACCCTGACACAGGTGCGAGAGGTTTACAAAACTAAAAATAAAGGAACTTGGTCTTTTAATTTCTAAACAGAAAACAGGTTCATCTCTCAGTCATGCCATTTTCAAAAGTTCTATGATTCACATGACGATTTCTATACAAAAAACAGATGTTAAACATTGCTGTCAACACTGGCAGTGCGAAGAATTTGTTTACAAGCTCTTGCTCCCTGCTGTAGTCCGGTCTGTATGTACTGAAAACTTAATTATAGTTGAAGCCAAAGGAGCGTTTTGCGTTCACGCGTATTGTGCGTTGTCACGACGCTGTCAAGTGAAAGCTGGACTGCAGGTGGTTCATGCTGCGTCGCGATATAGAGGGCTTCTAAAGACACTGTGGAGCCGGACGACACTGCTCGGCACAGATGTGGAACTGGGTGACAACAAGGGTGCATCCACGTCGAAAGCCGTCATGCCGCCCCAATAGCAATACACACTGTGCAAATTACATCTCTTAACGTCCACCGAAGCTGCAACTACTTTAATAGAGACGCGTTTCACTTACGCGAAGGTTGTTTTAAGAACGCAAGAAAACTTAATAATCACCGTTAGCTTTTCTTTAAGGCAACAACAGCTCATGGAGCAAGTGCTGAGAGTACGAACTGCCACGCGACTCCTCAAATGGTCCCGTCATGTATGTGCTGCCAGTTAGTGCTCATACTATACCGTGGCTAGGTATTCATAGTTTGCACTGACAGAGGACAGAAAGAGCCACTATTAAGCATAATAGGAAAAGATTGTGCATTAACAGTATTCTTAGAACCGGCAGTGATGTCACATACGCGAGAAAAGGGATGAGGTACCCTATTACGCCGATAAATATCTGAAACGATCGGGAAAATCGATTTCCTTTACTGTTTCGATGATTTACAATTAACCAATATGACATTTACAAATTCGGCTTCTCGGTATCAGTCTGCCCTGACTCATTGCTCTTATACTGTCACGCGGAGCATGGGTGTTTTGACACAGCAGCAGTAACATTTGCTGCAGCGTCTATAAATATATCTCTGGTACAATACGATTAATCTTGTTCCTGTTTCCAATTATCGGGATATTAAGGTATATGTCATCGATTAAATTTAAATATTCGAACGCAATTGTTCAGTGTGTATTTTATTTATTTGCCACATTAACTGTATCCCCCCCCCCTATGTAATGCCTTCTGGGCCCTTAGGGTATCTGAATAATAATCCCCCATAAATATATTAAAAATTAAAATTAAAACACGAAATTTTAAGTTATCCAATTCACTCGAACACATCATCTTATAGGTAATAGCGTTACTTTGTTAAGCTTTATTTATTAATATTAGTTCGTGTCTAAGCAGGCAAGACGAGCGATTTTAGTTACTATAGTTCTTAATTTAGCGTAAGCTTTTGCACAGTTTTCATTTATACGCACTTACCTCTGTTTTAAAATATTGGTATTATTATTTCCCAGTAATACTACCTGTTTCGTGGAGTATTTCCTACAGTGAGTGCGTGCCATAGGAAAAGCGGAATCATCATCATCGTCATCCTTATCTTTGCCTCCTCGATTTTCTGTGGCAATATTTACTTCCTCCGAAATACGGCACTCTGCCTAGGCCAAAGATGAGTATTACTGTCATTTTCACAGTCAATATAAATTATTATGTAATGCCAGTTAACCGTATGCTTTTTTTTTATTCGATTTCTTCCGCGATACAATTAGAAATCCACGTCAGGTGATCTGCGTGGCACTCGGCTCGAGAAAAGACAATGACGTTTCCTCCGCGTGGCTCACGTTCCAATGCCCATTTAAGGCACTGACAAGCCAGTTGGCTGCCATTCGTGTCGTCAGTGGTCTACCTGCCCGTATCTGCGACGAGTCACTTCGGACGAACCTTTCGAACTTGAGTCCACTGGGAGCCACCGCACTCGTCCTGGGTGTAAGGTCCGGCGATCCTGACTGCCTCTGCCTGGATGGTATCCTGGTCGAGTCCCATCAGGAACGTCGACCAATGCCGCGTCAACGTTCTCACCAGCGTCGCCGCCGGGGCGCCCCTGGGCTAGCAGTGTCCGGTCGCCTTTCGACTCTGTCACGACAGCCCGTTCCTCTGCCGTACTCTCACCGCGTCCACGCCTGCCCCGTACTCATAAGGCGGCCGGTCTACCTTGCACCAGCCAACCTCGGTCACTGCATCTTCCGGAGCCATTGCCAAACTAGTACGTTTCCCTGGAACCACGCTTCTCACAATCGCGGCGCAGTCGAAGGCCAGTTTCGGCGTCAGCATTGCGAGCATCGAGGACACGCCTTTCCATGTCAGGTTGTTTTTGCTAAACCCGCGCCAAAGGAAAAACGCAGCCGCCGTTACGTCTCCACTGTCTCAGCAGCCATAGTGTGCTTGCCACCGGAGAACACCCGAGCCGACACAAAACGCCGCTTGCGCCGTCGTCTCATGCCGAGCCCAGTTCGGCCAAGTTCTCAGGTTTCCACCGAAAGCGGTCGGCATCCCCATAGGGACCACAAGGATAACTTTCGACATCGGAGCACCTACAGAATGGTCTCTTGTTGTCCAGGTGGGAACGTCGAACGAGACAAACAGCCACCGTCACGTCGGCTTGATGAGGTTCCGGCCACACAAACGGCTCCAAGAACAGGAGGACGTGGCGTTCTCAAGACAAAGGTCCTCTCTGTCGGCTGCTGTCATGCTGCCCATCGTGCCCGCCTCCTGCAGCCAGTTGCACGAAGGTGCCTCTCGGAACAACAAGCGGAAGTTGAGAGCATTACTTCTGGTAAGCCTGCTTGTGCTGGAAGAGGCGCCGCCTGGAGCTCTATTCTGCAAGACCTTGGCATCCGACGTGCGACGACTGCGGGTGGCGAATCCAGCCTGCTGAACTGGCCATCCGACACCGGAATAGGCGCGGTCTTCGGCACAGAAGACAGCGCCTATTCGGGCTGCTCCCTGCCGGTAACGAGATGGCCACTTTTTCTGGGAAGCAGGCTCGGCGTGCCGGCGCAACGGCTGTTCGTCGCGCGAGACAAGAACCGGAAAAGCAAGAGCAACACGACCATAACACCTACGTCGAATTTCGCAGGTGGTAAACCAATGGGGGTACATAACAACGATGTAGCCCTTATGGTCTCCGCCTGTATGCTGCCTTCCGCTCGTGGTGCAGCACTTGCCACTTGTGGAGCTTAGAGGACTCCGCCGCCGCCAGTCGCTACTCAACACCGCCAGCCGTTACTCAATGCCATCGCCAGCCGTTACTCGACACCATCGATATTGCTGTCGTGGTCGACAGCGACGACAGCGTCGTGGTCAACAGCCTACAGCGACGCCTTTTAGTGCTGCTGTCCTAGCCGATTGCGGATGCGGTCCACGGGAGCCAGACCCTAAAGATGTGGTGGAAGTGGTTGGCGGCATTCCTTTTATGCAGTGCCCGAAAATCGCCCCGTTTGATCCACGGAAGAACGGCGTTCTCGTCAGGGGCAGAGGCGACCACGCCACGTGTAAAGATGTCGCGTTAGCTATTTGCAGTGTAGCTGGAGCTGAATAACTTTGACGTTGGTTTTATTGAAAAAAAACTTTCGCGAACCGGTGCGTCTTTGTGCCGTCGCCATAAGTGCTCGTAAGTGGGAGGTGGTGGCGGAGCATACAGTATCTGCTGCCCTCTAGACGAATATTAAAATAAAGGCTTACATATATGGATAAAAAGTATCGTCTCGGTTGTTAGCAAGGGCTCCGACAGTACGCGGCATACCCGATATTGCCGTAATGGTCTGGATAATTCATCGTTTCTTTGGTCTGTTTAGCGTCATGTGGCCTCACCGCAGTATGAATTCTTCTGCAAAAGATAATTCTCGGCGCAACGTTGCCGCTATACGGTGAAACCATTTTTGAGATCGGTTTCAGGCCGATAAACACGTAATTAGTTCGTCTGAAATCCTTCGAGCACGAAATGCGTGCCCAAATAAAACTGAATATCGTAATATTCGATCTAATAACAGAAAATATTGTGCCATTTTTAGGGGCGAAGCTCCTTAAAGCGGCACCCGTTCGTCCCCGTCGTACTGCGTAACCAGTCTTAACGCTAGTACCAGATCTTGACCTCCAAGGTGGTGCCGGTGGGAGATTTCTCCACAGTCCAGATAAGATCGAGCACGAGGTCCCGGTCGCCATTCCCGATTCTGATCAAATTTACTGTAGGTCTAGGCATTACACCCAGAACAATGGTTTCTCAATTAGTTTTGCGAAAAAAAAAATTGTTCGCCTGAAAAAATATACAAATTTTGGCCGCAAAAAACGCTTTTCCGCCAATTTCGCGATTTCTGAATTTTGAGCGCACCTAGGGAAGAAACAGTGCACTTCTTCGTCACAATATTTATTCCCCTCAAAGAACAAGTGAAATACAATCTTATGAGTTTATTATTTTTCTTGCTTGTCGAAGCACTTTTGAAGAAAAAAATCACAAACTTGGCAAATCACACAAAATAACCTGTATTTCAGGAATTTATTGCTGCAAGCAAGTTAAAGTGAGGATAATGAAAATCGGTACATATTAACTTTGATACATTCATTCTCTTTTAAAATAATTTGCGTGGTTTTATCGCGCTCCGTTTTACTTCATAATTGGGCTGAAACGTAAGTAATTTACCAAAAACGCCGAAATTTGAAAATGATTTTCTCAAAAAGGCCATTTTTACTTTTTTTTTAAAATCCCTCTGATTGAAGTCAAGGACGTCATCTACCATTGTGCAGAAAAAAACGTTGCATTATTTTGGTTGCTAACAAGTTATAGTGCGTCAAATGAGACCATGCCAGCCTAGCGGTCGCGTCGTTCGTTATGGGCTGAAACTCTGATATAAGTTGCCCAAAATACTTGTACGTGACATAATCACAAATCAGCAGCTCCACACCAACAAATGCGCAGCCCGGTGTCAAGGTTCAGCAAGCTTTGTCTTGGGATCAGCCGCTTGACAAACCCGCAGCAGCGGCCGCTCGATGCTGCGGGCACTCACATTACATGAGTGCCGCTTCGACTGCGGATGAGCTCCGCTTGCGCGCCAAACTACGCTCAGAGGACAAAAGAGAGAAGGAATGCATCACTGTGAAAGTTAAAGGCCGTTAAGTGCGAACAAATGTCATAGTATGCAACGAAAACTCTGCCGGCAATTTCCCAGTGAGCGCCTCCAGTAGTGCGCTCATGTGTTGCTTTCTCTCTTCTGAAGCCCTAAAGATAATTAGGTTCATTCTATGAGCAACATATGACACAAAAGAAAGCCATTGACATCTAAAGAAAGCTGTCATACGTGCTTCCGATGGTCGAGCAACTGAAACTGCAGTTGTTCATCTCGTGCCAGAACACTTGTGTCAGCCGGCTGTGAAAAGAAGTGTGTCCAAGTCCTTTACTTCATTAAAGAACCGCTTTTAGAATACTGTGTTGTTGTGCGTCCGCAGATAGAATATTCAACGCAAGTCGAGCGTTTATCATGATATTATGCGGCTTCGGGCATAACAGCAGGGAAAAAAAAATACATCCGTGCTGTATTGAAGGCGCTCACTGGGAACGAGAGGTTCTGCGTGGAAAACATTCTTGCGTAAAAGCCAACTTGCAGGTGTTTTGAAAGCTGGGGTGCGCTCATATTTTGCAAAGCCTTGGGTTTTAGGAACAACAATGGAAAGCTCAACACGCCGCAATATAAATAAGAGACGCTCAGAGTATTGGTGGCAGAAAACTAGAGAGAAAGGACAAGATTACATACTGGGAAAAATAAGGACATTCTGTCGTAAGGGGGCAGAGAACTGGGCTGTGAAATTATGTTTTTTTTATAGTAAGAACGATTTATGCGAAGTAGACAAGGCAATAGGCCAACATAAACAGAAAGGAGAAAAAGTGTTTATATTATTTTATTTTTTGGTCGAGCCTGGTGCCACACATACCACCGCCCCGTTATAAAGGGGACGCTCGTAGCATCCATCCATCCATCCACCGTGTCAGTTGGTATTTCTCGCCCTTGCGTTCCCTTCTTCATTTTTAGTGGACCAGCGGTGGGTAGTGGAGTTTGCCCAGTTTGTGCGGCACATACGTGCCCTAGGGGTTTTCATTTCCCGGAGTTACGACAGGCCTAGTTACATAAAGCTTAGCTGCAAAAGTAGCTTCAAAACTCTTGAAAGTAGTCTCGTTTGACTCATCAACAATTCTAACGCAGACTGAAGCTTCACTGATGCCGACATTTAAAAATTAAACGTAAAGTCATTATCACATGATATCCCCTAAATGTGTTGTCGCCTTCTTTCTCTGCACAAGCTCGGCGATCAACACACTTAAGTTCAGATTTGTTCAAACACGTCACATCTATTTGAGTTATCGCGTTACGATAGTAATGTGTAACATTAGAAACGACTAGATCCATTAGAACGTTAAAGAGCACGCGTTCACGTGCAAGCGTTTAAAGCTAAAGCGGCGGAACCTCGCCGTCCTTACGCACTTACGCTTGTGCGAATATTAAATGTTTCCGAACATTCGATGGAATATTACCATATTTTATTTCATTCGGGCTCGAACTTCAGTGCTCGAAAGTTTTCACGCGAACAAATCTGTTTTTCGGAGTGCCACCCACTTCAAAAGTGGTTTCACGGCATAGCCATGTCGCTTCGCAGTGAAATAACCTTTACAGGAGAAATTCACTCTGGGGTGAGGCCACATGACTCAGAGCAGATTAAAGTAACCACCATAGGCGTGCGCACAGAGGGGTAGGGGGGGCAGGGGGGGGGGGGCGCCCCGCATCATCACCTAAGAGGGCGGCGCAAATTCTACCCCGTACATTGACCGTTCTAGTCACCTAAGAAGGGGGGGGGGGGGGCGCAAAATCTACCCCATACATTGACTTAATAGGGGGGGGGGAGGCGCTGCGATGAACCGTTGCCCCCCCTGATGGGGAACCGTGCGCACGCCTATGGTAACCACGAATTCTCCAGACCATTTCAGCAAGATCATCTACACCGCGTATTGTCGGAGTCCTAGCTTTACAGCTGCGAGGATACCTTTTATCCATATATGTAAGCATTTATTTTCGTATTCGCCTAGATGGCGGCCGATACAGTATGCCCCGCCGCCACCTCCCACTTACGAGCACATATCGTGACGGCAAAGAGAAGCACCCGTTCGCGAAAGTGTCTTTCTATAAAACTAACTTAAAGTTATTCGGCTGCAACTACACCGTGTATTAGCCGAGCGCGCAGTCTTTACACGTGGCGTCCTCGTCTCTGCCCCTGGCGAGAACGCTGTTAACCCGCGGCTTGGAGGGACACTACCTCGGGCACTGCCTAAAAGGAACGCCGCCGATCGCTTCCAGCTGATGGTACTTGGGCGGCTCGGGTCGTGCTTGCGTGGACCGCATGCGCAATGGCCCAGGACGGCAGCTCCAGAGGGCATCGCTGTAGGCTCGACGACTACGAAAGCCATAACGACGGTGTCGAGTAGCTGCTGGCGACGGCGGCGTCCTCTAAGGTCCACGAGTACCGTACCACGAGCGAAAGAAAGCACAGAGTGAACAGGCGGAAACCATGAGGGATACGTCGCTGTTATGCACCCTCTTGGTTTACCGCCCGTGACATTTGACCTAGATGTTGTGGTCGTGTTGCTCTTGCTTTTCCGCTTCGTGTCTCGCACGATGGACAGCTGTCGCACCGGCACGCCGAGCCTGCTTCCCTGAAAAAGTGGCCATCTTGCTACCGGCAGGGAGCAGGCCGGAATCGGCGCTGTATATTGTGCCGAAGGTAGTGTCGGATGGCCAGTCCAGCAGGCTGGATTCGCCACCCGCAGTCGTCGCACGTCGGATGCCAATGTCTCGCGGGACTTCCGCTGGTTGTTCCGAGAGGCACATTCGTGCAACTGGCTGCAGGAGGGGGATACGATGGGCAGCGTGACGGCAGCCGACAGGGACAATCTTTTTCCCGAGAACGCAGCGTCCTCCTGATCGTGGGGCCGTTTGTATGGCCGTAGGCTCAGGAAATCGGCGTGAAGGTGGCCGTGCGTCTCGTTCGATGTTCCCACCTGGACAACAAGGGAGCGTTTTGCGCGTGCTCCGACGTCGGAGGTTGTCCTTGTGTTCCCAAGGGGGAAGCCCACCGCTTCCAGTGGCAACCTCAGAACTTTGCCGAACTGGGCTCGGCATCAGCCGTCGCCTCAAGCGGTGCCTCTTCTGGGCTCGGACGTTCTCCAGGGGCAGAGATTCCATGGCTGTTGAGCTAGTGGTGACATAACCGCGGCTGCATTTCTTCCTTGGCACGAGCTGAGCCAAAAAAATTTGAAATGGAACGCCGTGTCCTCGATGCTCGCAATGCTGACGCCGAAACTGGCCTTCGACTGCGCCGTGATTGTGAGAAGCGTGGTTCCAGGGAAACGTACTAGTTTGGCAATGGCTCCGGAAGATGCAGTGGCCGAGGTTGGCGAGCGCAAGGTAGACCGGCCGTCTGATGAGTACGGGGCAGGCGTGGACGCGGTGAGAGTACGGCAGAGGAACGGGCTGTCGTGACAGAGTCGAAAGGCGACCGGACACTGCTAGGAGAAGGGCCCCCCGGCGGCGACGCTGGTGAGAACGTTGACGCGGCATTGGTCGACGTTCCTGATGGGACTCGACCAGATTAAGAGCCAGACAGAGGCAGTCAGGATCTCCGGACCTTATCCCCAGGACGAGTGCGGCGGCTCCCAGTGGGCTTAAGTTCGAAAGGTCCGTCCGAGGTGACTCGCCGCAGATACGGGCAGGTAGACCACTGACGAGACGAATGGCAGCCAATTGGCTTGTCAGTGCCTTAAATGGGCATTGGAACGTGAGCCACGCGGAGGAAACGTCATTGTCTTTTCTCGAGCCGAGTGCCACGCAGATCACCTGACGTGGATTTCTTTGAATTGTATCGTGGAAGAAATCGAATTAAAAAAAAAAAAACATGCGGTTAACTGGCATTACATGATAATTTATATTGACTGTGAAAATGACAGTAATATTCTGAAAGACAGGGCGTGCAAACACGGACACAGGAAAGAAGTCAAGACGCCACAAACGCCGACTAACAACTGCAAGGCCGCACAACGGCGGAAAAAAAAAAGAAGGCACGAAAACTTAAGTGCGTATGCCCAGGATATAGGCGAACCTATCAATCCCGCAAGCGTGGCGGTCTACGTGAAAGATAACTGTTAAAACATTTGATTACTTCTTTATGCAAATTAATCGACGGTTAACTTACGCATACCACTATTATCGATATGCCATGCTTCACTCATTAGATGCGTGTATTCATTTCTGTGCCGGTACATGAGTGCGCATTCATCGAATTTTCGCGTGCACTTACACTATCGCCAATTTAAAGAAAAGTTAGAAGGTGAGCATCCGGAGCGACCTCTTATGTTTTAATAATCTCTAAACACAGCGACCCGTCTGTCCTACGTAGAAGCAGGCGCGCAGCTAAATGGAACCTTATAAACCACACCTATACGGCAATCAGTTAATTTGTTGGTGTGTTGTACGAAACAAATGTTGGCCCGCTTCTTGTGTATTACTCGCTCATTTTTTCTCAGCACAGCGGCACAACTCTTACCTAGCTTATTAGCAGCCGTAAAAACAACGTTAACACCGTATCTACTTCCCGCTTTCTTTAGCCTGTGAGATACGAAATGAATGTAAGGAATACCAAAATACGACGCTTTTAAATGCGAAGCATTTCTTAGCGAGCCTCAGGCACTTTGGCTGTTTCTATCTATCTATCTATCTATCTATCTATCTATCTATCTATCTATCTATCTATCTATCTATCTATCTATCTATCTATCTATCTATCTATCTATCTATCTATCTATCTATCTATCTATCTATCTATCTATCTATCTATCTATCTATCTATCTATCTATCTATCTATCTATCTATCTATCTATCTATCTATCTATCTATCTATCTATCTAGCCGCCTACGTCTGGGCGCTCTCCTGGTCGTCTCCATAACTTGTAATATACCAAAATTGGCACAGCAGGGGATCACTGTATGACGAACACAATTCACTGGTGATGACATGAATAACGCAAAATACCTGTCGCATACGTCATGAAAACCTTTCTCTCAGTCACGTATGGCACATACCCGCAAACCAGAGTTAATGTTATGCGGTTATGTGCCACAGGTGACACAGATCTCAACCAACACAGTAACTGCGAACACACACATTGACACGCAAGGAAAGTGATAATAATAATAATAATAATCGTCGGGGTTTTATGTCTGAAAACCACGGTATGATATCAGAGACGCCGTAGCGAAGGGCTCCGGAAATTTTGACCATCGGGCATTCTTTAACGTGTACCGAGATCGCACAGAACACGGGCATCTAGCATTTTGCCTCCATCGAAATGCGACCACCGCGGCCAGGATCGATCCCGCGCCTTTCGGGTCAGCAGCCGAACACCTTAACCGATACACCACTGCTGCTGACGCAAGGAGAGTGAGGAAACTGAAGACAGAACACCCCTGGGAGACGCTCAACTACCATCCACTCGTCCACGTGGTCCGCAACGTGGACCACGTGGATTACGCAAAAACCGGCGTCAATTCAATGCTTTCTACAATAAATCTGCTGAGAGAACCACGCCATCATCATTACCGGTGAGTTCAACATTGATTTATCAAGACCAAACAACGCCTGGTCCTTATACTGTGTGAAAGACGGATTGGATGTGGAGAAGACATCAAAAGACCTCGTTGCCGCGTCCACGACAGGAGGCATCGTAGATCATTTCATCGTAAGAGGCATCCAGGATTTCCACCAGCTGCACTATACCTCGCACTTCACTGCACTTTAGACTCCTCATAGCTGCGATCAGGAACGGATCCGATTGACAAGTCCGGTCCATATGCTGGTGCTCACTGATCGCGATGATGATGACCTTGTTCAAGAACTGTCAAGAACCCCTTTACACATACACACGGGTTCGTGAAACGTGCGCGCGTTCTCCGTCATGACGGACAAGTATGAGCATAACTGTAACTGTGACTATAACGTACGTGCAGTGCGACGGCGCGTGCCACTCGGCTGTTTATATATCTAGGGAAACTTTCCTGAATGAAGCTTAGGGGCGAGTAACGCCTGTCCTGTGCGTCTGTGTTCCATCTTTGTCCGTTTCAGCTTCGCGCTATCCAGTATTGAAGAATATAAGCACTACATATCAGCTTACCGCTTCTGGTGTTGCTGTTGCCATCGTTACGCAACTGTAAACAACTGGTTATATAATAGATATGCGACTCTTCAACATATGAGTGTACGTATACCACTTCCATATTTCCATAGCGTCATTCCGTAACGTTTCGCTCAATGTGAAAAATTACGCCACAGTCACCATCCCGCGCATGCTTCGCATAACATCGATTCCGACGGTACGTGGGATCTGCCAATTTTTTTTTCCCTATCGCTTTCTGCAACCATGCTCGGGCTTAACAAAAACCGACTTCTTTAAAAGTTCAGCGACAGTGGCCCCTGCAACGCGAGGATAACCTACGTCTAAAAGACGCGTAACCTGTGCGTTAAAGCTGGCACTTTTTTTGTGCTCACACGACTTGGTGAGGGAAGACTTAAGGCATGACAAGGCCTGTACCGTTTTTTACAACCTTAGAATGCTTCGACGAAAAGTTTAACGGCGGTTTCGAAGGTCAACGAGAATACTGCCAGCATTCGTGGTTCTTCTGAAACGTTAAGGAAATGTCTAGAAATTGTATTCCATTTTTCTGGGGCAATTCGTTAGTAATGTTCAGCCCTCCTCCATTTATTTCAAATTTTTCGCTCACTGACGTCACCACGGATTCGAAGTCCTCGCCACTGCAAAAATCAAGTAATCGTCCACATAACGAAAAACCTTATTAATAGAATTACCTAAAGCGCCTTCTAAACGTTTGTCAATCTTGCTAAGGTATAAATCACTATTTGTAGCCAAGCCAGGACCAGCTAGGTGCTCACCCGCTCGGCTGTGTCACAGCGTTGCGCGACTTAATGCAAGCTAAGTTAATTTTTTTTAGGGGCGAAGCTCCTTAGGGTGTGGGTCGTTCCCTCCTCTGTAGTACTAGTAGTATGTATGTAGCCAGCTCTAGTTTAATGAATTGCTCACTAGATGGCGTTTCATGTATTTCTTAGAGCTCTAGTTTAATGAATTGCTCACTAGATGGCGTTTCATGTATTTCTTAGAGTTGTTGTTTAAAGATGACAGATGGCGCATGTATAACGCGAATGGCGCATGTCATTGGATGCCTGTGATCGTAAAAGGCGCTCGCTCTTGGCGCGCTTTCTCTTTCGCTCGGGAGCGGACACTTTCCCTGCATTTCACCGATCACAAAGCGGTGATAATGAAGGGACCACGTAAACCAACAGTACAATAAAAGTTTGATGTTTAATATATACACGGTGTTTCACACTCTTTATATGATGTACTGGGCGAATTTCACGGAAGAGTTTCGCGGTTTACCGATGATTCCCTCTGGAGTTTCGCCCCACTCATCATCATTCACCCCGTGGATATGCTGTGATTTTTTTCTATAAAAATCGTCATCTAAACAACAGAAGTTTAAAATAATATCCTGTTTTCTTTTTAGAAAAAAAAATACCAAGAATTTTTTTCTTTTTTTTTTTAAGATTTGCTCACCTATCGCACCTGTCTCAGGGTTTTATATAAGTCCCACTACTCAGACTATTCGCTTTGATATAATTCGAAAGTAATCACTATTCACTTCCACTTCCCTTCGAACTAAATAAAATTGGTATTCCCACAAGCTTATAGGCATTAGCTCACCTCGTGCAGTTTTATAAGGCAGTATGCAAAACGCCACAACGAGTAATAACTTAAGTATAACATTACGGTAAAAGGCAGGCGCCTTTTCAGCATTCATGACAATTAACTTATCTGCGTGTCACGGCAAAACCCCTAGACAATAGCGGCATTAACAGCTGTTACAGTATGCAAGATGAATGCAAATGTAGTTATATATAATAAATATTCCTATTATAGCATGATAGCGTTAAAAAGCCCGTGTCGCATAAAATGCAGTGTCGGTGGTGTTGTCCGTTGGTGAAGAATCCCATGGTCGCAAAGATCTAAAAAAAAAATAGCCCAGCTTCACTGGCTTAACGTCGTAAAGGCTGATGAAGCAGGGAAGCGCTCTCTGTCGCACGTCTGGCCTAGTTTTAAACTCGGGCTCCAATGCAAGCCGTTCACGTCTAACCTCTGCTTCTGTCACTCGAAGCTCTGGATATTCTGCCTCCGCTTGCGCTTGGCCTCGGCAGCTCTTGCGCGGGCTTCTGGATCAGAACGACGTCGACGTCGCCGTTCACGCGCCTATTCCCGTTGACGCTTGCGCTTTGCTTCTGCATCTCTTGCGCGGGCTTCTGGATCAGAACGACGTTGACGTTGCCGTTCACGTGCCAATTCCCGTTGGCGCTTGCGCTTGGCCTCGGCAGCTCTTGCGCGGGCTTCTGGATCAGAACGACGTCGAAGTTGCCGTTCACGCGCCTATTCCCATTGACGCTTGCGCTTGGCCTCGGCAGCTCTTGCGCGGGCTTCTGGATCAGAACGACGTCGACGTCGCCGTTCACGCGCCTATTCCCGTTGACGCTTGCGCTTTGCTTCTGCATCTCTTGCGCGGGCTTCTGGATCAGAACGACGTTGACGTTGCCGTTCACGTGCCAATTCCCGTTGGCGCTTGCGCTTGGCCTCGGCAGCTCTTGCGCGGGCTTCTGGATCAGAACGACGTCGAAGTTGCCGTTCACGCGCCTATTCCCATTGACGCTTGCGCTTGGCCTCGGCAGCTCTTGCGCGGGCTTCTGGATCAGAACGACGTCGACGTTGCCGTTCACGCGCCTATTCCCGTTGACGCTTGCGCTTGGCCTCGGCAGCTCTTGCGCGGGCTTCTGGATCAGAACGACGTTGACGTTGCCGTTCACGCGCCAATTCCCGTTGGCGCTTGCGCTTGGCCTCGGCAGCTCTTGCGCGGGCTTCTGGATCAGAACGACGTCGAAGTTGCCGTTCACGCGCCTATTCCGGTTGACGCTTGCGCTTGGCCTCGGCAGCTCTTGCGCGGGCTTCTGGATCAGAACGACGTCGACGTTGCCGTTCACGCGCCAATTTCCGTTGACAATTGCGCTTTGTTTCGGCATCTATTGCGCGGGCTTCTGGATCAGAACGACGTCGACGTTGCCGTTCACGCGCCAATTTCCGTTGAAAATTGCGCTTTGCTTCGGCATCTCTTGCGCGGGCTTCTTGATCAGAACGACGTTGACGTTGCCGTTCACGCGACAATTTCCGTTGGCGCTTGCGCTTGGCCTCGGCAGCTCTTGCGTGGGCTTCTGGATCAGAACGACGTCGACGTTGCCGTTCACGCGCCAATTTCCGTTGACAATTGCGCTTTGCTTCGGCATCTCTTGCGCGGGCTTCTGGATCAGAACGACGTTGACGTTGCCGTTCACGTGCCAATTCCCGTTGGCGCTTGCGCTTGGCCTCGGCAGCTCTTGCGCGGGCTTCTGGATCAGAACGACGTCGAAGTTGCCGTTCACGCGCCTATTCCCATTGACGCTTGCGCTTGGCCTCGGCAGCTCTTGCGCGGGCTTCTGGATCAGAACGACGTCGACGTCGCCGTTCACGCGCCTATTCCCGTTGACGCTTGCGCTTTGCTTCTGCATCTCTTGCGCGGGCTTCTGGATCAGAACGACGTTGACGTTGCCGTTCACGTGCCAATTCCCGTTGGCGCTTGCGCTTGGCCTCGGCAGCTCTTGCGCGGGCTTCTGGATCAGAACGACGTCGAAGTTGCCGTTCACGCGCCTATTCCCATTGACGCTTGCGCTTGGCCTCGGCAGCTCTTGTGCGGGCTTCTGGATCAGAACGACGTCGACGTTGCCGTTCACGCGCCTATTCCCGTTGACGCTTGCGCTTGGCCTCGGCAGCTCTTGCGCGGGCTTCTGGATCAGAACGACGTTGACGTTGCCGTTCACGCGCCAATTCCCGTTGGCGCTTGCGCTTGGCCTCGGCAGCTCTTGCGCGGGCTTCTGGATCAGAACGACGTCGAAGTTGCCGTTCACGCGCCTATTCCGGTTGACGCTTGCGCTTGGCCTCGGCAGCTCTTGCGCGGGCTTTTGGATCAGAACGACGTCGACGTTGCCGTTCACGCGCCAATTTCCGTTGACAATTGCGCTTTGTTTCGGCATCTATTGCGCGGGCTTCTGGATCAGAACGACGTCGACGTTGCCGTTCACGCGCCAATTTCCGTTGAAAATTGCGCGTTGCTTCGGCATCTCTTGCGCGGGCTTCTTGATCAGAACGACGTTGACGTTGCCGTTCACGCGCCAATTTCCGTTGGCGCTTGCGCTTGGCCTCGGCAGCTCTTGCGTGGGCTTCTGGATCAGAACGACGTCGACGTTGCCGTTCACGCGCCAATTTCCGTTGACAATTGCGCTTTGCTTCGGCATCTCTTGCGCGGGCTTCTGGATCAGAACGACGTTGACGTTGCCGTTCACGCGCCAATTTCCGTTGGCGCTTGCGCTTGGCCTCTGCAGCTCTTGCGTGGGCTTCTGGATCAGAACGACGTCGACGTTGCCGTTCACGCGCCAATTTCCGTTGACAATTGCGCTTTGCTTCGGCATCTCTTGCGCGGGCTTCTTGATCAGAACGACGTTGACGTTGCCGTTCACGCGCCAATTCCCGTTGGCGCTTGCGCTTGGCCTCGGCAGCTCTTGCGCGGGCTTTTGGATCAGAACGACGTCGACGTTGCCGTTCACGCGCCAATTTCCGTTGACAATTGCGCTTTGTTTCGGCATCTATTGCGCGGGCTTCTGGATCAGAACGACGTCGACGTTGCCGTTCACGCGCCAATTTCCGTTGAAAATTGCGCTTTGCTTCGGCATCTCTTGCGCGGGCTTCTTGATCAGAACGACGTTGACGTTGCCGTTCACGCGCCAATTTCCGTTGAAAATTGCGCTTTGCTTCGGCATCTCTTGCGCGGGCTTCTTGATCAGAACGACATTGACGTTGCCGTTCACGCGCCAATTTCCGTTGGCGCTTGCGCTTGGCCTCGGCAGCTCTTGCGTGGGCTTCTGGATCAGAACGACGTCGACGTTGCCGTTCACGCGCCAATTTCCGTTGACAATTGCGCTTTGCTTCGGCATCTCTTGCGCGGGCTTCTGGATCAGAACGACGTTGACGTTGCCGTTCACGCGCCAATTCCCGTTGGCGCTTGCGCTTGGCCTCGGCAGCTCTTGCGCGGGCTTTTGGATCAGAACGACGTCGACGTTGCCGTTCACGCGCCAATTTCCGTTGACAATTGCGCTTTGTTTCGGCATCTATTGCGCGGGCTTCTGGATCAGAACGACGTCGACGTTGCCGTTCACGCGCCAATTTCCGTTGAAAATTGCGCTTTGCTTCGGCATCTCTTGCGCGGGCTTCTTGATCAGAACGACGTCGACGTTGCCGTTCACGCGCCAATTTCCGTTGGCGCTTGCGCTTGGCCTCGGCAGCTCTTGCGCGGGCTTTTGGATCAGAACGACGTCGACGTTGCCGTTCACGCGCCAATTTCCGTTGACAATTGCGCTTTGTTTCGGCATCTATTGCGCGGGCTTCTGGATCAGAACGACGTCGACGTTGCCGTTCACGCGCCAATTTCCGTTGAAAATTGCGCTTTGCTTCGGCATCTCTTGCGCGGGCTTCTTGATCAGAACGACGTTGACGTTGCCGTTCACGCGCCAATTCCCGTTGGCGCTTGCGCTTGGCCTCGGCAGCTCTTGCGCGGGCTTTTGGATCAGAACGACGTCGACGTTGCCGTTCACGCGCCAATTTCCGTTGACAATTGCGCTTTGTTTCGGCATCTATTGCGCGGGCTTCTGGATCAGAACGACGTCGACGTTGCCGTTCACGCGCCAATTTCCGTTGAAAATTGCGCTTTGCTTCGGCATCTCTTGCGCGGGCTTCTTGATCAGAACGACGTCGACGTTGCCGTTCACGCGCCAATTTCCGTTGAAAATTGCGCTTTGCTTCGGCATCTCTTGCGCGGGCTTCTTGATCAGAACGACGTTGACGTTGCCGTTCACGCGCCAATTTCCGTTGAAAATTGCGCTTTGCTTCGGCATCTCTTGCGCGGGCTTCTTGATCAGAACGACATTGACGTTGCCGTTCACGCGCCAATTTCCGTTGGCGCTTGCGCTTGGCCTCGGCAGCTCTTGCGTGGGCTTCTGGATCAGAACGACGTCGACGTTGCCGTTCACGCGCCAATTTCCGTTGACAATTGCGCTTTGCTTCGGCATCTATTGCGCGGGCTTCTGGATCAGAACGACGTCGACGTTGCCGTTCACGCGCCAATTTCTGTTGAAAATTGCGCGTTGCTTCGGCATCTCTTGCGCGGGCTTCTTGATCAGAACGACGTTGACGTTGCCGTTCACGCGCCAATTTCCGTTGGCGCTTGCGCTTGGCCTCGGCAGCTCTTGCGCGGGCTTCTGGATCAGAACGACGTCGACGTTGCCGTTCACGCGCCAATTTCCGTTGACAATTGCGCTTTGCTTCGGCATCTCTTGCGCGGGCTTCTGGATCAGAACGACGTTGACGTTGCCGTTCACGCGCCAATTTCCGTTGGCGCTTGCGCTTGGCCTCTGCAGCTCTTGCGTGGGCTTCTGGATCAGAACGACGTCGACGTTGCCGTTCACGCGCCAATTTCCGTTGACAATTGCGCTTTGCTTCGGCATCTCTTGCGCGGGCTTCTTGATCAGAACGACGTTGACGTTGCCGTTCACGCGCCAATTCCCGTTGGCGCTTGCGCTTGGCCTCGGCAGCTCTTGCGCGGGCTTTTGGATCAGAACGACGTCGACGTTGCCGTTCACGCGCCAATTTCCGTTGACAATTGCGCTTTGTTTCGGCATCTATTGCGCGGGCTTCTGGATCAGAACGACGTCGACGTTGCCGTTCACGCGCCAATTTCCGTTGAAAATTGCGCTTTGCTTCGGCATCTCTTGCGCGGGCTTCTTGATCAGAACGACGTTGACGTTGCCGTTCACGCGCCAATTTCCGTTGAAAATTGCGCTTTGCTTCGGCATCTCTTGCGCGGGCTTCTTGATCAGAACGACATGACGTTGCCGTTCACGCGCCAATTTCCGTTGGCGCTTGCGCTTGGCCTCGGCAGCTCTTGCGTGGGCTTCTGGATCAGAACGACGTCGACGTTGCCGTTCACGCGCCAATTTCCGTTGACAATTGCGCTTTGCTTCGGCATCTCTTGCGCGGGCTTCTGGATCAGAACGACGTCGACGTTGCCGTTCACGCGCCAATTTCCGTTGACAATTGCGCTTCTGGATCAGAACGACGTCGACGTTGCCGTTCACGCGCCAATTTCCGTTGACAATTGCGCTTTGTTTCGGCATCTATTGCGCGGGCTTCTGGATCAGAACGACGTCGACGTTGCCGTTCACGCGCCAATTTCCGTTGAAAATTGCGCGTTGCTTCGGCATCTCTTGCGCGGGCTTCTTGATCAGAACGACGTTGACGTTGCCGTTCACGCGCCAATTTCCGTTGGCGCTTGCGCTTGGCCTCGGCAGCTCTTGCGTGGGCTTCTGGATCAGAACGACGTCGACGTTGCCGTTCACGCGCCAATTTCCGTTGACAATTGCGCTTTGCTTCGGCATCTCTTGCGCGGGCTTCTGGATCAGAACGACGTTGACGTTGCCGTTCACGCGCCAATTCCCGTTGGCGCTTGCGCTTGGCCTCGGCAGCTCTTGCGCGGGCTTCTGGATCAGAACGACGTCGACGTTGCCGTTCACGCGCCAATTTCCGTTGACAATTGCGCTTTGCTTCGGCATCTCTGGCGCGGGCTTCTTGATCAGAACGACGTTGACGTTGCCGTTCACGCGCCAATTTCCGTTGGCGCTTGCGCTTGGCCTCGGCAGCTCTTGCGTGGGCTTCTGGATCAGAACGACGTCGACGTTGCCGTTCACGCGCCAATTTCCGTTGACAATTGCGCTTTGCTTCGGCATCTCTTGCGCGGGCTTCTTGATCAGAACGACGTTGACGTTGCCGTTCACGCGCCAATTCCCGTTGGCGCTTGCGCTTGGCCTCGGCAGCTCTTGCGTGGGCTTCTGGATCAGAACGACGTCGACGTTGCCGTTCACGCGCCAATTTCCGTTGACAATTGCGCTTTGCTTCGGCATCTCTTGCGCGGGCTTCTGGATCAGAACGACGTTGACGTTGCCGTTCACGCGCCAATTTCCGTTGGCGCTTGCGCTTGGCCTCGGCAGCTCTTGCGCGGGCTTCTGGATCAGAACGACGTCGACGTTGCCGTTCACGCGCCAATTTCCGTTGACAATTGCGCTTTGCTTCGGCATCTCTTGCGCGGGCTTCTTGATCAGAACGACGTTGACGTTGCCGTTCACGCGCCAATTCCCGTTGGCGCTTGCGCTTGGCCTCGGCAGCTCTTGCGTGGGCTTCTGGATCAGAACGACGTCGACGTTGCCGTTCACGCGCCAATTTCCGTTGACAATTGCGCTTTGCTTCGGCATCTCTTGCGCGGGCTTCTTGATCAGAACGACGTTGACGTTGCCGTTCACGCGCCAATTTCCGTTGGCGCTTGCGCTTGGCCTCGGCAGCTCTTGCGCGGGCTTCTGGATCAGAACGACGTCGACGTTGCCGTTCACGCGCCAATTTCCGTTGACAATTGCGCTTTGCTTCGGCATCTCTTGCGCGGGCTTCTGGATCAGAACGACGTTGACGTTGCCGTTCACGCGCCAATTTCCGTTGGCGCTTGCGCTTGGCCTCTGCAGCTCTTGCGTGGGCTTCTGGATCAGAACGACGTCGACGTTGCCGTTCACGCGCCAATTTCCGTTGACAATTGCGCTTTGCTTCGGCATCTCTTGCGCGGGCTTCTTGATCAGAACGACGTTGACGTTGCCGTTCACGCGCCAATTCCCGTTGGCGCTTGCGCTTGGCCTCGGCAGCTCTTGCGCGGGCTTTTGGATCAGAACGACGTCGACGTTGCCGTTCACGCGCCAATTTCCGTTGACAATTGCGCTTTGTTTCGGCATCTATTGCGCGGGCTTCTGGATCAGAACGACGTCGACGTTGCCGTTCACGCGCCAATTTCCGTTGAAAATTGCGCTTTGCTTCGGCATCTCTTGCGCGGGCTTCTTGATCAGAACGACGTTGACGTTGCCGTTCACGCGCCAATTTCCGTTGAAAATTGCGCTTTGCTTCGGCATCTCTTGCGCGGGCTTCTTGATCAGAACGACATTGACGTTGCCGTTCACGCGCCAATTTCCGTTGGCGCTTGCGCTTGGCCTCGGCAGCTCTTGCGTGGGCTTCTGGATCAGAACGACGTCGACGTTGCCGTTCACGCGCCAATTTCCGTTGACAATTGCGCTTTGCTTCGGCATCTCTTGCGCGGGCTTCTGGATCAGAACGACGTCGACGTTGCCGTTCACGCGCCAATTTCCGTTGACAATTGCGCTTTGCTTCGGCATCTCTTGCGCGGGCTTCTTGATCAGAACGACGTTGACGTTGCCGTTCACGCGCCAATTCCCGTTGGCGCTTGCGCTTGGCCTCGGCAGCTCTTGCGCGGGCTTTTGGATCAGAACGACGTCGACGTTGCCGTTCACGCGCCAATTTCCGTTGACAATTGCGCTTTGTTTCGGCATCTATTGCGCGGGCTTCTGGATCAGAACGACGTCGACGTTGCCGTTCACGCGCCAATTTCCGTTGAAAATTGCGCTTTGCTTCGGCATCTCTTGCGCGGGCTTCTTGATCAGAACGACGTTGACGTTGCCGTTCACGCGCCAATTTCCGTTGACAATTGCGCTTTGCTTCGGCATCTCTTGCACGGGCTTCTGGATCAGAACGACGTTGACGTTGCCGTTCACGCGCCTATTCCCGTTGATGCTTGCGCTTGGCCTCGGCAGCTCTTGCGCGGGCTTCTGGATCAGAACGACGTTGACGTTGCCGTTCACGCGCCAATTCCCGTTGGCGCTTGCGCTTGGCCTCGGCAGCTCTTGCGCGGGCTTCTGGATCAGAACGACGTCGAAGTTGCCGTTCACGCGCCTATTCCGGTTGACGCTTGCGCTCGGCCTCGGCAGCTCTTGCGCGGGCTTCTGGATCAGAACGACGTCGACGTTGCCGTTCACGCGCCAATTTCCGTTGACAATTGCGCTTTGCTTCGGCATCTCTTGCGCGGGCTTCTGGATCAGAACGACGTCGACGTTGCCGTTCACGCGCCAATTCCCGTTGACGCTTCCGTTTGGCTTCAGCATCACTTGCGCGGGCTTCTGGATCAGAACTACGTCGACGTTGCCGTTCACGCGCCTATTCCCGTTGACGCTTGCGCTTGGCCTCGGTATCTCTTGCGTGGGCTTCTGGAACAGAACGACGTCGACGTTGCCGTTCACGCGCCTATTCCCGCTGACGCTTGCGCTTGGCCTCGGCATCTCTTGCGTGGGCTTCTGGAACAGAACGACGTCGACGTTGCCGTTCACGCGCCTATTCCCGTTGACGCTCCCGATTGGCAGCTTCATGAGCAGAGCGCACAACTTTACCCATCGCTGAACAGTCGAGAAAGACCACCGGGCTTCTCGATCAGACACGTTTTCTCCTGCTGGCAAATGAATGCAGAGTTCGCTTTTATTGCAGGGTACGCGGTTCCGCGGTTCTGCGGGACGTTCAGGATAGTTATAGACAACTTCTCCATTTTTAGTGAACTAGAGGTGAGTAGTGGAGCTTGCCCAATTTCTGTGGCACATACCCGCAAGACTAGTTATAAACAGCTTCTTCATGTTTAGTGGACCGGAGGTGAGCGGTGTGGCTTGCCCACTTTCTGTGGCACACATCCGCTAGGCTAGTTGCTGTAGTTGTTCCCTCACATATGGCTCGTACCCACACTTGGAATTGGCCCAGAATTGTTCATTTGAACTTTTAAATATGTATATTATAAACTAGTGATTAAAGAGAAAAAAAGCAAACATATACAAATGAAAGTGCAATAATTATTTATTTGTACATTACATTAATTGAAATAAGGTGTAATCCAACGGTATTTTTTTATTTTCTATATTTCTTGTTATTGATTCATTACTACTTTAAGAACGCGTATATAAGTAGGAATTTAAGATCGCATTCATTCTATTTCGTGAAGCAAAGCACAAACAGCATCAAAAACGTTCCTGCGGCTGAAGCCCAGAGCCGAAGCATCGAAGGTGAGTACAGTATATATTGTTCAGTTTAAGCCCAGCTTAAGAAATGGGATATCATGAAGTAATATATAGTGGCGGCATGACAAAATATACCACTCTATTGATTCTATTTCTGAACAAAATTGACATAGGGGCGATATCGCCAGACCAGCCCTGTGTGAATATAGATTTAACGGGGGCGCGTAGCATCGTAATCTAGTTATGGCGTCGTAAACCGAAGGTGAGTAGAGGGGCGTGCACAATTTCTGTGCCACATACACGCTGCGAGCCGCGCTACGCCGATCGTCCCGGGAATACCTGCATGGACCAGTGACACCTTCGCTGTTAAAAAATCAACGCCCAAGAACTCCGTACAGGTGGTTATCCAGCGAAGCCGAAATGTGTGGCCCCGGTGTTTATCATTGGGTTAATCGCGACGGTTCATTAAGTTACTTCTCAAACAATGATTACCTCTGTCCAGAAATCATAGCCAGGTGCTTGCCGCCCTTTTGTTTTCTTCTTCGCTTATACAGCGGAGCTGATAACTTTTTCGTTATGCCACGTAACGTGACCTGAAAACCAGCATCATCATGAACCGACACGCGCTCTCTTCGTCCTCTTCTTCATCTCCTGCTTCGCTTCCAGAGCACCTTCATCTTCCTTTTCCAGAGGAGGAAAAAGAGGAGGGCACTGCCTACAGCTCCGCTGCTTTCTCAGTGTTCGCACCACTAGTGCGTAGCTGCCCCAATTTTTTTAGTGCACCAGTAGATCAATAGTGAGGTGCACCCAATTTCTGAGGCCCATGCGTGCGGCTGTTTTCTACTTGCGGAGTTACGACTTACCTAGTTATGTACAATTTCCCTGGAAAAGTACTGTCAAAGGTCTTGAAAGTAGCCTTCCTTGATACATAAACATTTCTAACGCTGCCTAACTGTTTGCTGAAATTTAAAACTAAGCGTAAAGTCATTATCACATCAAATCCCCCGAATATATTGTGGCTTTCTATTTCCGCACAAGCTCGGTTTTCAAATTCTCTAGAGTTGAGACCTGCGGGAACACGTCACATCTGTTTCCGTTATCGTGTTAGAAGAGTAGTGTGCAACATTGCAAACGGCTCTATTTAGTAAGAACATAAGACAGCGTGCGTTCATGTGCAGGCGACTGCCCGGGCATATAACTCAAAGTTTAAAGGTAACGATGCGGAACCTCACCATGCAGAGAACTCCGCACTAACGCTTGCCGAAATGTTCAATGTTCTCGAATATTAGATCGATTATTGCGATACTCGATTTTAAGAGCGAAGCTGTGTCGTGGACGCGGCAACGAGGTCTTTTGATGTCTTCTCCACATCCAATCCGTCTTTCACACAGTATAAGGACCAGGCGTTGTTTGGTCTTGATAAATCAATGTTGATCTCACCGGTAATGATGAGGGCGTGGTTCTCTCAGCAGATTTATTGTAGAAAGCATTGAATTGACGCCGGTTTTTGCGTAATCCACGTGGTCCACGTTGCGGACCACGTGGACGAGTGGATGGTAGTTGAGCGTCTCCCAGGGGTGTTCTGTCTTCAGTTTCCTCACTCTCCTTGCGTCAGCAGCAGTGGTGTATCGGTTAAGGTGTTCGGCTGCTGACCCGAAAGGCGCGGGTTCGATCCTGGCCGCGGTGGTCGCATTTCGATGGAGGCAAAATGCTAGATGCCCGTGTTCTGTGCGATCTCGGTACACGTTAAAGAATGCCCGATGGTCAAAATTTCCGGAGCCCTTCGCTACGGCGTCTCTGATATCATACCGTGGTTTTCAGACATAAAACCCCGACGATTATTATTATTAATATTATCACTTTCCTTGCGTGTCAATGTGTGTGTTCGCAGTTACTGTGTTGGTTGAGACTCTGTGTCACCTGTGGCACATAACCGCATAACATTAACTCTGGTTTGCGGGTATGTGCCATACGTGACTGAGAGAAAGGTTTTCATGACGTATGCGACAGGTATTTTGCGTTATTCATGTCATCACCAGTGAATTGTGTTCGTCATACAGTGATCCCCTGCTGTGCCAATTTTGGTATATTACAAGTTATGGAGACGACCAGGAGAGCGCCCAGACGTAGGCGGCTAGATAGATAGATAGATAGATAGATAGATAGATAGATAGATAGATAGATAGATAGATAGATAGATAGAAACAGCCAAAGTGCCTGAGGCTCGCTAAGAAATGCTTCGCATTTAAAAGCGTCGTATTAAATGCGAAGCATTTCTTAGCGAACCTCTGGCACTTTGGGCGTTTCTATCTACGTATCTATCTATCTATCTATCTATCTAGCCGCCTACGTCTGGGTGCTCTCATGATCGCCTCCTTAACTTGGTGTAGACCAAATTTTGCATGGGAGGGTAAGAGGATTTGACGAATATGACTGCCGGGCCTTGACATGAATAACGTTAAAATCCTGCCGCGTACGTCGTCAAACCCTTTCCACTAGACACGTGTCGCACATACCCGTTTACCACGGACCGCGGTGTACGGGTATGCGCCACAGGTGATTGACAGTTTATATCTACCCAGGAAGGGAGAGAACAGACATTGGTAACTTAAATGCTAGAGCGTTAAGGAAAACCAACATCGGCAGCGTTGACTCAACGAATGGAAAGAATGAAAATGAGGATCCCAGGAGGAATCGAACCCAAGCATTCAGCGTGGCAATCAGGTATTCTACCACTGAGCCACGCCAGGTCTGTAAAGTGGTTTGGAAAAACAGCCTACGCAGGCGTAATAACGGTGCAGCGTCAATTGTGGCAGTGGTGCTGGCTATCTAATTTTACAAGAAAGCAATAAACACTGCATGATAGTCCTACGATGTGTACTCCTACGATACAGGCGTCATATCAGATTAACGTCCGTAGTTCGAGTGTTGGCTCAGCTTTTAGAGCAGTCTAATAAACGATATGTTTGTATTTCTATTATTCAGCAAGCTAGCTATATTGAAGCATTGCTCGACCCCGGAGGAATACATCAACGAAAGTTACGTATGATATTCACATCATCGCACCGTAAAGTGCACTTAGACCGCCAGAACGACGCAGCATTTCTTACGATCTTCATTTCTTACGAGGCTGTGCGATGGCCTCATGCTGACCGAGGACGATGCCAGATTGACTGACAGCCGCTTGGTAGACTATGCTACGTAGGCCACTTACGCACAGGTATAGTCTACGAATACGACAAACACCATCCACTGATGTTGGTCTACGTACCACTATCCAGGCCTACCAGCCTCGACGGCCTATACCTCACCAACGCGAAGGGTGGCTTCAGGTTCCGACACGTCGCCGGCTCTGTCGACAGACAATTTGTCGACACAATGACCGAGGCATCCACGAATTCCAACAGCTCTACTGTACCACATACTTCACTACACATGGACCCCTCGTCACCACGATCACGACCGGATCCTATAACAATTCATGACCAGCTGCTGGTGCTCACTGATCACGGTAATCATGCCCTTGTTCAAGAACTGTCAAGAACTTCTTGCACACGTGTACACGGGTTCGTGAAACATGCGTGCGTTTTCGGGACACGTATCAGCACTACATATCAGCTTACCGCTTCTGGTGTTGGTAATACCCACGTTGCCATTGACAGCGTTACCCAACCGTAAACAACTGGTTATATACACATATGAGGCTCTTCAACATATATATGTGTGTGCGTATAAAATTTATACATATCTTTAGCGTCATTTTATAACGTGTCGCTATGTAAAAAACTTACGCCACAGTCACCTACCCGCCGCATGCTTCGCATAATATCGACTCCCACGGTACGTGAGATCTGCCGAATTTTTTTGGTATTCCTTACATTCATTTCGTATCTCACAGGCTAAAGAAAGCGGGAAGTAGATACGGTGTCAACGTTGTTTTTACGGCTGCTAATAAGCTAGGTAAGAGTTGTGCCGCTGTGCTGAGAAAAAATGAGCGAGTAATACACAAGAAGCGGGCCAACATTTGTTTCGTACAACACACCAACAAATTAACTGATTGCCGTATAGGTGTGGTTTATAAGGTTCCATTTAGCTGCGCGCCCGCTTCTACGTAGGACAGACGGGTCGCTGTGTTTAGAGATTATTAAAACATAAGAGGTCGCTCCGGATGCTCACCTTCTAACTTTTCTTTAAATTGGCGATAGTGTAAGTGCACGCGAAAATTCAATGAATGCGCACTCATGTACCGGCACAGAAATGAATACACGCATCTAATGAGTGAAGCATGGCATATCGATAATAGTGGTATGCGTAAGTTAACCGTCGATTAATTTGCATAAAGAAGTAATCAAATGTTTTAACAGTTATCTTTCACGTAGACCGCCACGCTTGTGGGATTGATAGGTTCGCCTATATCCTGGGCATACGCACTTAAGTTTTCGTGCCTTCTTTTTTTTTTCCGCCGTTGTGCGGCCTTGCAGTTGTTAGTCGGCGTTTGTGGCGTCTTGACTTCTTTCCTGTGTCCGTGTTTGCACGCCCTGTCTTTCAGAATATTACTGTCATTTTCACAGTCAATATAAATTATCATGTAATGCCAGTTAACCGCATGTTTTTTTTTTTAATTCGATTTCTTCCACGATACAATTCAAAGAAATCCACGTCAGGTGATCTGCGTGGCACTCGGCTCGAGAAAAGACAATGACGTTTCCTCCGCGTGGCTCACGTTCCAATGCCCATTTAAGGCACTGACAAGCCAATTGGCTGCCATTCGTCTCGTCAGTGGTCTACCTGCCCGTATCTGCGGCGAGTCACCTCGGACGGACCTTTCGAACTTGAGCCCACTGGGAGCCGCCGCACTCGTCCTGGGGATAAGGTCCGGAGATCCTGACTGCCTCTGTCTGGCTCTTAATCTGGTCGAGTCCCATCAGGAACGTCGACCAATGCCGCGTCAACGTTCTCACCAGCGTCGCCGCCGGGGGGCCCCTCTCCTAGCAGTGTCCGGTCGCCTTTCGACTCTGTCACGACAGCCCGTTCCTCTGCCGTACTCTCACCGCGTCCACGCCTGCCCCGTACTCATCAGACGGCCGGTCTACCTTGCGCCCGCCAACCTCGGCCACTGCATCTTCCGGAGCCATTGCCAAACTAGTACGTTTCCCTGGAACCACGCTTCTCACAATCACGGCGCAGTCGAAGGCCAGTTTCGGCGTCAGCATTGCGAGCATCGAGGACACGGCGTTCCATTTCAAATTTTTCTGGCTCAGCTCGTGCCAAGGAAGAAATGCAGCCGCGGTTATGTCACCACTAGCTCAACAGCCATGGAATCTCTGCCCCTGGAGAACGTCCGAGCCCAGAAGAGGCACCGCTTGAGGCGACGGCTGATGCCGAGCCCAGTTCGGCAAAGTTCTCAGGTTGCCACTGGAAGCGGTGGGCTTCCCCCTTGGGAACACAAGGACAACCTCCGACGTCGGAGCACGCGCAAAACGCTCCCTTGTTGTCCAGGTGGGAACATCGAACGAGACGCACGGCCGCCTTCACGCCGATTTCCTGAGGCTACGGCCATACAAACGGCCCCACGATCAGGAGGACGCTGCGTTCTCGGGAAAAAGATTGTCCCTGTCGGCTGCCGTCACGCTGCCCATCGTATCCCCCTCCTGCAGCCAGTTGCACGAATGTGCCTCTCGGAACAACCAGCGGAAGTCCCGCGAGACATTGGCATCCGACGTGCGACGACTGCGGGTGGCGAATCCAGCCTGCTGGACTGGCCATCCGACACTACCTTCGGCACAATATACAGCGCCGATTCCGGCCTGCTCCCTGCCGGTAGCAAGATGGCCACTTTTTCAGGGAAGCAGGCTCGGCGTGCCGGCGCGACAGCTGTCCATCGTGCGAGACACGAAGCGGAAAAGCAAGAGCAACACGACCACAACATCTAGGTCAAATGTCACGGGCGGTAAACCAAGAGGGTGCATAACAGCGACGTATCCCTCATGGTTTCCGCCTGTTCACTCTGTGCTTTCTTTCGCTCGTGGTACGGTACTCGTGGACCTTAGAGGACGCCGCCGTCGCCAGCAGCTACTCGACACCGTCGTTATGGCTTTCGTAGTCGTCGAGCCTACAGCGATGCCCTCTGGAGCTGCCGTCCTGGGCCGAATAACTTTAAGTTAGTTTTATAGAAAGACACTTTTGCGAACGGGTGCTTCTCTTTGCCGTCACGACATGTGCTCGTAAGTGGGAGGTGGCGGTGGGGCATACTGTATCGGCCGCCAGCTAGGCGAATACGAAAATAAATGCTTACATATATGGATAAAAGGTATCCTCGCAGCTGTAAAGCTAGGACTCATGATCTTGCTGAAATGGTCTGGAGAATTCGTGGTTACCATAGGCATGCGCACGGTTCCCCATCAGGGGGGGGCAACGGTTCATCGCAGCGCCTCCCCCCCCCTACTAAGTCAATGTATGGGGTAGATTTTGCGCCCCCCCCCCCCCCCATTCTTAGGTGACTAGAACGGTCAATGTACGGGGTAGAATTTGCGCCCCCCTCTTAGGTGATGATGCGGGGCGCCCCCCCCCCTGCCCCCCCTACCCCTCTGTGCGCACGCCTATGGTGGTTACTTTAATCTGCTTTGAGTCATGTGGCCTCACCCCAGAGTGAATTTCTCCTGTAAAGGTTATTTCACTGCGAAGCGACATGGCTATGCCGTGAAACCACTTTTGAAGTGGGTGGCACTCCGAAAAACAGATTTGTTCGCGTGAAAACTTTCGAGCACTGAAGTTCGAGCCCGAATGAAATAAAATATGGTAATATTCCATCGAATGTTCGGAAACATTTAATATTCGCACAAGCTTAAGTGCGTAAGGACGGCGAGGTTCCGCCGCTTTAGCTTTAAACGCTTGCACGTGAACGCGTGCTCTTTAACGTTCTAATGGATCTAGTCGTTTCTAATGTTACACATTACTATCGTAACGCGATAACTCAAATAGATGTGACGTGTTTGAACAAATCTGAACTTAAGTGTGTTGATCGCCGAGCTTGTGCAGAGAAAGAAGGCGACAACACATTTAGGGGATATCATGTGATAATGACTTTACGTTTAATTTTTAAATGTCGGCATCAGTGAAGCTTCAGTCTGCGTTAGAATTGTTGATGAGTCAAACGAGACTACTTTCAAGCGTTTTGAAGCTACTTTTGCAGCTAAGCTTTATGTAACTAGGCCTGTCGTAACTCCGGGAAATGAAAACCCCTAGGGCACGTATGTGCCGCACAAACTGGGCAAACTCCACTACCCACCGCTGGTCCACTAAAAATGAAGAAGGGAACGCAAGGGCGAGAAATACCAACTGACACGGTGGATGGATGGATGGATGCTACGAGCGTCCCCTTTATAACGGGGCGGTGGTATGTGTGGCACCAGGCTCGACCAAAAAATAAAATAATATAAACACTTTTTCTCCTTTCTGTTTATGTTGGCCTATTGCCTTGTCTACTTCGCATAAATCGTTCTTACTATAAAAAAAAACATAATTTCACAGCCCAGTTCTCTGCCCCCTTACGACAGAATGTCCTTATTTTTCCCAGTATGTAATCTTGTCCTTTCTCTCTAGTTTTCTGCCACCAATACTCTGAGCGTCTCTTATTTATATTGCGGGCGTGTTGAGCTTTCCATTGTTGTTCCTAAAACCCAAGGCTTTGCAAAATATGAGCGCACCCCAGCTTTCAAAACACCTGCAAGTTGGCTTTTACGCAAGAATGTTTTCCACGCAGAACCTCTCGTTCCCAGCCTGCTTTTCTATCTCTAAGCACGTTCTCCCCTCCACATTCCAGCGAAAGTGTGGGCGCACCACAAAGGCTTTTCAAGACGTATTGCGTGAATGTCACACCTCATAGTAAGTTCCCCCATGTACTAAGAGAAGGGGATAAAAGAAAGACAGAAAAGGCACGAATTAGTGGTGAATGGGGGAAAAATATAGTTTGCCTGCTAGTCTGAGGTCGAGGCTATTCGTGTGGAAAACGAACTTGCGTTTGCATGCGCAGTAATTATTTTGCAAGCTGTCAATTAAGATCGTGCACGAAACGCGAAGCGCACGCGGAAAGCCAGACAAGACGACGCATGTCGCGAAACGGAGAATGCGGCAAAAGACGCACGCTGCTCAAAGAACTCTCCGAGATCGTGCACAAAACGCCAAGTGCATAGAGCAAGGCATTCAAGAAGGCGCATGTAACGGCCTAAAGGCGCGTACTGCTCGAATGGAAAACTTTAAAGGATCATGCGCTAAATTGAAAAGGGACTTTCTGTACCTTTCTGTGCCTTTCATGAAAATTCTGCGTCACCTTTGTGCCGTTTGCTACAAAACTTCGCTGGTGATCCACCTTCATAGAGTGGAATGGCTCATGAATTTTTACCATCAATCGTAGCTCTGTTCTGTTTTACATTTAGACCTTGTACATATGGCGCCGTCCGCAACATGAAATTCTAATCATGTAAGAGCTGCCTGTCGTGGTGGCTTTAGTTGGTATGGCATTGCGCTTCCGAGAGGTCGTCGGCTTGACCTCCAGTTGTGGCAGCCACATACGGTGATAATCGACTACAAAAACTAAGAAAAGGAAGTGGCGTCCTTCGTAGCCCATTGCGTAGTTTCCGGACATTCAATAATCCTACAAATAAGAGTTGTGCCTATAGATGTGCTGTTTACGGTTTACATTAACGTGGCTAAAAAAAGAGACCTTCTTTCAAGAGCGGAAAGGATTGCGCACTAAGAATTCTTCGTTTTTTTCTGTCCTAATGGTTTTTGTGCGAAACCCTCGTTAGTGTAACATCAATTCGGTAATAGCAGCTGGCTGCGGTATGCGAACTGTCCGCTTCAAACGACGTCAAACATTCAATAAGAGAACCATTAATGCTAGGCGTCAATGATGTTATAGAATGACGTTCAGCTTTGGAAGAGAAATTCGTGAGCAGACATAAAAACTTCAAAGAGAATTATCAGCGTTGTGGTAATTTACCAAAGGCGTATCGCGACCAGCTCAGAACTTGTATCCTTTTTCTCAAGTTGAGGCCAGGAGTTCTCGCACAATGAGCGCCTCTGCAAGATGACCTTGTCATTTTAACAGCGAAGCCGTTTAAGCCGACCGTAAAAACGTTTGTGTGTAGAAGTGTGTACAAAAAAATATCATCATCATTAACAGGTATGTGCCACGGAAATTGGACACATTCCACTACTCACCGCTGGTCCGCTAAAAATGAAGAAGGCAACAGACGGGCGGCAAACACCAATTAAGATTTCTAGACAGACGTAACCAGTAATTGATAAAAGTTTTAACAAACCGTCGGGATTAACCCAGTGATAAACATCGTGGCCGCACGTATCAGCTTCGCTGAGGCATCTGTACGGAGCGCTTCAGCGCGACGTACAACGAGAGAATACTAGGGAACGGAAATGCAACGGCGGCTGCGAGTGTTGCTGCTGCGAGAATACTCCGAAGCAATGGAAGACCCTACGCGAACGACGACGTGCCCGTAGATCAATGAGAGGTGCGAGGGCTCTGTTTCAGCGCGAGTTTCTGTCTCTGGAGTTTGGACATCCGTGTCGTGTCGCTGACTGTCTGTGAAAAGTACTCAAACCTCCCTGCGCAGAGAAGCAACCAAGAAACAACCTAGCATCACCTAGCTAAAGCCTAGCAACAACCTAGAAGCAACCAGATTAGACTTCATTCAGAGTCGTCCAGCCTCACCGTTTCAAGCCTTGCGCGACTTAGTGCAAGCTTCGCCATTTTTTTTTTTTTTTTGAAAGGCACTTTTATACAAGAATATGCAGCCTTACCATGAAGCCTAAAAAATGCATGCAATGATGTCGAACTAACTTATACGAGGTGAAGCCGAACTTGTGCTTGCAGCATTTAGTTCAAACAGGTCCAACGCATCCTAGGTGGGGAAAGTATTAAGAAACATTTGGAATGGAAGTCTTCTGCCACCTTCACTCTGTCGTTAGAATTGCCTGTAATACTGCCGTGCTTATCTTTTACTGTGTGCATTTTGGTCTTTCCTATTTCGGTCCTTCCTAAAAGGAAACTTTTTCCTTTTAGCTTCTGCCTCGGTTTCTTTGACGTGATAATTTCGACTTTGACTGTGTTTCTGCTTGCTGATGAGCTTTGACAGTTAAACAAACTATATATTATCTCTTAGGGTAGTTACTTCAAGCTTTTGTTTCTTCATTGCGTGTTTTGTGGTTTAAGAGATCACTCTTACTTCTTTCCTTGGTGTTTTACCCACAACTAAAGTTGCTGCTTCAGAAGTCAGTGAAGTTACGGTTTCCTTCATTTCGTGTAGGTTATAATTTTCTTTTCGCTCTAAAACACCATATTTGTTCCCAAGCGCAGCACTAAATTTCTTGTTTTTACCATGATGACATCTAGCTCGACCTTTTTTCAGTCATTAATTTTGTTCGTGTTCTCTACGGGCTGAGGGCGATCGTCGCACTCACTAATCTATGATCACTACGCTACACCTTACCCATTACTTTTATGTCCTGTAGCCCGCCTCGGTCTTAGCAAATGATGAATTCTATTTCGTTTTCTATTTCTCCGTTAGAGATTTTTCATGTATACTGCCTATTATTAATAATAATATTTGAGGTTTTACGTGCCAAAACCACGACATGATTATGAAGCACGCTGTAGTGGAGGGCTCCGGGAATTTCGACCAGCTGGTGTTCTTTACTAAGGTGCACTGACATCGCATAGTACACGGGCCTCTAGCGCTTCGCCTCCATCGAAATGCTACCGCCGCGCCCGGGATTGAATCCGCGACCTTCGGGTCAGGAGCCGCACACCGTAACCACGGTACCACCGAGGCGTACTCTACTTCCTATTTAGGCTATATGCCCTCTGGAGAAGGTATACATTACACGGAGTTGATTTCTTTCTGCGAATGTCACTAACATCTCTGCAGTGTTGTTCCTAGAGTCGATGCCGCAATAACCGACTGCTTGTCGACTCTAGGCAAACTATGTGAACAGTTGCACTAGTTACTAATCCTGAGATTTTTTTTTCTCTATTTAATATTACTTGTTGCTTCCGTTTTTAACAGCGGAGCCGTTGAAGCTCGCCATTGGTCCGTGCGGCGTTCGCAAAGACTCGGCCTGGCTTTGCATAGCCTAGATAGTCTAAGTCAAGATTGGTTAAGCCTGGATAATTTCAGCTGAACATGACTGAGACTAGTTAAGCTTAGTTTAACAATCGATACCATGTGATAGCCAATCGAGAGTCAATCAATAGCTAATCGATAATCGATCAATAACCAATGAATTCTATAGTCGGATAGAACTTTAGAGGTCCGCGACATTTCCCCCTCAAAGGCGGATCCACACAAGCCTGCCCCAATGGGCGCACACTCCGGACTGACGTCATGAGCTGCACGGCCGGTGACACCGCCTTCGAACATTGCGGAGTACATGAGCGGAACAATTTCTTTAGTCGCGGAGGAGGCGATCAGCTGCCGCGCTTCGGTCATCTGGGCAATGCTTGGTTGAGCTTAGCCTAGCCCAAAATGCATGATCAATACCTTTTAATAGCCAGTAGGTAGCCACTTGATAGCAAATCACTAGCTAAACGATAATCGATCAATAACCAATAAATTCTAGAAAATGCTTGGATGAGCTTAGCCTAACCCAAAATGCATGGCCAATAGCTTGTAATGGCCAATCGATAGCCAATCGACAGCCAATAAATAATCTATCAATAACCAATAAGTTCCAGGTAATGCTTGGTTGAGCTTAGCCTGGCCCAAAATGCCTAGCCTAGCAGTCACTTTGTAATGCCTCGCAAAAAACTTAGCAAAACCAAGCAAAACCTCGCAAATGCCAGGACCAGCTAGGTGCCGATCAGCTCCGCTGTTTCTCCAGCCTTGCGCCACTAGTGCAAGCTACGCTATTTTTTTTCGTAACTGCATATGTGCAAATCTCTGGATATCGCTATTTCTCAATGTGTAATATCTTTTATTTCTCCTAAAAGGAATATATTTGCTTTGTTTCATAGCAGCGACGTTGTACAGTTGTTTGTTCTTCGGTTTTGTTGCATTCATTTTGTTGCAATAATTTCATGATGTCTGGGTCAAATTTTTTTGCTTGCAGGTACTTCCGGCTTAGACTAAGTACAGTATATGGTCATGCTTTGATATCACGTTCTTGTTTTT
Organism: Rhipicephalus sanguineus; assembly: GCF_013339695.2. Taxonomy (NCBI): domain Eukaryota; kingdom Metazoa; phylum Arthropoda; class Arachnida; order Ixodida; family Ixodidae; genus Rhipicephalus; species Rhipicephalus sanguineus. The sequence continues at coordinate 224,962,433 of NC_051176.1, read as the reverse complement.
GATTTGATAGCTTTTATTTTTTACTGTTGCGCTTTATTTAGCTTTTATGCAATACTTCTTGTGAATGTATTTTTTTGTGATGCTGTAATCTGCACTCATTCTGCCTGTGTTTAGTACCAGGAGGTCAGAAATTAATAAACTTGAACCTGAACTGGTTCTACTTCTTCTTTTCTTCACAATTTTGCATTGAAGCCTGTGATGAGTGTGATAGTGCTATACATGCCCTCCCATAACTGTTATAATTCTCCGTTGTCGCGGCTGGACCTCCGAGGGTAGTTTGTACTACTTTTAGTTTATATATCCTGTATATTTTTGTTACGATGCTTGCTACCCTTTTATTGATGCTTCAGAATTCATCAATGTTGCCTGCAACAAAATTGTGAATTAGCAACCCCATGCCATACTCTCTGTTCTCAGGAAGCCCTCTGCAACAAAGGACGTGCCCATTAGCCAGTACTGTACATGTTTTCCCAGTTCAGCTTACCTAGCCAAGGTTAATGATATCCGAGTTAACGTCTCTGCCTTTCCTCGAATAGCTCCGCCAGTCTAGCTTCAGGACCGCGGGTTAAACGTTGTCAGGTTCAGTTTACAGTGGCGGCCTGTCCGGATACAGTGATTATTAGCATTCTCCGCTGCGTTAGAAGTCCGACCGCCGCCGTGATCGCATGTTCCGGAGGCGCCGCAGACTGAGGGCCAGGATTTAATCGAAAGCTTCAGGAGGTGGCCAACTAATACAGCACCAGGGAGGCCAATTCCTGTTCTGGTGAGGAAGTGAGTGAGAATGGTTGGCTCATACATTATGTTATGCCTTTCTTGCTTAGAGCACCTGCAAAGGGTAACGTAATGGAGGTGTAAAGAGCAGAATATTAAATTGTTCTGCGTTGTGAGAGGGCGCAGCTTCCGAATCGAGCGGAGTAATACCACACAGCTATATGCAGCGGCCGCAGCAAGTGAGAGGGGCAGATGAGGAAGGGAGAGGAGGACCCATCATAATGAATCCGCAGAAAGGGGTACGCACGGGCGAACAAGACTTCCGCTCCTGTAATCGTCCTGCGATCTCCACTCAGCGAGAGTCATTTAAGATAGGTTCCTTTCGAGCGGCCAGCGTCGTCGGAGAGGATCCCACAGACGGGAAATCGCCTAATTATATACCCTTGCCGCAGGGCTCCCGCACCGCGACGGCTGCCTTCACTGTCGCCACCAACTGCCGACGACAGTGCCGTGGCCACGATCCAGTCAACTCTGCCCATTAATCAGGGCGAAGCTCGCGCCGCAGTCACGCTAGATGACGCGCGCATAGTCAAAGCGCACAATATGCGCCCACGGTGCTTAGAAACATGTAGCTACAATGATATGGACACCCGGGGCCGCGAATTAAATGAGCGTCTGCAACGTCGCGAGTCTTCTTCGGTAGCACGCCAGCGCGGTCGTCGTTCACCATTAGTTGGCGATGTTCGTTAGGCAGCAGCTCTTCATAGAACTATAGTTAGTATAGCATGGTATGAATTGTGGTTGCTGGTTATTGTGAGTTCTGGCCGTGTAGAGCAATTTGAAAGATAACGTGCGACTCATTTGGAAAAGCAAGCGGTTTATCAGGAGCAGTAGTAAGCTCTACGCGTAGGAGGTGTAATGATACTCACTCATTAGGAGATGAGAAGACAAAAAACTAAAAGTATCAGTGTCGCGTATTCTGGTTGCGCGATCAGCCAAACACATGTCCTGACGTTAATACACGGGTTGTTCCAAATAACATGGTTGAACCAGGTTAAAAGAAAAAGGGCGAAGCCTTCTGTGCAGATGAGACCAACAGTACATCGCTACTGTGGTATAGGTTATAGCGGCGACGGCATTGCGCTGCTAAACACAAGAGCGCGGGTTCGATTCCCGGCCAGGGCAGCCGCATTTCGATGGGGTCAGAACACCAAAGACGTCCGTATTCTTAGATCTATGTGCACATTAACAGGGGCGTAGGCGGGAATTTTTTTCGTGGGGGGGGGGGGGGGGGGGCACCACCTTGATCTGAAATGGGGGCCAGGCAGGCAGATATGTGGTCGAGTGTCACTTTGTGCTCTGTGTGCCATGGCAAAAAAAATTTCGGGTGGGGGCACGCCACTGCACATTAAAGAACCCAAGGAGGTGAAAACTAAAGCGAAGTCCCCCGCTGTGCCTCATAATCATATCGTTGCTTCGGCACGTAAAACCCCAGTGTTCAAATGAACTTACATATGTCGTTAGCGACCATCTGAAAATACATTCTCCTTTATTTGTTGTTTCCGTAAAGAAACCATTTGTAGCGATTATTTACCTAACTTTGTAATTATTAACTATAAGTCCACGACGTTGATTCGAGGTTCATAAAGACGATTCGAAAGCCTCACGTGCAGTTGTTCCGGCACGTTACCTATCGTGTAGTTCTTTTTCGTCACGTTTAAAAGAAATCTGACACATATGTGAAAGCCACCCCATCACGTCGCTTCCGTGCGTTTTGTTAAAAGGAAGAAACGTTTTCAGTTTTCGAATACGTGGCATATACTTTATAATGTTGTACTGTTTTCGAGGTGCAGCATATATTCAGGTGCCATGTGCTTTTTAGTTTTTATGTTTGCTTTCAGTTTGCGGTCTTAACAAAGAGAGGCCAACTGTGTTAGAGTGGTTTCCTATTTTTTATAACTAGAAGAGACGTCTCGTTCTCTCTTCTTTCTCGCTAGCGCGCGCGCGCGCGAGCGAGCGAGAACACACACACACACCACACACACACACACACACACACACACACACACACACACACACACACACACACACACACACGCACGCACGCACGCACGCACGCGCGCACGCACGCACGCACACACACACACACACACACACACACACACACACACACACACACACACACACACACCACACACACACACACACACACACACACACATCCGCTCTCATTTTCCTTTTTCTACCATTTAAAAAGCCCTGTATATTTCTTCACTTTTTCGCAACAGCAATAAAGATGCACAAATTATCTGTGCTGAAGAACGTATATTTGTCGACAAGCAAGATAAACAGTGCCCAACAAAAGACGATAATAAAAAGCTTCGCTCTAGAGGTGCCAACCCTGAAGGAAGTGTGGAGCTGGGTAGCCTTCTTTGCTTCTCTTCGGTTCTCTCCTTCTTTCCTCTTCTCTTTCTTTGTTTCTCTCTTTTCCAGTATTTTTCTGTCTTTTTTTTCTGTTTTTATTTCTGTTTTTATTCCGATTTTCCCTTTCTCTTTCTTTATATTTCTCGCTTGCTTCCTCGTTTTTTTTTTCTATTTTTATACGTGGTTCTGCCTGCGTTACGTCAAGCGACGACAGCATACGACAGCCCGGGCCCCTAAAGTGCTCCGCCCCTAAAAAACACTGAAACTCCGAGTAAGTTCTTTAGTGGGAGTACCAGCTCTGGGTCTTCAGGCAGGCCTGTAATGTTGCAAAAACTGCTGGGAATCATTCCGTCCGAGTGCTATACTTATAAGGTAGAGCCTGAAGCACGTCACAACACATACATGACACAGCAATGACGACAACAGATTCGATTCAATGTGCACCATTCATCCTATATACTTCGCCCTCTTAACCAAAGGCGTTCGCAGGGTTCGGGCGGGGGTGGGGGGCGAAGTCTTACCTCAGCGTCCCCGCCTCCCCCCCCCCCCCCCGTTTGTAAAGCTAGAAAGAAAACAAGCTTCGCAGTGGATGCAAAAATGTAACGATGACGTGCGTCCCACAATGGCCTGTCTTTGGTCCCCGGCTTTCCGGCGGTGATCATCAGTGATCCTCGGCCGTCACCGTCGTCAAAAACCAGTATGGCCATAACCTCTCACTTTCAACAATGACGAAACAGGTCACACTGAATAAAGGAATGGGGCAAAGTGCCCCCCACCCCCCAATGAATAGGGGGGGGGGGGGTCGTGCGCATTTGGACTTTGGCGTAGCGGGTTACCATTTAGGCTTTATATATGTGCTAACAAATGAGTGGCACGTGATGGTGAAATTAGGGGCAGCACTGCGAGAGAAATCTTACGAGGCGTCTGACAAGTCTAATTAGTCTTGTCATGGCTGGATTCCTATATCCCTTGAGGTGTATGCAAGACGTTTCAGAAAACAACGTCATCAAATAATCAAAACGAAGTTGCGTTGAACACTCCATCGGTATAGACGTCGAAAGCAAGACACGCAGTCTTTGCAGTACGGTACGCTTGTGGGCTAGTTGGTTCATGATTACGAGTGGAAAAACAGCGCTAAAAAAGACTGCACAAGAAAGGACACAGACCACGGCTCTGACTAAAAAACCAAATATGGTTGTTAGCCAGCGTCGTGGTCTGTGTTCTTTCTTGTCCCGTCTTTTTAGCACCGTTTTTCCACTCGTACGCCGTCTTTGTGTATGCCTGATCGTCAGCAAGAGCCCACTACTCAATCGGTGGCACGTGTGACACGAATAGTGTATACCACCCACCGTGCTTCACACGATCATAAAGTGAGGACAATGTCCGTCCATGTCTTGTCGTTCGAAATGTCAAGGAGTCCAATACATTCGTCACAACACCACTCGACGACAGGAGCACTGCTGCCCACTCGCGCAATGGCCTGTTAAGTTTGAACGAAAATAGTTAAAATGATAAACAGCCGTAACGTCGTTGTAGAATGCCTGCATCAATTACAGAAGCTTAATTCCGCGCTTATTGTTGCCGTTGATCACCAGTTGAAATAAATGGGTACAATACTGCCCCAACCGACCTTATCTCTTTGGGTAAAGAATTGCTTCCGCAGCTGTCGATACTCTGAGCTCTCGACAGGTCAGTATCGCACAATCTACAGTAGTATACACTTTTAAAAAATGCGAATATCTTCTCTATACTGCACAGTAGTGTGCCCAGCTTTCTGGACACAAAGTAAGTTATTATGTTATCATTCTGTCTTGACGCCATATTGGACTTTTTTTAGTCTTTATACAATTACATCACAGCGGCATCGTTGGTCCTGATGCTGAAGAAGGAAAATGTGTTACTCATGAAAAACAATTCAACTGAAGTGAAGCTCTATTGTATGCGTGTTTGTGTCCTAATTTGCTTTTCTTACGTATAAGTATGACGGCGTTAGTTGCAAACATATCCTAAAGCGTGAAGCTTGCAACTGGGAGCGCTTCGATCATCCACCGACAAAAGGAAAGGTCGACTGCGCTGAGCTGACCGCAAAAAAAGAAAAAAAAAAGAGAACAAGGACCGTGGCGGCGGGCACTTCAGGCGCACCATGCGTTTTTTCTCTCTCTCTCTCTCTTTCTCTTTCTGCTTTCTTTGCAGTTTGGCCCGAGGCAAAGGCGATCTTCATCGGCAGATAAAGTGCGGCCAGCCCGGGGCGCCCGACACATATTCTGGCTGGACGGAAGGGAGAGGTTGAGGGAGTCCGTCCACAGTGCATCTACGCACTCAGTGGACGGTCGAAGTGGTGGTCCGCGTCGGCGCGCGTCCGCGCGCGTTATATTCATACTAAACGCAGCGGCGTCGACCACCGCGCTCCCTCGCGCTCCTTCCCATTGGTCCACTGAGCTCGGGTTTCGCCGGACAAGGGCTCCGGCCCCGGACCCCGGGCTGCAGCTCTCTTCGCGCCGTTCAGGAGGAGGGAACGGAAGGGCGCTTCCGGTAGCCACTTCCGGTACAAGGGCGCGTTGCCGGGCAACGCTGCCGGACCGACCACGCCACGACGCCTGCGGCCCGGCGGCCGCCAAGCGCCACCTCGGCCAGACAAGTGAGGCGGGACCTCGAAGGGACACGGCGAGCAAAAAGCAGAGAGCAGCGACCGCTGGGCAGCGACAAAAGAAAACTCGCCCGAAAGAGAAAGCCAGGGGCCAGATTGTGATACGCCATTCTGGTGCATCTATCACACGCCACAAGGAGCTCTCTTGAGAACTAGCCGCTTTTGGAAGGAGATTGTGTTTAAAGCCATTATGAAGTGCTCGAGTTGATCGGACCTAACTGCGGTTATTAACCACGTATGCGATATATTCTTCCTCGTCCAACAGTCCGCATATAAGTGAATTTTCGAGAATAAGCACGGCGCAAAGCTTGCTTTTCGTTTCCTTTCATTGCTTTCTTTCTTTCGCGAGGTGTGACGAGGTTATTTAGCTGCAAAAGACCACGGCCAGTATTCACGAAACATTCTTCTGCTATAATTTTTCTTAGGAGGAACATGCCAGCCACTCGTGACGCTGGACGTGTTATTCGCGATGGTTACCGACCAGTGGCGAAAAGAGCACTTGCGAACGAAAAGTTTTTTTTTTTTTTAATTCGGTCCCAGCTATAGTGGCTTGAACTTGGCTTTGAACTACAGGAAGCTGTACTAATTGTGAATACTGAATTAGAATCGTTTCACTAGAATTTTTTTTCTCAGGCATGCTTCTATTTTGGGATTGCATATCATAATTTCGGTTGTCTGTCTGCAATATTTAGCGAATAACGTAACCTGTAGCGATCCACCAAGAGCCAGTTCATACAATGGAAGCCTGTGATAACTAGAGCCACCGTTATTTTTTCGTTCCCTTAATTTACAATGGTTTACTCGAACGAGATGCGTCCCCTAAGTTTGCGATAGTTTTTCTTTGTACATTTCATTTCACTCGCTGCCCACATCAGCAACTGACGGTTGTCACAATGTGATCTCATCTTAAGACCGAGAGGTTAAGTTCAAGTTGACTATAAGATGTTCCTTGCTGATTGAGTGTATTTAGGGACCATGGACCAAATTCAGAAATGTAAGAACTATTTTTGAGTGGTCAGCGGCCTTATCTAAAATATTTTCACTGTCGCTATTGAATGCTTTTAGTTCTTGCGAACTTTACTAGCGAAGCAACTTTCAACACGAAAGTGTTTTATGCCGGGGTCCACCAAGGCTTCAGTGACGTATTTCCGTCACGGAAATTACGTCGAAAAAATGCACACGATCAGATGGCAAATAAAAAGTTACAAAGAAAAAAAGTTCTATCAACAGGAGTCGAACCCATGACCTCTCGGTCCACGACAACAGATGCCGGGCATACCACCCACTGCACCACCGTCAAATACTTAGGAACCCTTACAAACGCGCCTTTTATGTCTCACACTTTCCTCTCACGGTGCTCTTGGTCGGCGGGGTGGCGTCAGGATAGCTAGGTGGGCTAGTTGGTATCGCATTATGATATAAAACTTTGAAAGCAAATAAACTTCGTCGTCCTGCGTCGTTTATTTACGCCCAAAGTTTTATATCATAATGGGGTGGTGTGGCCGTCTGGCAGCGGTAAAGGGAAGTAACGCATCATGACCGCGACCTTCGCGATTAGCTCCTGCAACGCGTCGTTGCTACGCGTCCGTCCCATTCGTCGCTTTTCCAACAGCAGAAGTGTAATTTTGTCAATGCCTTAACACACCGCGAGGTGGTGACCTTAGCCCAAGCCTCGGCCTCGCTCACAGCATCCATACATATTAAAAATAGCTCTGCGACGCGCGCCTGCCTCTGTAACAGCGCGTTCCCCGCTTACGCACGCCCCGAAAAAAATCACGGCGAGGCTAGAGGGAAGACATGACGCGCGTTGCGTTTCCCTCTATTCCGGCTGTGGTGTTCTGTTTACTCTTCAACATGCCACGGAATGGCGACCTTAGTCGACGCTCTTCTGGCTGTCACGCCGCTTTCTCAGATTACGCTGTCACCGTTAACTACTACAGTTACCACAAAGGTTTGTCTAGTCTTTTATCATGGACGTTAGTCGTCGGGATGGAGATGTTTTACCAAACGTCAACTTGGGTGCATCCACGTTAAACGGTGCTACGGCTGCCAAACACCAATAGACATTGAGCAAGCTCTCTTATATCAATGTGCAGTAAACATCAACTGACACGTTTCACTTTCGTATTATACCGATTCCTATGACGGTGGTATCAACCATGTTTTTCGCGAGTACGGGCTCACGTTCGTAAGGGCTCTGTGTGATTGGCCGGGCAAGCTTAAGCCAGAATATATTGCGTAAGAAAGCAGTCCAGCCAGTCCCAATACTCGACATGATATTAGCGAATTCACGTGGTCGATAACGCAAAAAACGCACCCTTATATGTGAATCCGCCTGCCCCCCCCCCCCCCCCCCCCACACACACCCCCTTTCCTTTAGGTATTTATGCGCAATGACTACACATTTACATGTCATATATGACATCTAAAAATAATTTTTGCGGGCCTTTCATTCAGTGCCGCCTTGTTCTCCCATTCGTGCAGGCGCGCGCGCGATCGCGCGCGTGTGTGTGTGCGTTTGTGTGTGCGCGTGCGTGTGTGCGTGTGCGTGTGTGTGTGTGCGTGTGTGCGTGCGTGTGTGCGTGCGTGCGTGCATGCGTGTGAACATTAAAAACAAGTAAACAGTGATTCTGTCATAATGCAATGCAACAAGGAGACGTGAAACAAAGTACAAGGTAAACTAATAAAAAGAGAAGCAACATTGTAAGTATAGAACAAAATTAGGAGAGCAAAACAATACATATGTTGGCATATATACATAGCATGTACAAGTTCCGAAGAAAAGAAGCGAAAAAAAAAAACACACACAACACACTTAGCATCTTAATTGTGCTATAGACGATTGAGCTAGCTTCGCCTTCATGACTAGAACGCAATAGCGTAATCGGGCCATGTGCTCATCGCCTTCTCAATTGCTAGCCTGGCTTCGGTTCTCGGTGCATGCCTCAACCACGCCGTAAGGAAACGAATGACTGTGCGCGTTACATTTGCCGTTTCGAAGTATCCTAGAGTGCCTACTGCAAGTACAATGGTTAAGTGCCCCCCACGCCATAATTCTTCCTTTTGCGAGTCAGCAAAGGGCCCACTACGCGTCCGTAAGGCAACACGCGAACCTACACAGCTGCTCACTTTGTTGATGCTTTTGTAGCTGATGATGATTAAATATGTCTCAGGGCTTTGTAATGGGTGGGCCTTTAAAACACACACTCGTTGCGCAATTCACATGTTTTTACGCCTGGCACAAGTCTACGCTTCGGCGGCGCAATATTACATGCGTTAAGGAGACTCCTTTTTCTACATGACATTCTTACAGTGTGTTTTCCGAAGCAATTTCAAACAATACCATAGCTCTGTGAAAGAACATGTGCTTGCCACGCAGACGGCCTGGGTTCGATTCTCACTCGAACATAAGTTTTTTTATTATTTATTTTATTTGCATCTTTCTCGATTTTTCGGTCACGGACAAGATGGTGGTTTTTCGCTCAAAACCAACGACGCCGACAACGACGCCGGAATTTCCACGAAACGAGCTCTTTAACGCTATCGCGTTAAATATTGGAGAGATGTGCATCAGGCAAGTTGTTCCAGTCTGTTATGAGTACTTGAACGAAAATGAATACTTAAAAAGGTTAGTTCTTGTGCGATAAGGCGTTAAAGATCAGTCTGGCGATGACTTGTTCGCCGTGCTTCGAGCGGCTTTATAAAAAAAAGTGCGTTAAGAGAGAAATGGTTATTTTTCAGTAAGAACATGAATGTAAGGCTGACAATTTCCGCCGTAATTGCAACGTTGGAATGCTATTAGTTAGCATTAGGGTTGTTGAGGAGTCAGTTGAACGATATTTGGGGAAAAAACGAATTTTACTGATTTGCGTTGTATCATCTCTAATGCGCCAGTGTTTGGTGAAAGAATTCCACACAATGCATGCATATTCTTATTTAGGACGGATTAGCGAGTAATAAGCTGTTAGACGAGTGTTGTAGGGAGCCTGTTTTAATTTATGCCTGAGAAAGCAAAGTTTACGGAAAGCCGACTTACAAATGTTAGAAACATGCGTGTTCCAGAATAAACTACTAGTTATTGTGAGACCTAGATACTTATATTGATTAACTTCAGTTAGAGGTTCGGAAGCGATGTTATAGGGAAAGGATAAATTTTTAACCTTTTTGGCAACATTCATGAACACTGATTTTTCAGCATTTAATTCCATATTCGATTTCCAACACCAGGACTCTATGTTTTGAAGGTTATAATTGATTGCGACTTGGTCCTCACTGCAAGTTATTTCACTGAACATCACGCAGTCATCAGCGAACAATCTGGTTTGCACGGGCGCTGTAATTACGTTAGTGATGTCATTAATGTATAGTGAAAATAATAAGGGTCCTAAGATGCAGCCCTGTGGGACGCCTGAAGTCACAGGAAGTTCAGCTGAAAAATTATTGTCGAGTACAACAAACTGCTTACGGTTAGACAAATAGGCAGTTATCAAATTAATTAGATAAGCTGGCAAGTTAATTATTTTGAGTTTTTTTATGACGTTAGTGTGCGAAACAAGGTCAAATGCTTTCCTAAAATCTAAAGAAATCGCATTAATTTGCCCGGATTTGTCAAGGACATTCGCAAAGTTGTGGACGACGATAGTTAATTGGGTAACCGTATAAAAGCCTTTACGAAAGCGATGCTGGCAGTTAGAACATTTCTATCACTAAGGAATTTGTTAATCTTTTTTTTCTGGCTATGAGATGTTCCAGTAGCTTGCAACAGGACGATGTAGGTGAAATCGGTCGATAGCTTGTTAAAAGTGTAGCACCGCTCTTCTTTGGCACAGGTAGGATACGCGCCCTCAACCAGTCGCTATAGAAGGACTGCCGAGGACAATGATGCATGAAAAATGACAACTAGAAAATGGGACGACTTTTCTGCATATCTGTGCAGGAAAACATTTCGTAAACCATCCGGACCGGGTGATGACCTAGTTTTCATATTGAGCAGCATAGAAACTACCCCCGGTTGCGATACTATATCGGGCGGCACGATACATGGCATATGATTTAATGACGGCCGGTCACAAGAACTGGAAAAACACCGTGAAAATGTTTGTTGAAATGTTCAGCAATGCTTTGCTTCTCCACGACTAGGCATCCCTCGTGCACAGGTCAACTGTCCTTGTTTTTTTTCTTTCAAGAACCTCCAAAACTTTCCGGTGTATTCCGAATAAAATATGGCAGCGTATGCTGAAAATACATTTCCTTTGCGCTTCTCACTAATTGGTTTAATTTAGGTTGGATGTTAAGAATACTATTACGAGGGGCACCTTGTCGTCTTAAGCGTTTAATTTTTCTTTTAAGTTGCAAGGCTTCTTGCGTAATCAAGGAAACGTAGCCGGAATGTTTATTTTTTTTTTCATTGCATAATCAGTGTATATCCGAAAAATCCAAAAGGCGGGTATGATTATAAGCTGTACTTATTGGTTTTCTTAACAGGGAAAACATATTGACCTTTAAGGAATGCTCGGCATATTAAAGTGAATGATATTTGTGAGCACAGAAACGGTGGCTTACAAAAGGCACGCTCTGTGAAAAATTGTCACGTTCATTATATGCTATTCATACATGCTGCGGCTTTTGACTCGCTAAAGGTTTTTTGGAAGTAGCTACCTCCTATACGTTCTTACAATTCAATACAAAGCATACCTTTCAAAATTCACGCGTGTATTTCGCACATTACGCTTACAGGCCGCATGGAACAGGCGTTAATTATCCCCATCCCATGTTATAAAAACATAAATAATTAGAATTAAATTCAGGATAATTATAAGGGACGCTTTAGTAGGCGATTTTGTATTATTTTCGACAACGTGGAGTTCTTGAATGTGCAACGAATAGCATACAGTGGGTGCTTTTGCATTACGCTATCATCCAAATGCGTTCAGAAAACCTTAAAAAAAGATCAGTGCCGCTGTTTCTCTTTTCCATTTATTAACGTCAGGGTTCTTGTTGCAAAGCGGATGCTCGTCTAATTGACCTCCCTAGTCGTCCTATTACCACTCTCTCACCATTAAACAAACTACGCTATTACAGCTCCAAACTTCAGCAGCACCTAAAACCAAACCACGCAAAGTCCATTGGCGCCGTATATTTTTAAGCCTAATAAGGTAATGCCATTTTGTTGAAACAAAATAGTATTACTTCAATAGGCTTAATGATGTTACTTAATATTCCTGAATTTAACGATGGACTCCGTACAAGCGCTTAAGGACCTTCTTCATAAAAGTACAGTGCTAGGCAGATGTCTACGAGAAGAAAATAATAGCGAGAGATGAAGAAAAAATACCGAGAGATTGGAAGCACGGCCGAAGACGCCAAAGGGTTAGGTGGAGCGGCGAAAGCAGGAAAGTTGCAGGCATAAAATGGAACCAGCTCGCGCAGGGCATGGTGGGTTGACGATCGTTGGGAGAGGAATCGTCCTGCAGAGGACATAACATTAGACGATGATGATGAAATACAATTGTGACGTACTTTCGTAGGCCATGTTTCATATACTCAATTTCTCCCCGAAACGGTGTTGAATTAAGCAAGTAAAGGTGAGTCAAGCTGCATTTGGAATATGGCTGCGGCATTTTAACATCAGAGCCTAATTTCAATCAACAATATAATGCTTCCGCGAATAGTGTATTGTGTAATCACGATGTATATCGTCTGTCGTCCGACTGGTTCTCTAAGAGAGGAGCCATATCGAAGTAGATCATCGATTCGGTTTCCTTATGAATTGGCGTGCTGTATGGGCAATGATCTGTGCACGTCGCCATTCGTGTGCTGCCTCCTGGCAACAACGGGGTCGAAGCGAATACCATAAGAGACGCAGGGCTGGCAGGGAAAAGAGAAACGTAATACAACATTTGTAGCTGGTGACGTAGAAGTTCTACAGCTGAGAGCGAAATAAAAATAAAAAGCGACCAGGGGGAGGCCCCTTTTGTCTGAAGAAGCGTCTTAGGCGCCGTCGCCTAACGACCCTGATAGATGGCACTGTCCGCTCTCGGACCCAACGACTTCCGGTAGGCCCCCTGGTGGCGGCAGCGCACGACCGGAAGTAACGACGGAGCCCTCTTTCCGCCCTTCCCCGCCACCCCTTTCCGATCCTTTGGACCCCTAGTCCGTCCTCTCGGCAGACTTGAAGATGGCGAGGCCCAGCGCAGGCTGCAGTTTTGATGACAGCAAGAAGAAAACGTTTTAGGCTCGCTTCCGGACTGCGGGTGGTGAACAGGAGGAGGGTAATGACGGCCGCCCCCCCATCGCAACCAGCGAGTGCAAAGTTCGTTTTTCATTTTGGCCCACGAGTCTGTCAGGACGGCGTTTTACTCCAGTGACGCCGGTCGAAGCCAGCGCTTTGTGCGCTGCGGCCACTTGTGCGCGGGGAGAGGCATCAAAGGCGCGCTCTGACTCACGACGAGCCTGGGAAGCGGCACCACCCCCTTGCCCATGTCAAAAACGCGGCCACCTCCTCCCATGACTTGTTTACAAACACGCTCTCGCGCGGGCCATCCGTCTCAGTCGCGCCCGTCTAAAGTCTGCCTGTTGAGTCCCGCAAGGATGCCTGCCGGAGAACTACTGCCACGCCGTTATTTCTTGCGGTCGGACTCTTGAATGCTGGAAGAGGCAGAACGGATAGATTGGAAACGCGAAGGAACGACGCTGTCAGTGCGCCCCTTGTCCTTTCGGTAGAACAGACGATATTTGCTGCTACTTAACGCTCGTGTCATGATAGAAAGGATTCTCATCGCTTCATCTGTTAAAATATTTCTAGCGACTCGTTTAAGCATTTATGATTGGAAATTAGGTTGTCACTTCTCTAAGATGAATATTCTGCAATAACGTAGGGTGTTACGCTGGAAGACGAGCAGTGGTAGCGAACAAATGCGACGGAGGACGAACTTTCTTAACGACATGTAGCGAGGGTTGGGTCAGGCTCATAGGCAGGAGTTAAGTACAAGAAAATAATACTTAAAAAAAATGTTACCCCGTTTTCCAAACGCATAGTTGAGAGCGATTCCCGAGTTTAAAAATATTGTTGCTCTGAATTGTGCGTGTATTGTAAAATTATTATGCGAGAGAGGCCCAACGATATTCTTTCGTATCCAAATTATGAGCAGGTTTCACACTGACTATGCCTTTTTGTTTTTCTAGAATAGACTTAAAATTGGTTGCGATAAGGAGCACAAGGTGCATGAGCACGGCAACACACGTATAATGCAGGCATCAGATGGAAAGAGGGTAAGGAAAAAGGAAGGCTGTCGCGCTGTTGCGGCATTTGACAGGAAACAAGAATATTGAAATAGTGGTACTGAAGGCAAAATGGGGCAAATTTTTCTCCTGACAGTTACTTGACGGTCCTGAGTGAGTTGAAGAGTAATTTAGAGACGTCGATTTGCGTGCTCCCACTCTTTTTGTCGTTGTTGTTGTTGTTGTTGTTGTTGTTGTTGTTGTTGTTGTTTCTGTAGTCGCCTTTCTTTCTTTATAGCAGCCTTGTTTGTGAGACGAAGGAATCACATGAACTGTGACAAATTAAAATGTGGTAACATCAAGGGTGTATTGCAAAGCCGTTCGAAAAAGCGTAGCCCGATATGGAAACTCTCTTAGAACGAAAAATTGGTAAGCATCGCGCTGCTCGCCAATTGCAGCCATTAACATTTCTTTACGTCTGCATCAAAAAGAGCCAATTCCTCAAGTTTTACGCCATAAATCAATGGCTGCGCTATTGATTTATGGAAGACACTATGAGAGATACAGAATAATTATGACAACCTCGATTACTTTAGCGTGCACCGAAATCTCATTGTGCTGGAATGCCTGTGTTCATTTTTGACAGCAATAAAACCACTATGGTCGGAGTTTTTAAGTAGCATAACAATAAAGTAGTACCTGTAAACATGCTTCAGAAAGACACAGCTGAAATGAGCAATACACACGAGTGTTACACATCGTTACTACCCTGAAATCGTAGTGGTCCTCTTCTCTGCATAAACACTTATAATGTGGCAAAGCCAACTTAAAACGTATGAAGAGCGGCTATATTGTGCTGAGACCAAAGAGAAAAATTGTTATCGTTCCCCGCACCCAGTGGTTTCGCAAACTAGACCAATATCCATTGCATTCTTTAGAATGTATATAAATAAAAGATAACTTGTTTGTTTTTATTTAACTACAGAAAGTCTTTTAGCGTTTTCGATAAGTTTACTGCTTTGCAGTACATAAAAAAAATGCAGTGAAGCGTCAAAATGACTCCGGATACCGTTGTTAAAAAAGGGAAATAGTTTTATTTGGTTTTACGTAGTATCGCCCTATCACAACGAAAAGCTATACTCACAGTCATAAGTCACAGTGTTAAGCTATACTCTCAGTGATAAGTCAAGGGCCATATTGTTTACCCCTTCAATGGAAGGCTTTCGGTGGTGATGTTTTTTTCATTGACAGCACAGAAACCTTGTAACATGTGTCCAGGAAACAAAGAGAGAGAGAGAGAGAGAGAGAGAGAGAGGAAAAAAGAGGAAAAGGTGAACGGGGGGGGGGGGATAGGTTGAATTCTTAAAATATTAGGTTCGTAAGCTTTTCTTCTTATTATTTTTTGCCTTTAGCGCGCCACATTCTCTTATACTCTATGTCCTGCATCAGGGCTGTTTAACGCTTCTTACTAACAAATGTAGCTTAAAAGTTTTTTATGAGTAAGGGCATCGTAAAGTATGCTTTGCTCTGTTTTCCTATAGGTCGATGCTACATGTAACAATGCTCCTCTTCACTCTAAGAAAAAAAAAGAAACAAAAGGTATGTGTTACTCTTTTCGCTGAGTCCTCACTTGCCACGTATATGACTCTCTTTAAAGAGACACGTTAACTCTCTTTTGGGTCGCACAACTCTCTGAAGAGAGTATAATGAACTCCAAAGAGAGTTCACAGGTCTCTATAAACGGAGTCATACACGTGGAGAGTCAGCACTCAGAAAAAAAAAAAAGAGTCAAAGGTCTCTCTTTTATCTTAGAGTGTAGAAGCCATGCGCAACATGTTGGAAGGGATCAAAATTAGTTGCCGAGTGCTTCGGTGGTGGTGTGACTATGTGACGACTTTTCTTCTTTTTTTCATATATAGAAAGTAATGCCGCAGTTGAGCATTGCACACGTTAGCGCCCAGCAAGGCTGTGTATTTACGCAGTAAAGGTAAGCATAAACGATCTGCTCGTTCGTTTTCCCCGCAGGCAGTTCAGCTGCTAATATATGCAGACATAATTTCGTTTGGGTTCCTGCTTCATCTTCAGAGTACGCGCAGTACCAGCGAACAGCAGCCTACCGTCATCGCATAACTAAACACAAAGCTTAGTTCTTTCTTTTTTTTTATTTATATACGATAACATGGAAAGGTAGGCTACGTTAGAGGCGGCTATCACGACATCATATTATTGATATTGAAACAACACATAAAAACAAAAAAAGTGAGAACAAATAAAATAATAAGAAAACAAAAGAAGTGATAGTGCTGTTCGCCGCTATGCACGTGGCGATAATTGTATTTCAACCCATTAATTTTTTAACGCAGACTAGTCCATATGAAACAACTACTGAATTAATGGGTATCACATCGCTAACAAAATCTCCCGTGGAGCAGCCACTGCGCATATCTAAAGAAGGACAATGCCCCCCATGACAAACGCGCCAATATCGGTGGGCAGGAAAACGCGGGCGCCACTTTCTAATAGCATCATTCGGCAGCTATCCACTGTTTAGTTTTTAGAATTTTAGCAACACAGCATGCGCGACTTGCTATGTACACAGAAGTCTAACGTTCGCTCGCTGGAAAACCTTCATGTTCAGGAAAATTTTGTTAACCGACGTAGTTTGAAGAATTTAAATACTTCATTCGGTTGAGGAGTGAGTTACATAATTCTAAAGTACGCGTTCATTATGGCTTCCATTAGTAGCTATACCCAGTTAAACACTTGAAACAGGGTTTGTTGGGTCTGCCAATGCATACGCCCTTCCAGATACGCCGAAATGGCATTGTGGCAATGTGCGGTCGCACGCTGGCCATGCTAATGACTGAGATATCGCGCGGCATTCGCAACTGACAATTCCTGCAGGGTTTAGCAAATCGCGTAGGATCCGAGGACCTGCCAGGGGCGCCGCTGAACATGCATTTCGGACAACACCTAAGGCACTATTGCAGCAAATGAAGACGACGCTGCCCATCGCAGAGAGGTCATTTTATTAAGTGCGTAGCACTTTAGGGGCCAGCCCGGCTTGTCGTCCATCCGTAGATCTCATGTGGTGTGATCGCGCTCAAAATCAAGTGTTCAATACAGGCCTCGTTAAACGAGGCTGGCAACGTTCAAAATCGGGTTAAAATAAACGAACAAGCTCTAAAATAACATACCGTATTTACTCGAATGTAACGTGAGTTTTTTTTCTCAGATTTTGGCTACCTAAGGTCGATCCTCGCGTTACAATCGAATACCGAAACTACTGCACACATAACGATAACGTATTACCTAATAAAAAACAACAGACGCGTTAATAAATAACTCGACAGGTGAATGTAAAAGAACATATGCGCCTTGAAACGGGATTCAATTTAATCCGGAACTTTCAATCGCGGTGTCCTCGTTGAAAAGTCGGCTGCTGGGCACTACTATTATTCTGTGTTTGTGCTGATCATTTCAGGAAACAGATAGATTGTTGGCGTCTACCAAGTTCTGCCGTTGACCCTCAGTTGACGGCTTATAATTTAAACCAAGTAATAAATAAGCTTCTGCGAATACTCAGAAGGCTCTGCGCCAACCGTCACGCCTTAAAGAGCGTGCAGGGGAAAAAAAATTAAAAAAAAAATAAAGACAAGAAATTTTGGGTTACGGGCTTAAGCTGCAATCTGGCGTTAAGAGGGACGCCGTAAGGGAGGGGGGTATATTCCGGAATGACCCAGAGCACCATTTTTGCGCGTGTTATTTATCGTGTATTATTGCCGTGTATCGAGTGTTATCTATCTCTCAGCACTCGAGCATTCTCCCCCCTTTGTAACGCGCCCCATCGGGAATCAAACCCGCGACTTTGTACCGAGCAGCTGAATAAACTTCACAATCTCCATCATGGTGACTGCGTAATGGCTGCTTCTGCAAACACTGCGTTTACGCAGTAATTTGTTGGGACAGATCATCGTTGCATAAATTTGCCTCTCGTTGTTAAATGATACGGAGAGGTGCGCAGTATGCCACCCCATCGAATAGCGGAAACTTGCTTCGCTACGCCGCCTAAACCTCTCCCAAATGCCCTTCGTGCCTCTTGAGCAGTCTCAAAGTGCCGCCGGTTTTAAAACAGCGCCGGCTTACGAAAAACGCGATCTTCCCATCGACAGCGCGCGCGCAGTGCGTGCCGAGCGACGAGGGGGCCGTGCCCAAAGGGTGGAGGAGGGAGGCGCGGCGAGGGAGGCGAGGCCGGGAGGAGCCGCGGGGGAGAGGGGGCGCAGTGGCGAGGAGCCGCTACTAGAGTCCCATCCGGCGCGCTTAGGAAGGAAGGAAGCACCGGATTGGCTCCGGAGGAAATTCCGCCCGGCGCCGGGGGCGCACAACAACGCGCCGCCGACGCGAGTCGAGCCCGACCGACGGCAGCAACCGCGGCCGGGACCCCTCGCGGCTGCCGGCACCAAGCACGCCGACGACGACGCCCCCGACCAGCGCGTGGTGAGTACATCGCACGGGGCGCGTGCGGATCGCGGCACGAGACGTGTCCGCTCCAAGGTCTAGACAAGGCGTCCCAGAGCAGCTGTCCGGAGATGGACGCGCGTTTTCGACGTCCAATTGCGCTACACTCGGAAGTTTGCCGTTACACGAGGTCAGACGGTCATCGGTTTCAGCATCAGCCGTGTAGTATGAGCTCCGCTGTAAGCTAGTTAAAACTTGTCTGGAAATCCAGCGACATCTTCAGTGAGAGTATACCCTCC
This sequence comes from Rhipicephalus sanguineus, assembly GCF_013339695.2. NCBI lineage: Eukaryota > Metazoa > Arthropoda > Arachnida > Ixodida > Ixodidae > Rhipicephalus > Rhipicephalus sanguineus. The sequence goes on along the minus strand of NC_051176.1, from coordinate 224,943,674 downwards.
CTCCAGGTCTGTCGAAAGAAGCATGTAAGTACTTTGCCGAGAGTGCGTCGTCTTTGGTTGTTCAGGGCACGAAGGAAAACCATAAACGCGCCCTAAGCATCCTCAAAGATGACAGAACGGATTGTGTACTTCCTCCGATCTATTTCACAAGGTAATATAGTTACGTGGCATGGCTGTTTTACCTTTCAAAAGTCTGCCTAGCAAAGATCAGTCATGAGTGTCTTTCACGACAAAGCAGGGTTCGAATGTTTTTATATACGGTAGAGTGGTATAGTCAGTAGTGCGGTTGGTGACACGGTGCAGCTCGTCGCACCCGAATCGCAAAAATCGAACAGTGGGAAGAAATCTAATAAACAGCATTTCGCCGAGTACGTGCCTTAGCATTTCAACACGCTTATCGAGAAATTTTGATGAAAGCCCAGAGTATTTCATTTCTGTCACCTACAGCTTGCTGTAGGTGACAGGTTTTCAGGAATAGAAGTTTTATGTATTTCGGCTGGACTTGTTGACCTCTGTCATTTCACATACCATTTCATGCCAGGGAAAGTGTCAATTTTGTCACTGCTCTCAGCAGCGATGTCACGGTTTCAAAAAAAGAAAAAAAAAGGAAAAATAAGTTTGTTTATTTTATCGCGAGAACTTTTCTTGTGTTCCGTCACCTCGTACTATCACAGTTTACTTCAATATTTGGGTCGGCATCAAAAGTTCAGTTCTGGTGAAGAATGCCTGCTATAACAAAGCAGTCCACTGACGCTGCATATTACGTGAATGGCTGGTAGAAAAATTGACGTACGTGACTGCAAAATTCTGTACGCGTTTTCTCACTACAAGTGATGAATACTTCTCCTAACATGACGTCTGCCTGAGGTGAAGCTAGCCACCCAGAGTCACATAAGGAGATCCTTTATTTGTCGCTGCGTCTTGGGGAAAATTACTGCAATCATTCGCGCGATAAAAAACATGTTAAATTAGCTTGAGCTGGCATTATCGCCTCGGTACCGCGCATCCTCATTAAGCACGGTGCGGTGACTTAAAAAAGAAAAAAGAGCGAACTGACGTGGCGTACTCGGTATGCAAGTTAAGGCTACACATGTGGCACTCCATGAACTTTCAAGACTGGTGTAAATTAAAACCAGCGTAAGACAACTGTTGCTGTTCGCGCTATACGCTTGTTTAGGCGGCACAAGGAATAAAATTTGCGTTTGAAAACAATGTCGCCGTTACATGTATTAATGTTTGTAAGAAACTATCAAAATTGCGCTTCGGCGTCTGTCATGCATTATCATCTCTGGTATGTGAGGGACGTTTTTTTTGCAGTCAGACATGCAGAGAAAGGGGTTATTAAGGTTTCCGTTCAACATATAAGCTCAGTCAAGGTGAATTCAGCAGTATTCGTCATTTTAACCTTAGAAAGAAACACGCGCTGTCATTATTTCGACATGACGCCGAAACTGTTGGTTGTTAAATACGAAGAGCTGGTGGCTTGTAGCGAACTCAGGCATTTCTTTTTAGTCTGATAGCACTTTCGCTCTTTAAAAAGTAACAGACGGAACGAAGAGATGGGGGAGGGGCCCTGGTATGTAAATATTTTTCTCGCTACGTATGACGCAGTAACCTCAAAACGCAGGCGTGAACGAGAATGAGAAGGTAGTAGTATAACCTTTATTTCCTTTAGGGCTCTCGGTCGGTGGCTGCAGCGCATAGTCCATAGGACTCTGGTCTCGGCGGCTCGCTGGGTTTTATCGTGAACTGCTCTCTGGCTTTCTAGATCTTCGTTAGCAAGCCAAACACCTCGCTGCATATCACATGACATTTGCGACGTATAGGACGATGGAATTTGGAAGCCGTAGTTCACATGCCCACGTAACGTGGGCAAGAGTTGCCCGCTCCTCGCACCAAGGACAGGTATAACCCGGACTGGGGTTTGTTTATTTTAATAAAGTTGTTCTCTCTATATATATATCCCTAACGTGCAGGGTGTATCTTTCTGTGTACATATTGAGGTTTGGATGTGTGTTCGTCTGTATGCGGCGGCCCTCCTTGGCCTACTATAAGAAAAGACAGGCACAACTACTGCTAACCCCACCCCTACCTGAATGAGACAGGATGCCATCACTCACGAGTCCAAGTTTTTCATGTGTTTGTGCCTTGCTATTCCTGTAGCATCAGAACGTAGCAGTAATTACGAATAAATTTAGTTGAAATAAGAGTTTCCTCTCAAAAGCTATATCGGAACGTCGTCTTCATCTGCCTAGCAGACGTCTTTCATCATCATCGTAATTGCTCCTCACGAGCTGCCACTCGCTCGAAAGCATGAAGCCATTGATTTTACAGTCATGATGTTCCATTAAAAGAAGAGTGTTTGTTTCGGACCTGCCGTCTCTTGTTCAAGACAGCCTGGTAGCCGGCGGACCTTGAGGTCCGCCACAAGGTATATAAAAACCGAGAACGTGTGCCATCTCTTCTGAAATGTCTGCTAAGGTATTTGGAAGGAATTATGCGTAATGCTTTGTCATGAAGAAAGAGAGTGTCAGAGAGAAAGCACGCAGCAGAGATAAAATTCGAATAATGCACTTGCTGCTTTGTGTAAACCGTCCAATGAACGCACGCTGTTATTTCACAACATATATAAGACCTTCGCCTCGTCTTTATGAGTGTCTGACGAAAAAACAATTAGGAGAAGAGTGAGAGTGTATATTTGTTCACAAGGTAACAATCGTGTGGTTTTGCGGCACGCAGCTCTCTCAAGATCATCCGCACCCGCTTTCCGTTCTTTACACATAGAACTGCATGGAGCAACGATCGAAGTCCGTTGCAGGCTCAGCGCTAAGCAACTTTTTACAGAGATCAATTTGTATTGAGCAGGTGTCCATCCCTGCTTCACAAGTGTGACCTGAGTGTTCAGTGCAGCTGACAAAGGAGGCGCTACATGGAAGCGCAGATATACGCCCACATTTCATACGTGATACCAGTTTTCTGTGCATATAAACCAAGTGAAGGCGCCGCGCCTTAGTCTAATGGTATGGCAATAAATTTGACGTCACTGTTTTACAGCCTCTTAAACATGATCATATACTACTGCATGGGTGGCGCCTCTCATTTACACGGGGAAATATGCGCTTTCGGAGCTGTAAATTGCGATATTTGCGTGCTTCAGCGCTGGCGCGATAGTGAAATACGGGGATCGTCGTATATATGGACCAGCCGGGCGTGAATTACGCTTCCGCGGGAGCAAAAGAAAGGCCGCAGCTCGTTTCTTCGTAGTTTTACGGCCTGGAGATCGCGGCCCCCCATCACCTTTGTGCGCCCCGGAGAACGAGCCGGAAATGTGCGTCCTATTGTGACGGTGTCGATCATTCGTCCTTCTCATTTCACGCGAGCGGTCCGATAAGCGAACGAAGCGTTTTTCTTTTATATGCATGGTGTCGCAAGAAAAGAGGCCGGTCGGTGGAGGGGAAGCACCCGAAACACAGAGGCGAAACGCAAGAAGAATATGAATATGCCTTCTGTTTGGAAAAGTGACGTTCGCCCGCTCGCACTAGGCTGCCCTCCTCCACGAACACATCCAACAATTGTGCGAACTGTGAATATGTTGCTGCTCGCGGCACCCTTCCAGGCCGGCCGGGTAACACGGCGGAAGTATATAACGTGAGGCGAGCAACGCTGGGGCGCGCGTGTTATTTGAGCGATAAGCGCGCCATCGAAGGCACGGCTTCTCTTTGTTTCCATTTCCGGTTTTAGAAATGCGGATAAGCGCTACGCATCGAGACCGTTCCTCGTCGACTGCGAGCATGCGGCGACGCGCCGGGGCCAAAGCGCGGCCTAGTTAATTATGCATGAAAACGGGCTATAACGTTGGAACAAGCGACGAAGTTGGGCTATCCGAAACTTGGTCCTTCCGAGACTCATGCGTGCCTAAACGATAACTTCTTGGGCAGGTCTTGTTAACCACCCAAAGGCAGGCGCAGGCATTAACAAAAAGCACGCGGTAAGTCACATGTTAGTGAAATAGAAAGAGTGTGGTGCTCGATCGTCTGATATAGATCTGTTATAGAGTTTTACAACACACACACACACACACACACACACACACACACACACACACACACACACACACACACACACACACACACACACACACACACACACACACACACACACACACACACACACACACACACACACACACACACACACACACACACACACACACACACACACACACACGGGCGCGCACGCGCGCGCACGCACAAAAGAATATAGAAGAAAATATCAAAGTCCCTATTCATAAAGTTCATTGCTATTACTTTCTTTTTTCCCATTATCCAGGAATTTTCGCTTATATTGTGTCTATAGTATGATGACATGACAGCTGGTTTTTTATGAAGTTAGCGCTTACGAATAATTCTATAGGGCCCCAGATTTTTTCTGAGTAGAGGCCTGGCTAGAGCCCGTGGATGAGCCACATCTTGGATGCTTGTGTAGTGCCGGAACTATAAGGTGTCGGAGGGCAGGAATAACGCAAAAAAGGCATCCGCGTCCGCTAAGAAAACAAGCAATTACTTTATAGAAGCCGGAGACGTTATAGTTTTAGCTCCATGCAGATCCGGTTATAACTGCTCTCGATGAGAAACGTACCATACATGACGCGACATAAATCTCGCGAACACGTGTACACATAACTGACGCGCAATACCAAAGCTATCCACGAAGAGGGGCGCGTTTCATCATCATAATCATAATCATCAGCCCGTTCTACGTCCATTGCAGGATGAAAGCCCCGCTGTCAAAATTCGCACAATTTATGAGCACCATATTCACAAACTGCATTGAATTGCAGTTATATAGTCGTCATCCCTATTGCACTGACCTTTCAATATTCGACAGGGTACATAATTCCGTGTTTGCGCACGAAATATAAATCACATACCCGCCTCTCCTTTTCCCTCTTGCGTCGCCACCTTTTCCACCAAGAACTTTCTAACCACGATTGACGACTCAACTGCTCCTATTTGAGTGCAAAAGACAGGGTGGAGCTGCGTCTTTATTTTTCACTTATTATTGCGCCTTTTTAACCAATTAACTTGATCGGGATTCGAGATACCACACGTACTTCAGACGAAAGCCTCATATGCAGTCAGACGTCCTTAATGTGCAACTAAATTCCGTCAAAACGATATAGTCATGTTCACCAATCATCCGAGACTTCCTTTGAAACCTCGGAGCGTTCGAAAATCGATTGCACATTGGAAAGACCGTATTGCACAACTTTAAACAGGAAGAAGCCATCAGGGATGATGAGAGTGGTGTTTTCGTGGTCTTTCTCTCCGACAGAAATCTCGCTGTAACAGTAACTATAGCGCCAGTAGAAAAACAGTGGCGATCAAGCGCGTTCTTGGTGCGAAGCAATGAGAATACGACCCATTTACTGACGTCGTTCAGGGGTCAACATTTCAGGCAGAAGGGCCGAATATAACTCTTCAGCGAAGTACAGTGCCGGTGGTCCCAGAGGACTGAAGAAAGGCGGCCCCAAGATGTTATCGCCTTTCGTTTTGATGATATCGCCACCCGCGCCTCTATTTTTCTATTCTTTATGTTACCGATCCATTACAACTGTAACTATACTGCCTTGCGCAAACCACGCCCGAATGACTGGGAACCTCCCAGATTATTTCAGAACCTTCCGATAAGATTACGCGCACAACGTGAGTTTATTCTGGAACTTACGCGGCCATCAGCGATAACGCTGGAACCTACGATGGTACATGTATAAATGCCGACGCGCTTTACCGCTTCGCAGATCACACGACGGCCGACGCTGTTCTCGCCGCTATCAGTGTACAGCTTGAATTGCTTGTACTTTGGCCTTTCATTTTTCAGGCACAAGTTCGCCCAAATAAAGAGCTCCGTATATCCGACTCCTGCTGGAGCCTTCTGCACCGTCACGGCCACGTGACATTTGGTGGAGGTGCTGCTTCATTCATGTTCCGGACGCCCATGAACCGGGAACCAAGCCCACAGCGTGAACAAGAAGACATCGAAGCCCTCCTGCAGCAACGAGCTAGCCGCAGTCTGCAAGGCTTGCAGCCGGAGTACGGACACCTACCCAATAAGACAGCCACGGCGACGAAGGCAACTGCCACGATAACGACCACGATGTCCCCGGCTACAGTCGTGATGCAGCCGCCCAGTGAGATACCAACCTTCCGCAGATCATCTTTTGAAGACCCGAAAAGCTGGATGGAAATATACGACCACGTCGCAGTCTTCAACAACTGATGGCATAGTGATGAGAAAGTGCGTCACGCCTACTTCTACCTAGAAGACGCCGCGAGGACCTGGCTCGAGAATCGGGAGTCTACACTTCGAACTTGGGATCTCTTCCGAACCGCATTTCTTGACACCTTCACGAGCATAGTGCGTAAGGGAAGGGGTGCTGCTTGGCTGGAGACGCAGGCGCAGCTCCCAAACGAAAGCGCCATGATATTCACGGAAGAAATGACCCGACCTTTCCGCCACGCCGACGCTGACATGCCTGAGGGGAAGAAAGTTCGTTTCCTCATGCGAGGGGTAAAACAGGAGCTCTTCGCGGGACTGATGAGGAACCACCCAAGACCATCCAGGAGTTCCTCTCGGAGGCAACAACGATCGAGAAGGAGCTATAGAAATGCGCACCCGACAGTACAATCGTCGCCTGATTTCAGACAGCGCAGCTGTTCAAGCCCTAGGCTCCCACGATCTGCGCGAAACCATCCGAGCCATCGTGCGAGAGGACCTGCGGAAGCTCTCTTTTCTGCAGCCTGAGGTGACGTCGATTGCTGAAGTAGTGTGCGAGGAAATCCAGCAGTCACTTGGTGTTCCTCAGCCAGCACAGCCGGTGAGGTTCAGATGTCACGTCGCCGTGGTGGTGAAGAAGGCTCCAGCAGGACTCGGAAATACGGAACTCTTCATTTGGGCGAACTTGTGCACTGAAAATGAAAGGTCAAAATAAAAGAAATTCAAACTGGACTAATAGCGGCGATAACAGTGTCGGCCGTCGAGTGATCTGCCAAGCGGTAAAGGGCGTGGGCATTTATACATGTGCCATCGAAGATTCCAGCGTTATCGCTGGCGACCGCGTAAGTTCCCGAATGAAGTGTAATGTTCACGTTGTGCGCGTAATTTTACGGAATGTTCTAAAATAATCTGGAAGGTTCCCAGTCATTCGGGCGTGGTTTGAGCAAGGCAGAAGCTACACGTGTAATGGGCCGGTAACATAAAAAATAGAAAAAAAAGGAGCGCGCGTGGCATTATGATGGTCTTGCGCGGACAGGCAGCAGGGGCGTTTGGGAATAGGGCTGTTGACAATACCATTGGTAAGATCGGGAACGTACTTATCAAGGACAGTGAATAAAACAGATAAAGTATAGCTTGTGATAGCTGTAAAAGAGCAAATGACATACGCCATTTGCTCCTTTGTACATATCAATGAATTAAAGCCTTTCTCCATCAGCGAATCGCACGACCTATCGTTTGTAAGGTCTCTTCGAAGCAGACAGGTCTGGGTGCTTATAACATAATTGGACACCACTTTCCATAAGCTCGGAAGAGGCATATGCCATGGCTACAACGCCTTTGATGCCCAGAAGAGTTTGCCATGTGGGCATAGACAGTAGAAGTCTGTTCGATCGCGCCTCTGGGAGTTTTACTCTAAGAGTTGTATTATATTAGTACATTATGCAGCATTTCGAGAGAAGATGACGCGAAGAAGTAAGCGACGGGGATATTCTCAGTGATGTGTAATGGTATAGTGGCAATCCTTGGGCGACGGTCCCCGGCTGGAATGTCGTCTTGTAGTAACGGACAACAGGAGCTCATTGCTGCCTAAACTCCATGGTCTAGACTCTCGTGGTAGCGGTTATGGTCGAAGGCAATAATAACAACGATAACCAGTAGTAGCAGCATCGTGATACCTTACTTGTACTGCTGGTGCCGTCGATTCGACTGAGATATCATATTTCGTTGAGCGTTCGGTAGGGAGACATGCCAGAAGCTCGCGTCAGTGTCAGTGCTTGTGCCCAGTGCTCGCGTCAGGGTGGTCGGAGGCACATATTTGTTCAGCGCCCATGTTTTCTAACTGTAGGCAAGCAACGGACGCAATCAGGCAGGTTTAGGGTCACGAATTGTTGGCTTTGTCGAGGAGCAAGAGAGGCACTCTTGAGTACTCGGTGAAACATGCACACTATAATCACCAAGGTCGGGAATCCATCTCGACCCTGACAGGGAAAACTCAAACTAAAAGTCGGTCGCGGTGACGGGCAGGCGGACGAGCTATAGTCATGCTCGATCCGTGAAATCTTTCATATTGTGGACCGTACGCGCCTGGAGAAGCCGCCCACAGAAGATGGGCACTGGACTTGTGGCTCGAGGTGATTGTAAGGCGCGCTGTGGTTGGAGAATCCGGTTTAATTTTGACTTCCTGTGGATATTTAATGTGCACCTAAAGTTAAAGAGGCCATAACACGGTCGCCCAAAGATTTGTGGTTTTCAGCGAAAACTAGAAGTAGGAGGTCTATTATGCCTATATAGATTTCAAAAGGGGGCCGTAAAAGAATATTTCAGTGCAAAACAAACACCACACGTCGCCGGGTGTAATCCCCGCCCACCGCCGGCGACCGCCATTTTGCGATGGCGCGTGTGACGTACGTGCAGCACGGAACGGAGCCGTCGTCTTCTACCAAAGTTTCAGCCGCTGCAAATCGTTCAGTTTCAGTGCCAAGCTGAAGAAAGCTAAAATATCTCGATGTCATGTGCAGCTGACGACGTGACAATATCGTTCGCCGCAATGCAGACGCTTTCACAGCTAGCTGCTTGTTACGTCACGGCTCACGAGTGCACCAGTGTTGCCTGACTCTCGGGCCGCTCGCGTGTTTATAAAAATATTCGATTATAAATTAAGTGCTCGACCAAATGCGCTAAAATTTCGCAAGCCTATTTGTGAATGCACAAGGATTAATCTACATAACACAGTTTATGATCGAAAATTGGGTGTCATGACCCCTTTAAGTGTACTCGCCTGTCTTTGCATTTCGCCCACATCAAAATGTGTCCGCCGTGGTCGCGAACCAAATCCACGTCCTTGCGCTTCGCAATGCGACACCTGACTGCTAAGATACAACGGAGCGTCGGCTACGCCTTCAGTAAGAACGCAGTGAATGGCTCTGTTGGTTTTGAGCTTCAATCGCGAGTCAATCATTTGTAGCGCCTGCACGACCACCTGGACACCTGAAGAGGTCACAAAGCATTTTATTTGGAAATGGAACCATATCTCCTCGTGTGTTCGCAGCATTCGTAAACATCACAGCCGCGTCTCAGCTGTTGTGTACGGGCTGACGCGTTTGTACATATTAAAGCAGTCGTCAACATCAGGCATGTCCATGCGACGACATGCCTGATTTTCGTGGCATGTCCATGCCACGAAAGATTGCAGAATAACGGGGCTGCGACAAGGTGATGGAGGGCGCTTTCGTTGACGTTGAAGCCAAAGCTCTCTCCGTGTCTGTGATCGAAGATAGCAAGAGAAGTGCAATGCGCCAGAGAGTTCTGTATTGATTTGAGTGACGCGCTGCGCATCTGCACGATAAGATTACGGTAAGGACAGTAAGGAAAAATGTGATTGCAAAGATTGCACACAAAAATAGAATTTACATCGTATAAACCCCGCTGAGGCTTGTGAGCGATGCATAAGCGAGGACCATATAGCGAGAGTACAGAATCTTGGGCTAGTTGGTTCAATTCAATCAATGAGGCCATAGCGCGCGTCCTGTCGTCTTCCTTTGTCCCAGTCTACTCAGCGCTGTGACCTCACTGGTTGTACTATGTAGCGAGTCACTTTGTTTAAACTCGAGTCTAGTGTTCCCGTATAGCTTGTCATATATCTGAGCGAACTGTTTGTGTATCGGCGCGTCCGTCCACTACTTTTGCAACGTATGGAGTCTGACTCTTCAAAGAATCGCGCCCGCAGGTATCAGTGTGCGAGTAGCGCGCCGAGGACGGACGGCCCGCAGCCGCCGGCGCACGTAGCAGCAGCGCCAGCGCCTCGTGCGGGGGCATGCTGGAGGCGAGCAGCGCGTGTCCGCTCGGCGACTTGGGCAAAGTGGTGAAGCTCGAGGAGTGGGCCGCGGCTGCCGCGGCCCCGCCGGGCGCCTACCGCTACCCGCACCACCATCTGCACCCGCCGACACCGCAGCCAGGACCTGCACCAACTGGCCGACAGGTGGGCCGCTACGCAACCAGCGCGGGGGTGCCCGGGGAGCCGACACTCAAGGGCTCCCCGGGTCCCGTGGACTCCTCGCTGCTTGCAAGCTTCAGGGACAGGTGAGTCCCGATCAACGTTTTCTTTTGGGCAAATGTTGAGCCAAAGGGCAGAATCCGTAGGCAATCGTTGTATGCGATAGCGCAGTATACCGGACTATACACGTAGAGCGCATGTGGTCGAATGTACCTTGTCCCATAGGCGGTGTTTATTTTAAGAATGGCTCCCACGACGTACGCCTGTAGTAACCGATCGATGATACGCAGTGCATGAGTCTGCGTAAACAATGCGATACTGTATAGGCGTAAAACTTCGGTGCACGCCAGGTAACTGATACGTTTCCTGCCTATATCTTCAAATTCTTGTCTATACCCTTCCATCTGTACTTTCCTCAGTGACAGTTTGCCAGCCTGCTCACTCCTCCTTTCTCTCGTTGCCCCTCTGAATTTGTATATCACTGTTTCTAGATCAAATAACTATGCAACGACAATAATAATAAAATAATAATCAATGCTGTGTTTTCTTGTCAGAGCGGTGTTTCTTGTGTTTCTTGACACGCTGGTGCATATTTCCGAAGAAAAATTAGCTATGTGGGCGTGAGACTCCTAATGCAGGAGCTTGCCAGATGCTCATTGGTGCTCGCTCAACCAAATCGCCGCTCTTCATCCTTAACTGAGTGTAGCCCACCATAAACGCAGAGCTTCCCATCCAGCCTCGCGCTCTTCTACAAAGCTCCAAACTGCCGCAAATTCCTACTTATTTGCCCTTCTCCGTTTTTTCTAATGTTATTCCCCAGTTGCTAGCCATGCACAGGCTTACCGCTGCTTCCTTTTATCTTCTGTGTCTGTTGCCGGCACTTCTCCACACCTAATATGTCCTTACGGCAGCCGTCAACATCATCGCTCATATCAATCGAAAATTTAGGCTGGAAACGAATCTCGTATTAACTGTTGTAACAGAATAAAATAAACAGGATAGAATTTAAAGAAAGAGAATAAACACCTTCATTAACTACTTAGTCCAATTTCTTGTGGCTCCGGGACTGTCCTGATATGAAATAATGTCCATATCTCACGAATCTGTAAAATGAAGACTTATAAGGATTCCTATACCCGTGGTTGCATGCATGCTGGTGATGCATTACGATGGCGCATGGTGTGGTGCACTCCCAACTAGTAGCTCTCATGGAATTTGAGGTAAAGCAACAGAAACCGAGTGTCGTGGCCTTGTCTGCATGATTAGCAACATTGGGTGCTTGCTTTACGCTCATGTCGATATATAATGTGGTCCCGCTTGGTCGGACGCAGGTACCTGGGCGCTTCGGCGCCTCCCTTCGGGGGCATGGGTCCGTTCCTGGGACCACCACCGCCCCCGCACTTCCTGGGCTCTGCGGCTGAATCCGCGGCTTCCAAAGGCACATCCGAAGTGGCACGAAGACCTGCTGGCCGCGGATCGGCATCGGCCAGCCCTGCGAGCCCTGCCGGAGGATCATTGGCCCCTCCGCCCGTCACCAGGCCCGCAATGCTACCCAGTGCGACTTCGGCCACTGGTTCCGACAAGAGATCTTTCGCAGCCAACGAACCACCATCCGGTGAGCACAATTTGAACTGTCTTTAACCTACCACTTCTACAATCTGCACATCCGTCAAGGTGGTCTAGTGGTTATGGTGCTCGACTGCTGACCCGAAGGTCGCGGGATCGAGCCCCAGCGGCGGCGGCCCCATTTCGATGTAGGCGAAAATGGTTGAGACCCGTGTACTTGGATTTATAGGTGCACGTTAAAGAACCCCACGTAGTCGAAATTTCCGAAGCCCTCGACTACGGCGTCCCTCATCATCATATCGTGGTTTGGGGACGTTTGACCCTAAGAATTATGATTACATTATCTGAATCAGCAACTCGGTTGCTGTACTGCATCTTGTGCCTGATATCTCGGAGTTTGATGTGGACTGTTTCAGTACACTGGACGCAGACAGACGCATGTGACACACGCGAAATGATCAGAGTATGCCGGCACAATTTTGAATGTTTGTGTTTTCCCTAGTGTGAGCTTTGTTACACCTATACACGTCTCATACACACACACACACACACACACACACACACACACACACACACACACACACACACACGCGCGCGCGCGCGCGCGAGCGCGCGCGCGCAGGAATGTTTCGTTGGGCAGCAGCTGCGAGAGTCAGCCTTATAAAGTTTACAATCCGCAGTTTACACCATCAACAATATTTAAAAAAAGTATTTGCCACTAGAACAGATTTTTAGTTAAGCAAAACGTAACTCGGCCTCTGCATTACGGATTTCAGTCTCAATATCAAACGCACGCCACCGTGTTATCAATATGGTAAATAATCAACTTCGCATTTTAGTACACGGCAGTTATCGTATAGTTCTCATCAACCACTGAATTGCACTTCTAGGAAAAAGCGCTACGGCTTTATAGCTATAGATTTATAGCCATAGTTCATTCGAAAGTTAGTGATCGGTGCTGCCCAAGTACAATTCTACAGAATTTTTCTTTGACCAGAAGGGACATAAAAACTTGGACGCCCCAAAGATCCGTCCTTGGGCTAATGATCTCTCACTGCACCTGACTAATTTTCTTATACCTTTCACTCTACAGAGCAACTCGTCTAAACCATGTAACCAGATGATACTGCTAAATAATTAATTCTTCAGGTAAATAGTGCATACAAACACAGAAAATGCCAATGCTTCGAAATTGTTTGCTAACTCTTAGATTTGATCAAATCCATACGTAATGTCTCACACGCCTATTACCGACAATCTTATTTCCTTTGCATCGTTGTTTAAGCACATGGCAGTAGTTATATGCACCATTAACTCTTGTAGAAACCTAAAAAATGATAGGCGTAATTTAAAAAAAAATCATCATTTCAGCATCATTTATTGACCCTTAAAAACACCTGTTGAAGTATTACATGAGGGGGGAGGGAGCAAACATAAAAAATAATGTTGAAACAGATAGGGAGACAACCGAATGGGTCTGAGAACAGAGGGGTAGCCGACATTCTAGTTGACATTAAGCGACATTCTAGTTGGCATTAAGGGACGGGAAACGTAGCCCAGCATGAAGATGGAGTGACGAAATTAAGAAGTTAGTAACCATAAAATCGAATCATCTCGCACAAGATGGGTAAATTAAAGAACATTGAGAGAAGTCTTCGTCCTCCAGTGGACATAAAATGGGCTGAAAGTTATGATGATGAGTTATATTACCATCCGGATGCTGACACATGCTATGTCGTAATCATAATGATACAATATCAATTGTACTAATCTTGTTTGTTATGCGCGGAGTATTGTACACGTATACATAGTGCTTACGATAGCATTATGATGACGTAATGCTATCTGCAAGGCGCTGAGCTTCGACATTGTTACCCGCCGTGGTGGCACCGCGGTGGGTAACTTGTGGACCCGAAGGTCGCGGGGTCGAATCCCGGCCATAGTGGCCGCACTTAAATAGAGGCAGAATGCTATAAGCCCGTGCGCTTAGATGTAGGTGCACGTTAAACAACCCCAGGTGGTTGAAATTTGCGGAGACCTCCACTACAGCGTCTTTCATAGTCATATTGTGGTTTGGGGGACGTTAAACTAAAAAAACTAATCATCATCTTTGACTCTGTCAATCTTTTAGTGAGGATAAATGCAAGGTCTATGGGTTAAAAATATGTCAGGCGCAAAAAAAAAAATGATGCGCTTTCTCGTTATTGAGTGATATTTGGCGCGAAGAACTGCAGCAAAAAAAAATTGTTGACTAGTCCTTATACTGCCACCTTTATGCAAGTTAAATAAAGGTGAATGAGCAACAACTAAATGGTCAGCATATGTGGCATGTTATCATTCTAAGAAGCAAATTACTTGAGTGACTAGCCCTCCTACGAAACAAGAGCTACCTGCGCAAACACCAACAAAAACACCGAATTGGATTTTATATAGCACGCATAGACTGGAAGTGGTAGGCCGAGTGCAGCTGGTGACAGAATGCTGCTGCCTGAGGCAAAGTACTGCGGCGTCATTGTTGCAGTACTGTATTAACAAGCAATGCAAACATTCCTTGACCCAGAGGTATCATTTACAGGGGGGAAGGCGGGAGGGGTAGCGCTAGTGGCCATCCCTCCGTTTCTTCCTGGGTCGCATACCTTAGCAACTTCAATTAGCAGCTGCCGGCTGCATTTTACTCTAAACATGTATACTATATATAACGCTGGAGTGAACTTCGCACAAACAAACTTCCTCATTTTGGTCACAACAATAACAGATTTATCTTGTGCCCTCCACTCCGAGTTACTGCTAATCCGGCTTGACCCTCTGACCCCCCTGAAATGAGGTTAAATTAAGCTCCTCGATACGATATGTTGGGCGAGTTGGTTTTTAACTTCCATATTTACAGCGCGTACGACGACGGCGCAGAGAAGAGGACACACGAAACACACAGGGTGCTGACTGACGACTAAATTTTACTAAAACTACCAAGCTTTTTATGCCCACTGGTGACCAGAATGAAAAACGTACACGAAATATGCACGGCACTAATGTACTGTCCGCGCATGTTTCTTGTACGGTCTTCTTTGTCCAGAGTGGATATAAAAGGCTTGCTGGTTTCAATAAATTTCAGTTGTCTGTAAGCGCTCTGTCTTACGTGCCTGTCTTCTCTGTGCCATCGTACGTGCTGTAAATATGGAATCAGCTGAACTAATGAGTGCGCGTAAAGTTACTCTTGAGGTGTCTGTATGCGTAGTTGTTACGAGGTGCCTTTAAGTGGTGTGCAGAGACGGAACAGCAAGACGAATCATTTCATACTGAGGCACTTTCAGATGGACATATCTCTGCCTTGAAGAGTCGCGTCAATTGACTCTTCTGTGAGAGATGAAAGCAGGCGTTGAAAATATACGTTCGTATAACATCATGTTGATTCTGTCATAGTCTGCGTGTCAGTCAGGGCGCGACAGCGCATACAGGTGTGTCGTAATAACATGCCCGAAAAAAAAGACACACGCGTGTATATATAATACTGCCGACGTCCTTACGGTTTTCCTTATATCACGAAGCACCTGTGAGCTTCCGTTATACGCCCGCGGTGGGTCGTAATCTCCCGCCGCGGTGAGCGCCGCAAATCACTGAGAGCGAGCGAGAAGTCGCTTCAGCAGTGCGGGACCCTTTTATTGACCTTTACTTTTTCGACCGCGATGGCTCATAAATTCAGCGAAACGACCGCGCCCATTCAGCGGCAGGGTGCGGAAGCCGCCCACGCCCGCCGCTTACTCTCCTCCGCGTCATGCTCACCGTCGACGCCAGGTGCCGCTGTCAACCTGCGCCGGCGTCACGCGATAGGTCGCCACGTCGAATACGCCGCCGACGCCGCAACGGTAACAAATGTGGTTGATGCCACGGGTGCGCGCCGGCTGGTGGCACCGAGCGCTTCGGCGGGAGCCGACGTTGCCATCTCTGTATACCTGCCCTGTCGCTTCCGTCGCATCACGCGACGACCTCTGGCGATCGGCGAGCAACAAAAGAAGCGCTTGCACCCCCCCTCCCCTTTTCTCCCGATCCTCCAAACTGCAATATCGTCTAACAAAAAGAAGGCAAAAAAAAAAAAGAAACACAGATGCACCCACGGCGCGCGTTTATCGAGCGGGGTCATCAAAAAGGCCAGGTGAAATATGCCCAGTGGCAAAACGCGGTGCCCACCTCGCCAACATTAATCACAAGACTCGAACCGCGCATCACTCTCGTGTACGTCGCGTGCACGCTACTGTTCGCGCCAGGCTGGCACCGAGCGCTGTCTTGCGTCCGCCCCCTCGCACGTCCCCTTCGGCACTGTCGTGCGTCACGGCATGATTTTCGGCATGTTTCTTTTTTTTTTTCTCGTTCAATTTCGCAGTTTCAAGCCGCTGTATGCACTGTATACCTCAACTGAGACTTATCGTACTGAGCGGAAATTGTCGACCTGTTTACATTAATCGTTCGTCACTCGACGCACGAAAGGCACAGGTACGTAGAACCAAACTTCAGGATATACGCGTCAAGTATTTAAAGAAGCCGCTTCGTGAAGGTTTGCATCCATTCATCACGATTCAATTATACAGCTGCCTTCCTTACGCTGCTTCATGGCGAGTGCTACCATGATAGCACCATCTGAAGCTGACAAAGAAAAATGAACTTTCACCAGAGGGTCCACATATCCTTTTGGTGTTTAAGGACAGTTTGCAGTGACATCTTGGGCCGCCATTTCCCTATATTCGGCTCAATGCGTCAGGAAAAGAGAAGATCTTCATCCGAAAGACATGACTTGCAGCAGCAGCAGCAAAAAAAAAAAAAAAAAAAAAAAGAAAAGACTTTACGAATACCGCACTTTGTTCTGCAGACTCGGCGCGGAATAAAAAAAGAAAAGATGCCACGTTCTATCAGGACAAAATAAGGAAATTAATAACGCTCAATTCGAAGTGGTGTTACTACTTGTTGCGATATACTGAATGCACTTTTTTATTTACATATCACAAATAATTTAACCCTAATTTTAGCCTTGTTCGTACAGACCGATTCAGGCCAAGGTTGACAGTCGAAGTCTAACAGACTACTGCACAATAAAAAAAAACGAAATAAAAGAAAAAATTGCCTTACTCGGTTATCCCGACGTTGGCACACCTTCTGTCAGGGTGTTTATTTCTTAAGACAGGACGAACCTCGCTTCAGTTTTGTCATCTTTCTATTGAGTGAAAAAAGGAGAAAAGAAAAGCGCACACATGAAGGTGCGCACCGAGTATACATTCAAGCGGCTGTACAGACATGCCATCCTGAGGAACTGTAGAAAAGTTCCGTGCCCTGTTCCACGACCATGCTCTTTTCAAAGCGCACTGTCATGGTCCTAGGATCTTTGCTCTCCTATGAAAGGTACATTCGGCGGGTGGCTTCGCACGCAGTTAAGCGAAACTGTTCTGCCATGTTCTGACCTTTAATATATCGCTGTTTCGCAGCAGAAATAATTGAACTGAAGAGACAGAACAGGTGCGATGTCTTCGAAGGTGCAGAATTCGCTTTGAATCTGCAGTCATATGGAGAGGCAAAAAGCGAATCGGAAATATATAGCGTCCCTGACATAATAAATAGATTTACTTATGCGTACATATATATAGTGTCGAAGCTTTGTTGTATCACATCGAGGGTTATTTTTTGGACACATAGAGATCATCCCTTGTGTAGCTGCAAACCAAAGACATCTCTTTTAGCTGTTTTACTAAAGAAAGTTTGAACTTAACGTTTATATTTATTGTCAGCCATCGGCCTGCACGACCTACAGCGACTATACTCATTTCCTGTGCAACGGTACATTTCTGGTGGATGAAGTGTGTCGTGTGTATATATATATATATATATATATATATATATATATATATATATATATATATATATATCTTCTTAGGAAGCTCTGCAAGGACATCAAGGATATCCGCAACGAAAAAGATGTTGCTTGAAGACAAAAAATTAAAAAAATAAATGATTTGTTTATCGAGAAAACTGAGCAGACGCACGCCCGCCTCATTGCATTACTGATGTGATAGCATGTCGGAAAGCGGTGCAATTTTCGGTTCATCATTATGTACTGTTGTTAGTTCCTTGTTGTGTTTCGAACTTGGAAAATCCAGACACGCGATATGTTCGGTATTTTCCACATCCGCTGCTTCTTGCTTGGTGTTTCCCAGTTGCGAGAAAAGAGCGGCGAAAAACACGCACCTTCCGGTTTCTATATCGTCCGACTATATGAAGCAAGGCTACGATTTCGTAGCTTCGACCACCGCATAGTGAACATCTGCAGCGAAGACCGCTGTACCGTCAATCTCGTACTGCGTGTAACAAAGCAATAATGCCGCGTCAAAGGTCACCATCACTACCGCAAGCATGCGATGACATGCATGCTCAGAGAAGGCAACTTCAAATGTTCCTACCACGTGTGAGAATGAAAGAGGTGACATGGGCCGAGGGCCATATATATAGGTCTGAGCTGACGTCAAAAAGACACTCAATTCACGACGGAACTTCTCATGTGAAGCTTCCATGATGAGCCATACATAGCACTAACTCCTCCTCGTCCACTTGCTAAAGTAGACCAGAGGACATCATTTCATTATATTATTATCCCACTGTAATACAGAAAGGGTACCGTGTCGCAGGTTCGTACACGGACTAGTGGATTAAGTCGGCAATGAAATGTTATACGTACGACACTTGGGAACCTTTCCACAGCGTCGTTGTAGGGCTGTTGAGTGCATGTAGACAACATTTTTTATAGGTTAAATTGACAATAGCATGCGCTTTGCTTGCTTATAAAGATGGAGTTTAAATGAGCCGAAGTGAGTATGAGTGGGAGTGTGCCTGAGCATATCGAGATGAATCCGCGTATAGGTGTGAGCTTGTCCGAATCGCAGGGAGCCCAAGCCACTTCTAGGAGGGCGTGAGTCTGTATAGGTAAGAGTGAATGAACTCCAGTGAATCAAAGTTTGTGCTTTTCTGCGTGAAATGAAGTAAAACAGTTGCATGCGATTCTAATTCCTGTTAGTCCAAGTTAGCTCATGCGATGATAAGTACACATGAACTCGTGTTAATCTGTGTATCAACGAGGAGAATCAAACTCGCAAATGAACCGGTGTGGACCGGTGTATCCGTAAATTAGAATGAGGCGCAGTGAGGTGCGTCATGCCGTGAACCTGAAGTAGCTTGCTTGAATCATTGGTGAAGGTAATACAGTGTGAGCTTGGTGAGGTCTGGTTCCCTCTGGTGAGGATCCGAGAGAGCATGCGTGCCTCTGATTTATCTTATGCTGAAGGTCACCCTGAGTGACTGCTCAGTTTGAGGTTTTGCCTATAAGACAGACAGAGTGAAATTTGCTTATTTTGCATATCTAGGCCGAGTTGGAATAACGAAATGCTTCCGCAGCTTTTTAGGTGTGTACTCCTTTGGCTGTCGTGGCAGCATTGCTCGTAAAGTTTTCCTTTCCCTGCCGAATAATTTGGACTGCAGCCCACGTAATGATTGTTTTCACGAGCGCTTCCTTAAATTTGATAAAAGCGGATATTGCTGTCATCTGTTTGAGTGAACCGATGCAGATAGCATGTTTCCATGAGATATAGCGCCCTTTCGCGAGCCAACCCGACCGCATTTTCCATTCAGTTTATCCCCATATGTTCTTTAAAAACATTCCGAAAGAATTGAAGGGAACTTCCAGAAAATACCAACGCGTGCGAAGTAGTCTATATGTATTCTGCTGGTGACTTCATGTATTCGTGCACTAGTAGAACGAAAAAAATGCTGCCTCCAGAACGCGACAGTTCGATATATCATCGGGACGTTATTGTGTTGGAACCTCGTAAAAGTGTGCGTTGTGACGAGTTTAAGCTTTCTTATTAACTACAGGCTAAAGAGCATTGTCGCATCTGTACCCTAAACTTACGTTGCTTCTTCTTGTTACAGTTGAATGTGTTACCTACCTGGGTATACATCGGAAATCAATATTTAAAAAAAAGCGTTTAAGTGATGTAACAAATATATGCTATATTCAGTAGAATCAACCGAGAGATCCTGCAATCATAATCTATAAGAGTTATAAGTTCTATATAGGCGTTGACCGCACCCTGTAAGACAACCGAAAATACTTCTTGTGCTGAAAATCTCTACCATAATATCTAACAAATCAAATGTGAAATTGCACAGCACACAATAATCTATTAGGCAACGCACCATATATTGAGGTTGAGAAGATGGCCACACAGACAAGCCAAGTTAAACATATGTGCGCGTTCGTCAAACGAGATGGGTGCAGTTATACAATTCACTCAGGGCGAACAGCTCTCGCCACAAGCGGAAGATAAGCACATAGACAACTATCAGGCGTGGATGCTGGCGAAGTTACCGGCATGTGACGTGCCGACAGTAATTTATACTTGAGTTAGTCGCTAGACCTCAATGTGCGTGTGGTCACGAATTCTTAATGCCCGCGACGGCGAAACGAAATCGAAAAGCCGACTCACTGTTGGTAAACCACCAACCTTTCACTCTGAAAAATAAATAAATAAGTAAATAAATAAATAAGTAAATAAATAAATAAATAAATAATAAATAAATAAATAAATAAAAATATACCAGCGTATTGCCGTGAAGCCGCCTTCACTGCATTATCGTGAGGCAGTGCCATGAAGCAATCTTGCGCACCAAAATTCGCGCCGAAAATACGGTAAATTCTTTAAAAGTTTTAGATAGAATAATACGATATATCAAATTAATTCCCATATTTTTGCGAGTTCGATATATGCGGATTTTACTCTAGGTGCAGAACTCATATGCTGTTTTTGCTATTTCGTGCAATTTGTCTTGTTGAGAGAACTATACTAGTCCTTTCATTGTATTTATTGACACATACACGGAACTTGCCATGTGTTTTAGATTGTCTCTTCTGCACTTTATATATTATATTCAACGTGCGTGTGCGTGTGTGCGTGCGTGCGCTCGCGCGCGTGTGTGTCATGAGAAGAGAAGTAGCCGACGCCAGTAAATACATCAACATCTCCTACAAATCATATCAGTAATGAAAAAAAAAAAAAAAAAAGCTGGTGCGAAACGCTGACATCCCGAGAGCAATACATACCGCCAAATGGACGTCTTGTTAAGACCACGCCGTATAACTGCACCACGTTACCATCAGGAGCAGCCCCCTGATGGTAATAGCCGTAAAATGTAACCAGATTCTATTTGGGCCGCGTATAGTCAAGGTCGCGCACGCTGGTCTCTCAAGCAGCCTGCAGTTCGTTTTATATCCGCCTGGCGCTTTTTCGTCGCACTCTAGACGCGCACGCCGCCGCGTAGTTGCGCCTGTTCGTCGTCAGGAAGAAGGCAGGAAGGAAACAGGATGGCCGGGCGTCCGACTGTATATGCGTTCGTAACTGCACGGAGGGGGCGACATCCGTTTCAAGCTTCCGTGAAATTCTATACAGCCAACGAGCAGGCGAAAGTGACGCTGTATTTAGGCACTTCGAAGTCATGATGGCACGCGAAGAGAAAAAAAAAAAAAAGAGGCATGAAGTGTCTCTCCAACCTAGCCAACCAGCCTGACGATATAGGACACCCACTTGGTATTTGTAGACATTTACATAGTGAGTAGTTGTGAACACGTGGATTCAGAGAGCCGCCCGAGTTGGGAACCAAAGATGAGATTATAAACCAAGATAAGCCGTAGAACCCGTCATAGGAACCACAGGGATGGTTAAACATATATAGCTAATGCAAGTGCTGACACCGTTTAGATAAGCATATTTTCTTGATTGCAAAACTATAAATTTGCGACCTCCCCCGAGCGACCTCGGAGATGCTATGATGGGGTGCGATAAAAAATGCACATTTAAAGCATTGTTTTTATTGCAAGGTTTGGAAGCGGTGTGCTATTACGAAGAGAACTACTTCAAATATGACAAACTTTAGAACGCGTGTCACCCTCAGTGTAGTTAATTATTTCTATACTATAGCTGCACACTGCTTCAAACGTTCTCTCCAACTTTGGAATCTCTTCCTTAGTGTTTCTTTAGAAAACGCACAAGAAAATAAAAAGCACAAGAAAGTAAAAAAAATTGAGCTCTTGCGATTTCTCGCTTTTTTTTTTTTTTTTGCTTGAAAGATATCGAAACGATATAACTTCAATGCAGACTTAAACTTAGGAAAGAAATATCAGCTGATGTCATACTTAGATATCAGGATGGCTGTGCTGTAACAGTGCTTTTGTTTTGCTACAAAAAATCGCTCACAAGGAGCGACGTGTGAGCCGGTGGTTGTATAAACGTGCAACTCAGCTACATTCACAGCTGAGGCCTCTTCCGGCGCAAGGCTTTCGACATTCGATCTAAAACTGATGCGTGCATATTCAGCAGTCCCTCCGACAGTGAAACGGCAAGTTTTGAAGAAAATAAAATAAGAAATTGCTTTCACAAGAATGCCAGCTATTGATGGGGAAGGTCGCCCACTCCGGTGATTTTCATCAGTCGACGTTCTTCCCGGTTTGCAACAACTCTGCCACTCAAAGCAACGCGATCGCCTCATACATGGGTCCCTGAAGACTTGCTGGAGCCTTTTCTGCGTTTAGGCTTGCAGTTGTAGCGAGTTTAAAGCAGAACTCCATACACACGAGTTGTTTTTTTTTTTTTCTGAGTTTCTCATATTTTTACGAGCCTCAGGATATATACAGTATAGGCCGGTCGTTCTACGTCTTTTCTTCAGTGGTGGTAGGTCGCTCACTATCATTGATACAGCGATGAAGCAAAAGGTGTTGTACATTACTGAAAGTTGCCTCCATATAGACAGCGTCGCTATAGAGTCGCTATGTGTTCTGCTCTGTTGGTCTGGGAGCTTTACAGTAAATCGGGTCTCTTATTGATCGCACCTTTTAAATGGTATATATGAACTATACTTCTTCAGAGGGACCACCAAAGTAACTCCAAAGCTGACGAAATATTGTGCTGCAACGTGTAACAACCTAGTTCTTTCTTATTTTGTTTTCAAAGGGTAGGCTGTCCTGTTATCGACATGTTCGATAAACCATGGCAATACGCCATACGATTTCTCACCAATCTTTCATTCTGAACATCAAACTTGGTGGAGACTACTTCCTTAGAAGAGCAGTGGTCTTTATTTGACTAGTAACCTCACGGAGGAGATAAATATATCAAAGACGTCACTTTTGCATTGCAGTGACCAAAGATTATTCTTTAAAAGTTGGTTGTGACGAGACTACTGGACGATGACCTATAGCTACACCTTTTTCGTTTATGCACAGGTTTCTACGCTCCCCTCTTGCGAATACCATTAGACCAGCGTTGTCTGCAGCAGTGAATAAAGCTTATTGTTTAGAGTAGCCTACATAGCACACCGCCTGTGTTTAATTTCGTGTTCGGTCAACCTATGCAATTATTTAAACCTGCTATCCTCTGCACAGTCGACGCGTCAAATATTTTTCCCGATTGATACAGCGATGTGCAAGTCCATTGTAAGCGCCCGCACTGAATGAAGTGCGTGAGGCCTTTGTGGTTGCGGCATCCAGTGCTGTAAATACGGACATGACTATGAAAACACATGCATGCCTTTATTTACACTGTGGTCCACTCTTTCTATAATAAACTTTGTTTCGCAATATGTCACTCAAGACCCTCCGAAAGGTATTGTTTTCATCCGTAACGATGTAAGCTCGCACGAGAAGCTATAATTAAAAGCTAAGACAAACAAGGTCATCTTCAACAAGATAACGAGTCTTGTATCACGTCCTTCTCTTAGCGAAATCAAGCGATGACAGTTTTGAACGAACAGAACACTCCTTCGAACCTGTCTGCCCATTCCTTGCATTCTTTGCGGAGATCATCAATATCTCTATGCACAGATCCCAGCGCCAAGTGCACGCGTCTATACTATATAACATGGTGGGAGGTGTAGCGACAAGAACAGCGGCGAGGGGAAAAAAATAAGAAATTTCCGGCACAGCGCAATGATATCAAATTCTGCGGAAGTTTGCAACACAAGCGGCGCCGCGCAGTTTGCAGCGCAGTCCAAAGAAACGCGTGCAGTTCGCGGCAGGAAGCGCATCGCTTCCGAGAAGAAAAACAGCGACATCCGGTTTTGTTTCCGGTTCGCTTCCGGTAGAGAAACATCCCCGCGCTCTCTCCCGTTCCGCTCGCATTTCTTCTACTCGCGAAATGACCCGGCGCGCATTCGGTATCGGCGGCCGCCTGAATAGCGAAGGAGTTTGTGTGTATAAAACTATCTGGGGAGGCTACGGTACAACACGCGGAAAAAGAGACGCGAAATTCCGGCCCCATCCACTGACGGGCACGCGTCGACGAGCTCAGGTCTTTGACTCCTCTCCTCCTCCAGCACTGCTACATTATCTTCTTATTTCTTTATTTTTTTTCCTTTTTTGTATTTTATGCCATTGCAATGACACATCGAGGAGCTTACAGAATTTTGAATACCATTTCGAATCCGAAAAATCGGGTCGCGTATGCGTCGCCACTGTACGAACAAGATTCGACAAGAACGGTTTCTCCAAGGTCGTTCGTGTTATGGGTATACAAGTTATGATATCGTACTTTTAATGAAATAACCACAAAATAAAACAAAGCGCAAGGAAAATTGTTGTACTTACCATCACTTGAAAAAAATGACTAAATTTATATTTCGATATATAACGATACACGACATTCCAAATGCAAAATCAAAATTATTCAAAATGAAGTTCGGACATTCTAGTGCCCACACAGCATTTCCTGAAGCCAGTCATGCAAGCAAATGTCGTAAAGAAGGATAAACAACAATTTAACTTAGAGCTTGACGCTAGAAGGACAAGGACATGCATGTATACCTTACCATCACTGTTGATGTTGCCTAAAAAATTTTGTCCGTTTTGCTTTCCCGAAATGTATCAACAATGTAGGGTGTACATTGTAGTGAGGTATATAATTAAGGGTTTATGTAGTAGCACAATTTTTCACAATAAGGATTGGTACGTTGCAGGGGCGTAGGCAGAAAATTTTTGCGGGGAGGGCACCACTTTGATCTGAACTGAGGGACGGGCAGCCACATGTGGTCGAGTGTCATTTTGGGCTCTATATGCAATGGCAAAAAAAATCGGGGAGGGGGGGGGGGCACGGGCCCGGTGTGCCCTCCCCCCCCCCCCCTGGCTACGCCACTGGCAGGTTGTCCCCAATTCCTTTCAACCCCTCATTCCCTTCCTCATGCAGAGTAGCATACAGGCGATTAAACACATGATGACCTAAATGTCTGGGCTCCATTAAAAAAAACTATCTTTTTCTTGCTTCTATAGAAATACTCGTTAATACCGTACCCCGCACCATATATATGTGTCCAGCTGTGTCCACAATCGTGCGAGAAGCAACCATCATCTATACGGCGATAAATGCATGTCGCATGGGACGGTCGAGGAACTCGCTTCGAAGCGATTTGACGCTGTCCCGTCTAGTACAAGATGATAACCTCTTTACGCCGCCATGACGAAAAAAAAACATAAATTCGAAAAAAAAATGAAGGCAGCGCCAGCGATGTCGCTATTTGTCGAAAGGCTTAGCCACTGTTGCTAAAAATCTATGCCCCAATATAGAACAGTGCCATGCAACGCTTTTTTTTTTAATATATGCTGCCATAATCTGATTGACAGAAAGCCGGTTTAACAAAATTTTCTACCTTACGAAGTGTCATCTGTTCCTCGACACATATTCATAGAACCGTTACAAGTTGAAAACCTTGAAGCAGCGCAGTGAGCTGATCGTCTCGCCCTATATACTTAACGAAATTATCGGCGAAAACATGCGGGAGGAAACGGGTATGTCGTTTAAGGTCATGGAAGCCATTAAAGTTTGTCGCATCCTATGAAAGAGCAGAAGGCGCACCCAGCGGCTCGCTGCATGGCGCACCCGGCCGCTAGCATAAGTTGGAACAGTTTTGCAGCTGGCATACAGGCGCCCCTGGGCAAAGGTTCGGACCTATACTATAGGACAGAAACTTGGGCGAGTTGGGCGAGAAACAACACTCGTGCTGTGTTCTTCCTTTCCTTTGTCGTCGTCGTCTAATTAGCGCTCTATATAACAGTGTATAGCTTGTCAATGACGAACTGACTTGTATATCTTCCGGTGGAGGTAACCAAGAATTCGGCGGGCATTATTAGTAAAGTTGCTTACGTACGTTGCCCAAGTATAACGTTGTGTGAATTGTTAATTTCTACGTAGTTTTTGCCTGAATGTGAACTAATCCCATTGCCTATATACGAGAGATCAAAGAAATCTCAACTGATCACGACGCCTACTGAAGGAAAACTACTCGTGTTGAGAAGCGTCAGCCAGTTGAGCCGCCATGTTCATATAATTAATAAAATTGCTTTGGAAGGCGAAATTATCTCGAACACTGGGCGATAAGTCACAGAGACGTCAAAAATTAGGCAAGCGCCGTCCACTAAAGACGCCGTGAAACATTAACTGCCTTTAAAACAACAACAATATCGACAGTATTTAAGTGAAAGCCGTGCTGAATGGCAATATGATCGCAGCCTCCGCAGCTGTACTTTCATGTTGACGCCTGAATACGTGTGAACTACAATATATTTGAGTCAAATGGGCTTATTCCGAGACACTCGATCAATACAAATACTTCAGATACGCGATGTCGGGTCATAAATATTAAATAGGTGAATTGAGGTAGATGAAGCGCTGTAGCTTCAGCAGTTGCTCATCGCCGATAGCGGACGTGTTCCGCATCATTTCTATCTCATTTCTGCTCCGTCATTTGCGCGCGCTATACACATAAAAAGAGAGACGAAACGGGATGCGTTGAAACATACGAACCCCGTCTGAGATTATGCGGAAGCCCTTCCAACCGATGTAATTCCTTCAGAAGCGTGCCTCAAGATTCACTTGTTCTGATTCCTCTTAAACTACCCATTTATCGTACTCATATCTCTCTAAAAAAAAAAAAAAAGAGGCCTGATGGGTCTTAGTCGTAAAATTGTCAAGATTTCTCCTTTATAATAAATTTATTCATACCTTACACGTCTCCAATCAGCCTACGTTATCTACTATCTCTATATTCATGGCTCAGTAAAGCGAGAGTCGTTTATGTCCCACATACCCTCACTGCCACGCATCTTCAGCTTTTTATGTCAAGAACGCTACCGAATGAAATACACCATCGTCATGACGCGCTATCCATCACGACAGCCTTATTCATTTCAAAGCCCCAGTCCAATTTTATTGACCTCAATGTTGTCGTGACAGCTATGCAAAACCCTGTAAACAAATACAATAATAAGGTATAGCAAGTTACATAACACCAACAGCTAACGTTAAAGGTATACAGGAGAAAAAAGAATTACAACAAGAATATTCGTTACACAACACTTTGAACTTTCTAATACTTCGAAACACTCATAAAATTGGTTGAGGCGCAACTGTTTTCGGTTTCGGGTGCACATTACAATGGAGCACAGTAGACAGTGTCCATGCCTTGAGAATACATGCATGGGTTTCGCTGAGCCACGGATAAAAGAATGACGTCTACCGCGCTGCCTTTTCCGACAAAATCTTTTGGATTAGGTTTGTCTGACATTCTTGCAAGGCTTCTCGCTCATGCATGTCCCGCTTTTTAAGGAGAATGCACGTGGATCTACGTGTCAGAAGTAAATGAGCAAGTCATTTCATTTGTTTTCGCGCGCAGATCTATTTCTAATGTATTTTTCTCTATGTTTGGGCGAAAAGGGCTGCGACTTGTGCATTCTCGGTGAAACACGACGCCAGGTTTCTGCTAAGCTGCTAACATATTTCGTAATTCGCGTTTGTACAACTGCATCCGGATCATATCATTTCAGTTCATTTTATTATACTGTCAGCCCAATTAGGTACATTACAGGGGTGGATAGAAACACAAAACACACTGAAGCCTTTCGTGCTATACACAATGTATGAATAGCACGTACACTTGAATTAAAGTATTCACAGGAAAAGCAATACCACTTTAGGCGTAGGCGAAGAAAGCTAGGATATCAAAAAACTAAAGTTGCACTATATCCTTGTTTCCAGGACGTATATATGCAACTTCCTGGAAAACCGAGTCATTGAAATTTTACAAGAAAGAGGTTACGCATGGAGATAAAACAACGAAGTTCGTCAGCCTGCTCTATACTCACTGATCACCCGCGGAAGAAAGCTGTGCTTGAAGCAATGGCCGTGAAACCTCGGAGGAAGACAGTACAGGGGTGTTTAAAAGTTCCCTGGATGCCCTGCCATATAGGATTGTATGGGACAGCGGTCTGGGAACTTTTGAACACCCCTGTACGCTGTGAGAGGGCCTTTATATTTCCCTGGTTTTTATTTCTACGTACTTTGGTTTGTCGTTTTTTACTTTAATTATGAGGAACAATAATTGTAGCCTTTCATTGTCGGCAATTTTAATCTGGGAGATTTCAACGCAACTGGTTTTTGTATGCGGGTATCGTATCACTTTCGCATACTCCAAAATTGGCCGTATTAGCGCCTTGAAACCCCTGCTTACGCTCATCACAATCGACTTTGACACATTTAAGCCTGCCACTCACGGCACCATTCTTTATTTTTTTTTTCATTTTCTGGAGGTTTAGATTTAGTTATATTCGACCGGAAGGAGTAACCATTGTATATTACGCATTGCACACTCATCTGTGAAAATGATTATAAAAAATTAAGAAAGAAAGAAGGCAAACTCCCTCGGGGAACTTCAGAAATAGCGTTTGCCAATTTCTTTTTTTATTGTTAATATGATATAAGGAGATGTTGGCGCACAAATAAGGCGCCGGCTACTCCTTAGCTCTTCAAGAG
This sequence comes from Rhipicephalus sanguineus, assembly GCF_013339695.2. Classification (NCBI taxonomy): domain Eukaryota; kingdom Metazoa; phylum Arthropoda; class Arachnida; order Ixodida; family Ixodidae; genus Rhipicephalus; species Rhipicephalus sanguineus. Next base: position 224,914,958 of record NC_051176.1, on the reverse strand, counting down.
GTCGAGCATTAAAGTGTTTACAATTACATATGAAGCAACGTTCTCGCAGTAACATCCCGACGTCAAAAAGGTACGTGCCAAACAACGTCAGCGCAGTAACATCAGGACGATTGAAAAAAATACATGTCAAACAACGTTCTCACCATAACACCAGGTCACAAATAACACGTAACACATACAATATATAATTTCAGTAACAGCATGACAGTGTAGAAAAAAAAAGCCTCAAGAACACAAATAATAATGTCATATAATAATAATAATGTCTCTGATCAGCTGGTAGCACATACATCGCAGATACCGCAACATAATAACTACGAGATACGTATACTAAGCGACCTTAAAATCATAGAAAGATTAGATGTATTAATAATGGCCAACAATGCTGCTGTCTTCAAGAAAGCGTTTTAAAGCTTTTAAAGCGTATATACTACTGTAATGCTCTGGTTGGCCACGGGTCCAAAAGTTTACTTATACTGAACGCTCTACGGTTTAATGCCATTAGTTCTTATTGAAGTCGGCGTCTTGGTGTGTCGTGATGTGGGCAGTCTAGAAAGAGGTCGCACATATGTCATCCACGGTCGCATTCTGGAGCTTCAGTACGGACAATTCTGTGTAAAAAGCATTTCATGTGGGCAGTGTCCTCTTGACCGATGAATTTGGATAGCTATATCTGAAGATAAAGTAATTTCGAATTCACTTAGTGGATCGATATGGCATAAATCAGGACTCTTACAGAACTTTGGTCAAACTCCGCATTTCTACACATTTTGAAAGATGTTGCCTTTATATGGGGACCCAGGATAGCCGCTATCATGTATTACTCCAGGAAATTGTTTTTTTTTTTTTCAAATTTCCTTTTTGATTTTTTTTTGGTCCAGGAAATTGATGCTGTGTTACAATTTTTTAAGACATTGGTAGCACTTTCCTGTTCACGGGTAACGTTATATTTCTATTTTCGAAGAGCTAGATCACTACTTTCATTTTTTTTTAATAAAGCGAAAAAAAAACAAATCCAGGAAAGCATCCAAGCTCTACGCTATTTTGCGCGGGCCCATAGTGCTGGAGGTTATAACATGCCAGCATACAAATAAAAAAAGAAGAAAAAAAAAAGAAAAGTATAAGCAGAAAGCCACGGTCTTCAAGGTGTTCTCTATCTGAGCTGCTCTCTAGACGTATATATATTAAAGAGCGTATTAGAAATAGAAACCATTTGTCGGTGCTTGACCTCATAAGGGCATAGTGCTTTTGGACAGGTTCTTCTTTCTTTTCCTTTTTGATTATTACTTGAGCAACGATGTTGCGATTGAGACGAAGCAGGCTACGACGCAGCCTATATATTCCCACGTTCCTATATTAAACAAAAACGAAGTAGCTCATTCACTGCGTAGAAAGTCAAGCACTCCGACGTCCCAGACACGGCCTTAAATACGAATGCCATTATTACAAGGTCGTTCTTGACGCAATAGGTTTAGCGAGCACAATAGCATAGAAACAGAACATCGTGGCATTGGTCCGTTTTAGCGTATAGGTATAACACTTGCGTAACTTTGAGACACGTCGTTCGATGACCGATGTTCAGAGTGAAAAATAACGAACACGAATAACGGCCACGACAGCATAACGTTCTTTGTCTTCGATACTGCGCGGTGTTGTAAGCATGCTACAATGATTTTTGTACATGTACCTAAAGCAGGACAACAGCGCCAAAAAGTTCATCAAAGTGGGTCGACGGGACAGCATCGGCGTCGCACAATGAAAACGAAACCAAACTGCTCCTCATTTGTGATTGGCGAAGCGCCAACCAATCGGAAGTCGCCATTTCCCCTCTCATCTGGGCAAAGAACAATCTAAAAAGGATGGAAGGAAAAACCTGCTTTCCCTGCGCCCAGAAACAGGGACAGGAGAAAGAGGAAAAGGTCCCCCCGTGAAAGAAGCACGCGGCTTTGCTGCTTTCGGGGAGGAAAGTACACGGCAAAAGAGCAGGGCCGGCGAGTTTAAATGGGAGCCAATGGGAGCGGCGGACTGGCGTGACGTCGCGCAACCAATCGGAAGAAGGGAGAAAGGGAGACGTCAGGAAGTTGCCAAGAGAACGAGGGAGTCAACCGGCGCGCGGCGCGCTCCCGTGAACGGGAGAAGGAATGAAAAGGGACGCGAGGGGGCTTGACGTGAATGCATCCCCGAATTTCCGTTAATTTCGCGGGCCGAGAAAATTAACGCTACGCGCTCGCTCGTCGCGCTGATAAAGCCTTTTTTGGGGCGCGCGCGAACTCCGTTGCTGCTTCGCAAGCGCTGAAGAAACGGGGGCGACGACGGCTTCTGCGTTCGCTCAGCAAAGCGGCCAGCGAGGCACAAAGCGCTTCGGTTTCGCGCACAGCGATAAGGAGTGCGCTTCGGCCCACCGCGCTTCGCTTGCTGCAGCTTTGTGCCACTGTTTTCCCAGCCCGGTATGCTCGAAGCCGCGCTGCGCTTTAAAGAAGAAAGTTTCAACACGCGAGCGGGACCGGAGGAAAATTAATGCGCCCGGTTTCACTTGCAGGCCGATAGGGGGCGCTCGGCACAATAGAACGCCAGGGGCGAGACTGCGGGAATCGATATGCGGATCTATTGTTTCCGAGCGGCCTCCCCATTGTTCCTGCCGAAAAGCGTAGAAAGCGACGGAACCGTAAAGTGTGCCCGCGATGCGTTGCTTGCACTTGTTTTGTCTTCTCTGCAAGGCACGTTTGTTGAAGAGGACTGAGGGAACACAGTGCCGCGTCCGTCGACAGCGGGAAACAAAGAAATGTCGACGTGTTTTAATTCAGTTTGCCATTGCCATCGCATACTAATCACGAAGGGATTGTTGGATCCAAGTGCCCCCCTCCCGCTTTTTTTTTTTCTTTGTGTGTAACATACACTTTGATTGTGAAGAGGTGCAATAGACTATCATTTCAATATGTAAATGCTGCAGCGATGACTTACTGCAGTTCTTTTTTGCTGATACCAGATCAACTCGGAATCCACAACGGCATGCATATATATATATATATATATATATATATATATATATATATATATATATATATATATATATATATATATATATATATATATATATATATATATCCTACTGGTTGTTTAGATAAATGTGTCCGAAACTCCTAAAAAATAAGGAATATGCAGTATTCGCTCGCTGCCTTCATAATTACTTTTTCTGTGGTGGCAGACATCTTAATAAAGCTAGATAATCAATTACTGTAGTAATTTAAGGAAATTAGGTTAATTAACTTGTAGTTAGTGAAAACAGGCGATCGGGTCAAATGGGAGAATTGCGTGGAACCCTCCTTGAGAACAGACCAGTGCCCTTTTGAGATTACGAAAAAACGGCCTCTGCTAATTATTGCATGGTAATGAAATTCGACATAATTCACCGGAAAAACCTGTGAACTTGTTCGAATGTAACTTAAGGTTCTTACGTGGTCACGTGTTTATATCACATGCATGTAGGTCGGTAAAAAAAAAGAAGCTCTGTTAGCCTCACTCAAGAAATATGTATACATATTGTACTTAGGGCTCACTCGGACTCAGACTCACCAAAATATTACTCGACCAGACTCACTCAAACTCAGACTCACGGCCTTATCTGAGTTTGAGTGAGTATGCTGACGTATGGTCACATGACGTGATCCCTTGCTCGTGCTCGAATTCGATCGGCCCAGTTTATGAATTTGGCGCCAAAACTTACATGATGTCGTCACTTAGCCACGTCAGTTTTCTTGCCATCAAATGTTAACGCCGACGTTCGCCGGATTTTGCTCTTCATGGGGCCTACAATGCTTTCTGAACTGAAATACAATGAACTGAACTACAATGAACGAACTGAAATTTCGAAGAAAAGATACGCCCCGTGGAAGCTCAGTGAAAGCTCGGTGCACGCTGTCTTAGCAAAGAAAGCTCCGGGCCATAAAACAATGGAACGTAAGCGCCTCCACCACTTCTAATGGCAGAGACAGACTGATTTCTCCTATATGTGCGCTGAAGGAAACGAGTTTAAACAGGCCTTTATTAAAAATGGCATTACAATAGCAATGACATCAATTTTATACAAATTCGGGACGTACAGTATTGCTGAAACATTGCACAACTATAGTTTGCAAAGAATTTGACAAAAAAAAAATCAGGATAAGCACTACAAAAAATAGTTGTGTGAGGATTCAGAGCGTGCACAATGCAACTTCATTATGAGCCAGACACCATCGTAAGGCGTAAGAGGCAAGAAGGAATGGAATTTCCGGGAAGTGTGGCAACGCATACACAGGGAACATGCCGAAAGTGCAGTATCATAATCACACGTGTACAAATTTCCAGTAAACATGCTCCCCCAGAGCTATATACAATCTTCCAGGAGAGTATAAAGTATACAGGCACCCATAGGTCGGCAAAGAAATTAGAGCTCACTCAGACTCACTCAAGAAATACATTTTGCTCTGAGGGCTCACTCCGACTCAGGCTCACCAGAATTTTCCTCAACCGGAATCACTCGGACTCAGACTCACTAAACGTTTTCTCAGCCGGACTCACTCGGACACAAACACAGCAACAAATTACTCAGCCGGACTCTCTCAGACTCACACTCACGGCTTTACCGGAGTCTGAGTGAGTCGACTCATGAGTCCGTTAGCGTCAAATTAGCTGTTTTGATCATGGTGTCAATGCTCGTTAACGCCAATATCTCATATAATCGGTGCTCTACGATACGCCTTTTGATCTTTTACCTTGAAATACGAGTTTTCAGTGGTTTTAATCCCGTGCGTGAGTATAAATGTAAGCCGACAGAAGGCTGATAATAATGCTGAGGATGAGCAGATAGGACCATAGGTCGGCAACAAAAGGTCGAGCTCACTGAGCCTCATTCAACAAATACATTTAGTGCTTAGGGCTAACTCGGACTCACACTTACCCATATTATCCTCAACCAGACTCACTCGCACTCAAACTCATCGAAATATTTATTATTCACCCGAACTCAGTCAGACTCACGGCTCAATCTGAGTCTGAGCAAGTTGACGGATGAGTGAGTTTTCCTACCTACGCAGGCAAAAGAGGAGGGTTGACGTTGGGTGGATTTGAAAAGGAGCCAGATCGTAAGCTAAAAGTAGCCTAAGTAGCCATGCCATCGAATTTTGTCGCCAAATTTGTAGCCAAATAAAACAGAACCGGTATTATGAGTAAAATTTTTATTATTAAACCATAAATAGTACCTCCTTGAATAAAGAAGATTATAGAAATAAGACCAGAATTTTTTCCCTCTTTTTGGGTCTTCATGTCACAGATAAGTTGCAAATAAATGAACAAATTATAATAAATTCAACGCACCTGCATATTGCTTATGCAGAATAGCTAGAGTCCTTGCCAGATACAGAGTAATATTCGAACATTCCAGCCAACAAGTCAGTACGAACATTAAACACTGACGCCGTTTTCCCTTTAAACCGCGGACCGAATTTCGCTAGTACAGTTTACATAATACCAGTCCAGCTTCACATAGCGACATGTGGTTAGAGATGTACAGCCAAGCTTCATTTTGCTTCTGATCTCTGTTTCTGTCAAGGTCACGCGCGAACACGTGATGCGGATCAGAATTAGCAAACTTGCAGACAAGATGGCGAGCAACGTGCGCAGCGTGCTAGCCACGCGTTTGCCAACGTGCACGCAACTTCGCCACTCCGTACTCGCAGGCGCGCCACGCGTTACGTTGCACTTTCTCGATGCGCACCAGCCATATCTGGTGGGGGCATGGGCGTGCGCAGCGGCATGCGCGACAGAAGAGCTCCAAAACAGCGTATTTTATGTGCAAATAAAAAGAAAAATGGCTGTACGTAATGTGGCAAAACAAAACATCAAAAGTAGCCGGAAAATAGCCGAGCCAAACTGAAATGTTTGTCGCCAAACGGGGTCGTAAGGCAGCCGATTTGGCGCAAAGTAGCCACCAAAGGCAACCCTGCACCAGAGCATTACTTCGTTTTGAGAATTTCAATATCATAAGAAAATTCATTAAAATGCATTGTTGGGAGCTCTACGCATTGAAAAGTTGGGCCTATTTCTCGAAGAGGCTGATGTTATTTGCACGGGAAGATCGGAATGCATATAGCTGACTAAATAACGGAGTTTCACTAACATTTTTAACTAACCACATTCGAGCACTTATAAAAGTATGAATTGGAGCCTGTAAGCTCACAGAGATGGAAAGCGCGGCCGAAGACGGCAAAAGGTTAGGTGGAGCGACGAGATTAAGAAATTTGTAGGCATAAAATCGAATCAGGACATGGTGGGTTGGAGGTCATCGGGAAGGGCCCTGCAGTGGACATAGGTTGCCGACGATGATTAGATGCACAGGCCATCGAGGTGGTAGGTGATCCAACGCAAGAGGACGACGTGCGTAGAATGACAAACGACGAAATTGGAATGAAGATCTGTCACTGATGGAAAAGAGAACATAATAATAATAATAATAATAATAATAACAATAATAATAATAATAATAATAATAATAATAATAATAATAATAATAATAATAATAATATCTGGGGTTCAACGTCCCAAAACCATATGATTATGAGAGACGCCGTAGTGGAGGGCTTCGGAAATTTCGACCACCTGGGGTTCTTTAACGTGCTCCTAAATCTAAGTACACGGGCCTCAATCATTTTCGCCTCTATCGAAAATACAGCCGCCGTGGCCGGGATTCGATCCCGGGACCTTCGGTTCAGCAATCGAGCGCCATAACCACTAGACCCCAGTGGCGGGGCCTGATGGAAAAGATCACCGTTTTTTTTTTATGTTGGAAAAGATCACCGTTCTAGCTGTCTTGCTTGATCACGCTGATTGGCAAACTGCAGAATAAGCTGGACATGATCTGAGAGTGTCGTGACTGAGGTTGTCCATGATGGCAGCTAACGCAGCAATGTCGTTATTGTCCTCATGGCTTCTTTGTATATAACAGTCGAAACCCGCGATAACAAAATCCCGAGGGAACGAAATTCTCACCTCAAGGAAATATTTTCGGAGCACCTGCGAACACCCATAGGAGGCAATGCATTTCGTAACTCGCGACTACGAAAGATATTCATACCGCAGTCCCTCATTAACGAAATTTTTGAAAGACGAGTGCGCAAATAATCTACTCTCGCAACATTAACTACATTCGAAAACTGCTGAAATGCATTCATACTACACTTAAGTTGTGCAAGGCTATCGCTACAGCGCACTTGAGAAGCAGCCGCCATCATTGTTTACAAAAAAAAAAAAACATAAAGCTGGCGACAACGATGATGATGATGGCTTACCGAAACACCAGCTCGTTATCGCGGACTGTGTAGCCAAAGCCACATTCCTCATTGGAGTTTCGTTCGTTGGCTTGGCTTTGTCGGCTTTGCGCGCACATGGTCGCGTGTGTGGAGCCACTTGTGGAGCGTTTGCTTGGTCGCTTGTTGTAACGTGAACTGTGTGTTGCGATTGCTTCGTCCGATTTCGCTGCCTGAGAAGATGCCGCCTCCATCGAAAAAGCGGAAGTTCATCGCGCTCTAAGATAAGGCTGCAATCATCAGTGAGGTGGAAAAAGGCAGGAAAAAAATTGACATCGCCGAAGAATTCGGCGTTGCGTGCAGCATGCTGTCCAAGATTCTGCTCTGAGCTGCGCTGATCCGGCGGAGCCGGAAGAAGGTTCGCCTGTCAGCGCACTTGATGACAATATTGGTGACTGCGCAGTGCCGCCGACACTGACCAGTGCATGGGGCGAACTTTGTGCCCTGGGAAACGAGGTTCCCGATCGAGAGGCATGAAATTGCTGCATGGTAAGGCCCGCCAAAGCAAACTTACTGACTTTTGGAAATAAAATCTGTTTTTTGTAAATTATATGTCTTTTCTGCCGCATTCTCGCGCCAACGAAATTCCCGCAAGAGCGAAATTTTGTGCTTTCCCCGCCGATTTCGTTATTGCGGGTTTCAACTGTAGATGGCTGTAAGTCTGACGAACCGATGAGCAGTCAGTCGATGGAAATCGATGGGCTTAGTATACGATGCGTGGTATAGTACAGAACGCGCAGTCTGACAAGTAACCTCAGTGCGAGCTCAGTCGCTTCTCACTCAGCGCAATGCTCTGAATTAACTGCAGTGATGAGGCCACGACTTGTGGGCGCAGTGTCCGGCAGAGCTTAAATAATGAAAAAAAAACCAACTAAAATAATGATAAAAAAAATCACAGCATATCCACGTGGTGAATGATGATGAGTGGGGCAGCGCTGCAGCACGGCGATGGCATTGGCGCGAGCGTGGTCCTTCTTGATGGAAGATATTGTGACTAGATTGTTTGAGAACCACAATCTGTCGCACACACCGCAACTATGGCCGAAACTGTTATCAAGGAAGTCCCGCTGGAAGCGCGCGTCGGCGCCTTCGGGCAGAGCCCGCCTGATGCGTTTTGCAGCCACTTCACGTGCTCGCACAGCCTCGGGCTCTGCCTGCCGGTACGCGCGCTTTCTCGCCGCTTCACGGTCCTTCACATTTTGAAAATCCGATTCGCGCGCCGCAGCCGTGCAGCTTCGGCGTCGCGGGCTCGAACGGCGGGGTCTTCGCGCCGCAGCCGTGCAGCTTGTCGAGCAGCTTCGGCTTCGCGGGCTCGAACGGCGGGGTCTTCTCGCCGCAGCCGTGCAGCTTGTCGAGCAGCTTCGGCTTCGCGGGCTCGAACGGCGGAATCTGCTTCGCGGCGTCGACGTGCAGCTTCGGCCTCGCGGGCTCTCACCTCAGGATTCTGTCTGCGAGCGCGCGCTGCCGCCGCCTTCCGTGCCCTCCGTTCCGCAGCCTTGTCTTCCATCTGGCGACTCCGAGCTAAAGAGAAAGCGTGCCGAGAGGGAGCCTCATGGCGCGTTACTTCTGAAATGTTGTCTTCGGGTGTCGTTGAAAACACGAGACGTAGTAAAGAAGAAAGAACGCCACACAGGCGAACACGCAACGAGTGTGTCACTCGTCGACGTCGTCTTCTTCTTCTACTGCATACCAGAACGCGCGCAGTAAAGAAGAAAGAATGCCACACAGGCGAGCACGCACGAGAGTATCACTCGTCAACGTCGTCTTCTTCTTCTACTGCATAGCAGAACGCGCGCTTCTCACGAACTAGAGGTGGCCAATACAAACAAACCTACAAACGGAGGATGGACAGACCCAGGGCATAAGGAGCTTCGCCCCTTAAAGGGCCCCTCACCAGGCCATATATCAAATTTTAGTTAGACGCTGGAAGTTGTTGTGTGCCGAATGAAGAGCAGTATACCACAAGAATTTTTCAAATCGGTTCATTACGAGCTGAGAAAAACAATAATTTGTAGCGGCGCGAAACCATGATGCGAGGAGACGTGTTTCAAACCCTTGCCACTCGCCCCGTGTAGCCTTAGCAAGCCAAATCCCTTCCCTGCCCTCTTCACTTGACACATGCGCATGAACACGTCATGCGCACGCATGACGTGCCCGAGCCAGCCCGAGCACGCGAGCGGCGTTGCACGGCCGCTACCTTTTTTTTTTTTTAATGTAGCGGCCATGGGCGTTTTGTCGGCGTTCTCTGTGGTGCACTGCCTGTTTCCAGCCTGTTTCTGCGGGACAGCCATGAAAGTTGAGGCATTTGTACGGGCACGAGAGTGGCAGTATCATAAGCCAGTGCCGCATTAACGTTTACTTGGACGCGGTAGAATAAATGAGCATAACGAGTGCTCGAACGCGCCAGAGCATTACTTATGTTTCCAGGGCTGGCGTCTGCTCGATGCGCTAACCGCGGGGACACGAACGCGCGGGAAAGGGAGGCACATTAGCCCCGCATCTCGCTGCGATTCACCAAAAAATAAATGAAAAACACGCACACATACCCTTTGTGTGTCTCATCATTTCTCTCAAGTTTTCTTAATCTATTCAAGCAACAAATTACACAAACAACACATGTCGTGTCAAATAATTATCGCATTGTCACGTGCTACTGTTGGCGACGTCAGAGCACAGTCGTCTACGTGGAGGAGCGACGTCACAGCACTACCATCTACGTAGGTCCATTTTCTCATGTACGTCATCCCCTCATTCTCTAAAGCGCGCGCCCACGAGAGGAAGGGCAAGCAGCGTTCAGCTTGAAATTTAACCCATTTCCGCGGCGTGTAGCGTTGCAAATTTTGGCAGACGTGATCGTGAACGCCCAATGTATGCATTGCGCTCGTTAGCTCAAAATTTTCAAACCTGGTGAGGGGCCCTTTAAACAGGATCCCTTATGCATCCGCCTCACTCGACTCGAAGGCGAAAGCCATCTTCTTCTTTTTCTTCTAAGTCGATGTATTGAACTTCCCACGCCCCCCTCCGAAATATTTCTGCAACTAAAGGGGTATTCAGACGGGGGAGAAATGCTCGGGGGAGACGGGGGGGGGGTGCGGATCACGTGACCGCGACGTCACGGATTAGCGAGTGGGCGTGACCCCCCCGCGCCTCCTCGGAGGAGACGGGGACGTTTTCCCCGAAAGGACAAACGATCCCCCTGCGGTGGGGGATGTGGCGGAATTTCGGGCTCTTGTTTGGCCACATTGTTGCACTTGCTCCTGCAGAGAGCGGCAGTGGGTGTCCCGTCTGCAGCTGGATGGTCGTCTGCTGCAGCTCGTCGTCAGCAGCTCGTCAAACGGGTGGTGCAAGCCACCAGAGTAGTCTAGTAACACTGGTCTCCCCCTCCGTTTGCCTCGTCCGTGTGAGTGGGGGGCATTTGTGGAGACTTCTCCGCGCGAGCTGACGTCACTAGGCTCCGCCTTTACCCCCCGAGCATTTCTCCTCCGTCTGACCGGAAGCATTGTAAGCTTTCTGCAGATCACCTTGTTTTGCACTGCCTCCGGGATCGGCACACATTTGACCAAGCAATGATGTCATGTGATGACGTCACCATGTGGCGTCACAAATTTTGGATACATATGTGACGTCATCACGTGATGATCATTTTTTTGCGTCACTCGTGTCGATGCTGCCGACGGGGGACGCCGACGGGGGACGCCGGTCAATTTGGGCGTTTGATGAGGCATCTAGGGCTTTCGCTCTAATAATATCTGGAGTGTTACGTGCCAAAACCACGATATGATCATGAGGCACGCCATTGTTCCGGAAATTTCGACTAGCTAGAGTTCTTCGCGGGGACACGGAAGAGGAAAGCGATTTTTCTTATATTAGAAAATTTATCTTTCACAATTCCAAAATCCCCATGCTTGCCGTGACAAGACACTTTGTAAGCGAGAAAAATGTGCAAAAAGAAAATGCGGGTGGCGACGCCCCATTGACATTCCCGCACCAAACGGCATGACGTCATAGATTTTTACGGCGTCTACTAGGTCTTCCTAATCGGTAAAAATGAATTACATTGCACTCCCAGGGGACCATAGACTTAACGTACCAAGTTTCAAGAAATTTCGTTGAGCCAGTGTCGCCAAAATACGAAAAATACACTTTGAAATCCGTGACGGCGCGCACGTATATTTCGGCGCGAGATTTAAAAATGAAATTTTGTGCTTGATTTTTTCTTCTATTAACCCTTTCCCTACCGAAGACTGAGCTCGTCCACACAGTTTGTACCGCTCCTACCGAAGACGGGCTGGGCTCGTCCACCATGAAACAAGCATTTGGGGGCTCCACAGTTAAGCTACCCTGATTCATTTTGCTGTGTTCTCTTTGGCTTCGACAGATAGGGCAGTAAAAATATTGAAAAACGCACTGAAAGCGTGCATTTTGATCGAGAAAGGACTTGATTCATGTAAACGGAATTAGAAAACGGCGCCCTCCTCTAGCGCGAACGATGCGCGCGTGCCGGAACAGCTCCGTTCAGAAAAGTAAATGCCCTTTTTTGCCGAAGTTTCGTGAAGTGAAGAATTTCAGTTCTCCTGCGTGCGTGGCAGCGACTACACATAGCAGCACAGCTTCTCTAAATCATGGGATTCGGACGACCACCGCGTCTCGGCGTATACGCCGAGCGGCAGTGGACGCCCTTAGATGTAAGCAAACCGGCGCGTCCATGGTTTGTTTTCACGGACTCACTTCCCTGCGCTTTATTTTTTAAGTTCCAAAGAGACATTTTCTGCACCGAAAGCTGAAGAGATTAGGGCAGCTTCCGTGGTGCAGTACAGTGAAGCCCATCCTCTGCACATTATCTTTTTTTTTTTGCGTGTACCTTGCGAAAAGCGCCTTTGAATATTTTTTTATATGTTTCAAGACACGTATAATTAAATAGGCAAATCAAAGAAATGGGTATTTTGGTATCGTGTTCGGCCAGAAAACTCGGTAGGGAAAGGAGTAAACGTATGATGGTGAAATTAACGGTATTATATTTCTCAGGGTGCAGTTTATCAATGTAAACCGATTCACTGTTTCACACTGGTGTCCCTTTAATGCGTGCCTAAATCGAAGTACATGGGCCTCCAGCATTTAGCCTCCATCGAAATGCGACCGCCGCGGTCGGGATCAGCAGTGCTCAAAGAATGTATTTCAAGAGAATAGGACAGGTGACACCTCAGTTCCTGTTAAGTTGAATGGACCAATCTTAGCTCAAAGCCAGTTTCAGGGAGCAACATTTTACCAGATGTGTTACCACGTTGAGCGTATAGCAACGCTTAATTTTATTTTGAGATGCTAAGCTCGAGGGCGCGGGTTCGATTCCTTGCCAAGGCGGCCGCATTCTCCCACTATAGCGTGCCTCATAATCATATCGTGGTTCTGGCTTGTAAAACCACAGCAATTATTATTATTATTATTGTTTCATATTGAGCGTTCGAGGTCACAAGCGTTGAGAACATCAAGAAGCTTTTTAAGATTGCTCACAGCGAGCATCAATATTATTTTATGTTATTCAGGTTGTGTGGTCGTCAGCATCGATAAAGAACTTATGCGTATCTCATGGTACACGAGATTTCACAAAAGCACCAGTAGTCATTAGGAATACATAACGGCATCCGCAAATCGCTGGTAAGCATAGATAAATAGTAATGAACCACTAACCCCTGCAGCTGTGTTGACTCTTTTGAAGCATAGATAATACGACGAGTACATTATCGTGTTAATTATCCCAGGAATCGTAAACGCACCGACGTATTTCAGACCAAACGGCAGGGTGCCCCTGAAGGACTAAAATGTCTTCGAAAAGTCTACTGTATATTGGGGACATATTTTCGTCATCAGTAATGTTGATCGAAGTGTAAGCTTCTTTTTTGATCATCGCACACCACGCAAAAATACATACATATTAGCGTATTAAGTTAGCAGTGTGCGCCATTGGCTTTAGGAAAGAGCACCAATAATGTCATGAAAAAGTGAAACTCGCGCTCGTGCACCCGAAACTCTGCGCTACCATAGAAGAGATGATTACTTAAGCGTGCAGCCACGAAGTCTCGAGATCTCGTATTCGTCCGCAAGGCCGCTTACATTTCACGGTAACCGCAGGTATTGCGTGAAGTCTCCGCTTCGTTCCCAAGCGAGGACGCAGAGGGATCGGCTAACCTTGCTGGATGCAGGAGTTCGGGACTCAAAAAGAGTGAGGTCATCCCTCACTGCCACAGAGTTAACAAGAGCGCGGGTCTCGATACTGGGTCATAGTCGCGGCGCCATCGACTTCTCATTGAACAGCCATTGGCGAGGCGTCTCTTGCCGACGACGCGCAGTCAACGCTGTTCGTCCCCGCCGGTGGCGGTAATTGCCGCTACGCGCGTCCCTGCGGCTGCCACCATGCAGCCAGCGCGACCGGGGAGCGACCTCTCGTTACGGGGTGCTGCCTTGAAGCGCTGGTCTCGTGGGAACTCAACTGGAAGTCGACAGCGCCCGATTGTGCGCCCGAAGTGTCGCGCCAATGGACCCCGGCGCGGGCGGCGAGCGGGGAAAGCGCGTGGCCTGCCACGCGTGTCCCCCACTACTACCGTTCGCTGGAAACTGATCGGCCGTGTGGCACTTTGGGGTCGCAATGATTTCGGACTCTCTTCCGCCTTTGGGAAGCTTCCCTGCACCACCCCGCTGCTCGTCTTCTCTGCCCGGCGTCGCGGTCCTCTCATTCTTTTTGCGCCCCCTCACATGCGCGTGAGTTATCGTCACGCACGCGGAGTGAATTTATTTGCTGCGCGCACAATACAGCCTCGGCATACGCTGCGCGCACATCATCGGCGACAACGTGTCGCGTGTCGGCTAAACGAGCTGGCTTGTGGGCGCATGTATATGCCGTGCAGGATCGCCGATAGCTGCGCGGGTCGCGCGGGACGGGCGCCCGTTCGCGTGCACAATTGTGCGGCCGCACTGCATGTCGGGAGTACACGGGGGAGCTGTTACGAGCTGCACCGAACACTATAGGCCGCTGCGGTGTGTTGCTCGCACGCCGAGCATCTTTTTCTCGTCGCTTTCATTGACAAACACGGCCCTGTGGGACAGGCTAAGCGATCATATCTTTTTTTTCCCTCTTGACTACTGAAGGAGCCGGAGCAAATGTTTTCTGGCTGAGCGAAGCTAAATCACGGGGCCCATCCTTCGTTATCTCGGTATTCAATATACGCTGTACCATTAAATGCTGTTTTACATATATTGAAATGTATACGGATGTTGGCGCCCTTAAACTATGCATGCAGGTTGATAACCTGCATGCATAGCAGCGTTACGATATGTCATAACTCTTCATGTGGCTCAGCGTAGCTGTTTTTGGTTGTTATTATAAGAGTCATTTTGTTTATTTGCGTTTGTTCGTTCGTTTGTTCATGCGCAAGATAGCCCAGCGCAATGAGGGAGGGGAAGGGGGGGGGGATTGCAACCAGGGACTATAGCCGTGGTCTTTTGTATAACACTCTGTGCCAATGCTCTGTACTTACTTCTCTGTCCGTGTACAGAAGAATAACACAGCAACTGCAGGCATTCAAGCTATACTTTTCCTGTGATTAACCCTTTCAGTCCCAAATTAATTACTTTAAATGTAAGCAACCAGTTTTTAAATTTTGAGGTGTGGATGATCATGGTAATTAAAAAAATGAAAAAAAAAACTCTTTGCTCCCACTTTTCAATAAAGAGTAATTAATGTCGAAATTTTAATTATTAATTATTATTTAATAATATTTCTATTATTTTTACTTAATTCATTGCTCAAACAGTTATTTAGATGGGATAGCATAATGCCCAATAGCCAACATTCCAATTTTCGACGCAAAACTAAATAAGTGCCCTATTTCTGTATGGCGCGTCTCTCATAATCATATCGTGGTTTTGGGACGTTAAACCCCAGATATTATTATTATTTCTGTATGGTGAAAGAAGAAGCTGCCTCAGCGAAATGCGCGAACAGCATGACCGCTTCTGTAATTTCCTTGTTCACAAGTGACCTCGCTTCGTGTACGTTCCAGGTTGGCACCATACGTAGAGCAGATGCTAAGTATGAACTCTTGAAAAAGAACAGCGCTTTATCTTTACCAGGTGCTTGCTGAGTGACCTAGAAAACTGATGATTCCAATTGGAATCACTGGGCCTGAAAGGGTTAATAACATACGGTTAACAGTGCGCCTAAAATTAGACGTGTATGAATACAGCGGGAGTTATACGTGTATGAATATATATCGTGAAAAGTCAGAAACAATAAAAATACGTGTATTTCGTTAACATTTAAATATAAAAATACCGGGAAATTTCTCTGGTGTTTCCAGTCAGATGCCCAGAAGGTTCATATTTTCGCTCCTCAAGAGATTATAAGGTATTGCAGCGAGCTGTCATGAATGCCTTTCCAGAGGGGTTTTTTTGGCAGTACGGATATCAGGGATGGCGCCAGGATATTTTAAGTGCGGAGCACTTTAGGGGCCCGGGCAGTCGTATGCCGTCGTCGCTTGGCGTAACGCAGGCAAAACCACGTATAACGATAGAAAAAGAGAGGAAGCAAGCGAGAAATAGAAAGAGAGATAAAGAAAGGGAGACAATAGGAAGAAAAAATAGAAATAAAGAGAGTAAAAAGGACAGAAAGAACTGGAAAAAAAGAAAAAAAGAAAGAGAGGAGGAAAGAAAGAGAAAACTGCAGAGAAACAAAGAAGGCACTTCCTTCAGGCTTGGCGCCACTAGTGCGAAGCTGCCTTACACTTTTTTACTGGGGGGTCACCGACGACAAGTGAGTTTCTTCAGGGAGGGTGCATGGAGGCTGGGAACTTATGCACTATGTTTCGAATGTTTGCGATGGGGGGGGGGGGGCAGGCGGATATATTAGGGGGGGGGGCAGCTGCCCCTCCGCGCCCCCCGCTGGCGCCGCCCCTGACGGATATACAGCCTAAGCTTTCATATCGCACTGAAGCCTGCACGCCAAAATACGCATTTCCAAATGCGCTTTGATTTCATATGTCTATCACTTTCTCTTCGATAGCAAAATGTGGCTCTTCACTTTGTGACATTGCCACAATGTGGCCCATCATAAAAATGTGATGAAGGAAAACGAATTTTCTTAATTCCTCCTTACCTGTCGAACAACTGCCCACAATAGAAACGTATTGAGTCACCAAACACTAAAGCACCGATTTCGTCAGTAGGCCAATCTATACAGGAAGAAGAATGTTAAGTACCCGAGCCCACCCTTTTTAGTTTATGAACCTGATCACTTGGTTATCCTTCAGGATATAATATACACTGTTACGTAGCGTGGACAATTATAAGAACTGAACGTCGGACAGGATGACTGGTATCAGACACCCCTGTTTTCTCAACGCTCCACCTTGACTCGGGAATGTCGATGGCAGCGCCGCCCCTAGGCATAAATGGTCACTGCGTATGAGCGATAATCGGCAACCATTCTTGTATATCGCGACGTAATATTTAGTCTGGCGGCGGCGCTATGATCAACGCGGTCGAATGAAGTATAAACTTCAAGTCGAGGCTCGTCTGACAAGGCGAAGTTAGGTAGGGAACGACAGCCTCATGCACCGCGTCGCCTCGATCGAGTGACACACGGCATTTGCCATTTACGTTGATTGAGGATGATAAATCATCCTTATAGCAGATACGTCATTGCACTAGCGTGCTAAAGGCCTTGTGAAGTAATAAGATTAAAACGGGGCCAACAGTCGAGAATTGCCCATGAACGATTACACTTTGCATCGATCAATTTTGTCTCCCTGAGCACAAATTAAGTGTATACGTACGTATGCGGCAAGTTACCGCGGTGGGCGGAGGCCGCCTTTCACCTTCGTGTGGCCCACGCAAATCACATTTGATTTAAAATGCACTGTGCGAACTCCACGTCACGTTTGTGCGGAGTGTTGGAGAAGCATATGGCCCAAGTGTCGCTGGACCATGGACCTATTACACGCTGAGCAAAGGCGACAGTTTAATTTCTAACACTCGTGTATAATTCCTTTGTCAATACTTGAACAATCGATGATGTCTTGGCGCACCTAACTGGAGCTACAGTATTCCGAAAGAAAAATCCCTGGTTTGATACCTGTTGCAGCGCATTCCTTTCTTTGACCTGTATTCTTGTTTCACTTCATCAAACCCATGACGACATGCACGGTGATTTTTATTGGGCATGGGATATACAGCTGTACGCATTTACGGAGAACCACAGCTGTAACGGCAGTTTTCCACAAATGCTTTCAGAGTAATGTGTATAGGGTAGAATATAGTGCACAACTTTCAGCAGTGGGCAGAAAAGCCCACTCGAAAAGTTCGATAGGGGACGCCCGGGGAGAGGGGAGGGGGGAGGGGGAGTTAAAACCCGCTTGCTCCTAATATGTGTACGACAAGAAATGTGAAAGCCCTTGACACAGGCAGTGCCTTTATGAATATCCTCTGTTGAGAAAAAATGCGGCCTTTGCACATTTTTGGTATAATCTCTAGATCTTTTTCAGTGAGTATAGCATGCTATCAGTTATTTCAAGCCTTTGTAGCCAAATTGTCGGGAGACCCTCGGCACATTGAACGCGACGCTCAATTGCCACGGTGGTCTAGTGGTTGTGGTGCTCGACTGCTGATCCGAAGGTCGCGGGATCGAATCCCGGCCGCGACGGCCGCATTTTCGATGGAGGCGAAAATGCTTGAGGCCGGTATACTTAGATTTAGGTGCACGTTGAAGAACCCCAGGTGGCCGAAATTTCCGGAGCCCTCCACTACGGCGTCTCTCATAATTATCGTGGTTTTGGGACGTTAAATCCGAACAATTATTTGAACTCCGTAGGCAGAAAAACGAAAGATTGCGAAAAAAAATAAGGACATTCAAGGCAACCCTATAGAGCACAAACTGGGCACCTCCCACGGAAAACTCCATATAATGGTAACAGCGTGTTGGACACCGAATGCGTGCAGCGGCAGCTGACAGTGCTTACGCGGTTGCGTGTTCGCAGGCGGTGGAAGCGCGGGTTCAAACAACGACGGCCCAGGGGGTCGAACTGCTGCCAAGGCCTACGCGTCGACGCCCGATAGTCACCCGCTGAGGCTGACCAAGGACGGTGAGTGCTTCTACATTCCCCACAACGCAGCCATGCCCGTATACACGTGTAGCTCATCAGAGAAGTGCTTCGAGAAACAGGGCGACAATTGTGCAAAGGGAAAAAAAAAATAACACAGTGGTTACAAGAGCGTACAGAGAACCTTTACGCGTTAGCTGTGCATGGCAGGCGTCGATGCCGATATTAATCTCAAAGACTCGCTTACTTCCTGCATGACAATTCAGTGTAAAAGATGTTCAGCTGGTTAAACTATATTGCGCTATACTCTCCGACGCTGCTCACCGGCTGTGTTAGCATATATACACTGGTACAGCGGGGCCCTCAGCAGCGCACAGAGCGAACCACCACCTCTTTTGCCTATGAGTGAACACTATCTGATTAACGCAATGCGGCAGCAAACGCCAGCGCCGCCACCGACTCGCGAAGTGCAAGGCAAGGCGTGTACGCGCTGCGGCAATATTTCCATGATACTCGGAGGGTTCCGCCGCCATGATGCGTATATAGGATGCCTCGATGCCAGCAGTGTTCGGCATCGAGGCACCCTATTGATGCGCGGAGGGCCACATCATCTGGCGTTGTTGCAGGGAAATAAGCCCTGCGTCGCGTGGCCGAACTTCCTTTTTGTCACTAGCACACGCAGTCAACGGAAGCACCTTCTGACGCACCGCCAATGTCCGCGCTGCTGACGGCAATGAATGATACCACACCGAGGATTAAACTAAAAGAACGTAACTGCAAATCAGTTCTGAGGAATCCCGCAAGGTGGCGGAAGGATTAAGAGATAGAGATTGACAACCACCCGTTTGTAGCACGAAGCCACAAGGAAA
The DNA here is from genome assembly GCF_013339695.2 of Rhipicephalus sanguineus. Lineage (NCBI taxonomy): Eukaryota > Metazoa > Arthropoda > Arachnida > Ixodida > Ixodidae > Rhipicephalus > Rhipicephalus sanguineus. Next base: position 224,895,659 of record NC_051176.1, on the reverse strand, counting down.
TCCATGCGGATTTCTCAGAAAGAAAGCTTCTTCCTTTCTGAAAAATTATTCCTTGCTTTCTTCTTTCTTTCTGAAAAATTCGTCTGTCATTTAAGTTGAAATATGAAGAAAAATATGTAAGCCTGCAAAGACGACCTAGGAATAAGTAATTTAGATGCGTATACATCAGATCCCGTCATGTTATAATTAAAGATTGCTCGTGAAAAAGAATATCCGCACAGGCCTATATAGGTATCTTCCAACGAGATTACTTCGCATTCCACAACTGAAACTGGGCCCCTTATGTCTGCCAGAAGCGCGTGATCCCTCTTCTACCATACAGATTACGTGTACATTGATGACATTTCTCACACCATGATTCTCCTCTAGTTCAATATTTCTAGTAGACGATCACTTTTAATGTAGATTGCTTACACACATATAAGCTGAAGCCTTCAGCTAATGTGTGTACAGCCTTCACTTCGGCGCCGTTAAGAGATGTAGTATAGATCAGTCCACGTTTTACCTGATGGCCATTTGTTTGCAACCTTGGTGACAGAGTTAGTCGGCAAAATTCTTTTCCATGTTTACCGGCATGTGTATTTGTGACGATGTGGTCACGTGCCTAGGTTCTTGCTTGAAAAATGCTCGTGCTTTTCTTTCCAAGAATAAACATTTGGCACTATGAACCCTTGGGCCTGCCTTGCTCGTTCTTTCCGCCTGTCGTCGTTTTTAAATGTGAAGCATTTCTTAGCGAACCTCAGATACTTTGAGCGTATCTATCTATCTATCTATCTATCTATCTATCTATCTATCTATCTATCTATCTATCTATCTATCTATCTATCTATCTATCTATCTATCTATCTATCTATCTATCTATCTATCTATCTATCTATCTATCTATCTATCTATCTATCTATCTATCTATCTATCCGCCTACGTCGCCTCATTAACTTGGCATAGACCAAAATTTACATAGGAGGGTAAGAGGGGTTGGCGAATATGACTATCTTTTCATGACATGACTAACAAGAAAATCCTGTCGCGTACGTCGTCAAACCCCTACGTCCAGACTCGTGTGGCACATACCTGTATACCACGAGCCGCGATATGCGGGTATGCGCCACAGCTGATCGACAGTTTATATCTACCTAGGAACAGCGAGAATAGAGATTGGTAATATAAATGCGAGAGCGTTAAGAAAAACCGACATCGGCAGCGTTGACTCGACGAATGCAAATAATAAAAAAAAGTCGCCCGCATCTTCCCGCGTGGAGAACTCGAGTAAATGCGTGGCAGAGTGGTGGGGGTATCGCGTGAGAGAGAGAGAGAGAAAGAGTAGAGGAAGGCAGGAGTATCGCGTGAATGTTGCATAATTGGGTATGGTTTGGGAATGCTTAATTGTTACACGATGCGCACACCAAGTACGACTTGAACGGCTCCAGTGTGCACGAAGTTCCGGGTCCGCAGCTCGCTTCAAACGCTTGCGTTCAGCGTCGTATGCTCGTCTCTTCGCAGCCTTGTCTTCTGCACGGTACACATACAAACGACGAGGACAAGCGCATACTTCCAACTGATTTTTATTACAAAAACGCACACATATATAGGCTACAGACCAGAATAAGATCACATGCTTATCCAGGCACGTAAAACCAAAAAAGAAACAAAAAAAACCTAAAAGGCAAGAAAGACCCCCCAAAGAACCAAGATATCACCTTGGGACACCACGTGCCGAAGAATTCAAATACGTCAATTCTTTTTGCGATAAGGAAATGGACGGTTTACTGATGCAACTTCCTTGAGCTATTGTTGCGGCCTCAATTATGATTGTAGTGCCTTCGTTAGGCTGCGTCGCGAGAACACTTGCTTTTTCGAACAAAGGCTGGCATCCGCATTCAGAACAACGAGAAGCCAAAAAACCATCCCCCCCCAACATTTCCTACTTTTTGGCCATGTTCCTGTAGTCTTACATTTAGGCACCTGCCTGTCTGACCAACGTACCTTAGTCCACAAGACAAGGGTATACTGTACACAACTCCCCTTGCACTAGAAGGCACTAGAATCATAATTGAGGCCGCAACAATAGCTCAAGGAAGTTGCATCAGTACACCGTCCATTTACTTATCGGAAAAAGAATTGACGTATTTGAATTCTTCGGCATGTGGTGTCCCAAGGTGATATCTTGGTTCTTTGGGGGGTCTTTCTTGCCTTTTAGGTTTTTTTTTGTTTCTTTTTTGTTTTTAAGTGCCTGGATAAGCATGTGATCTTATTCTGGTCTGTAGCCTATATATGTGTGCGTTTTTGCAATAAAAATCAGTTGGAAGTCTGCGCTTGTCCTCGTCGTTTGTATGTGTACCGTGTAAAAATTTTCGCGCTGAGCAGTTTAATAATGGCATACCAACTAGCCCAATCCCACACTTGTCTTCTGCGTTGCTTGCTGTTGTTGACGCCGACGACGGTGAGGGTGGGGTAACGTTGCCTTCAACGAGTGGTGGGACGCTGATTGACGGTACTGTTGCTTCCATCGCATCTACTCGAGTCAAGCAAAGCGTCAAGTCAAGCGAAAGCCAAGTAAAGACGCCCTTGACTGAATTCCGAACGCGCGCTCCGCCGCTTATATACACACCGCCCGCGTTCGATCGAGAGGAGAGGGGAGGGAGGGAGGGAGGGAGAGGAGAGGCCTGCTGCCGGCACGAGAAGAGCCGAGCATGCGAGGGAAGGTGAGGAGAGGCTTGCTGCCGGCACGAGACGAGCCGAGCATGCGCAGTGGGGGTGTGGACGGCGGCCGATGCCGCAGATGCGACTAAGAAATGCTCCGCATTTAAAATCCAGAATTCCAGCAGGAATCGAACCGAAGCATTCTGCGTGGCAGTCACGTATTTCACAGAGTCATGCCAGGTTCTTGAAAAAAAGACCCTATTCAGGCGTAATGTCGGTGCAACGTTAATTGTGGTTGTAGTGCTAGCTATCTAAATTTATATAAAAAAACAATGAACATTACATATGTACTCCTATGAAACAGGCGTCATGTCGGGCTAACGCCCCGCCACGGTGGTCTAGTGGTTATGGCACTCGACTACTGACCCGAAGGTCGCGGGATCGAATCCCGGCCGCGGCGGCTGCATTTTCGATGGAGGCGAAAATGTTTGAGGCCCGTGTACTTAGATTTAGGTGCACGTTACAGAACCCTAGGTGGTCGAAATTCCGGAGCCCTCCACTACGGCGTCTCTCATAATAATATCATTGTGTTGGGACGTTAAACCCCAGATATTATTATGTCGGGTTAACGTCAGTTGTGTCTCCGGTGTTGTCTCCGCTTTTAGAGCACTCTAATAAACATTACACATATATTCCTATGATTCAGCAAGCTATATTCAAGCGTTGCTCGACCCCGGAGGAATACGCTAACGAATGATATTCGCATTATTTTTGCGTTGCATTCGCATCAACCCATCGTAGCGTGCACTTCATTTCGATAATACTGATGTCTCTGCTCTAACGTGACTGCTGACGTTGCGTCAAATCATAAGTTACCCTTTAAATGGCAGTGTAGTTGACGTGCTGGTAAGCCCACGATGTGCGCACTACTCCACTTACTAAAACACGTTGATCCAACTCGTAACGCTTGGTTCAGAGCAAAAAAAAAATATGGAGCATGGACAGCTACTCGCTGACTGCTTCACATGAAACAGATTCGCACAAGGCGTGGGATCTGCCGAATTTTTGTTTGTTTGTTTGTTAGTTAGTTAGTTAGTTAGTTAGTTAGTTAGTTAGTTTGTTTGTTTGTTTGTTTGTTTGTTTGTTTGTTTGTTTGTTTGTTTGTTTGTTAAATGCGAAGCATTTCTTAGCGAACCTTTGGCACTTTGAGCGTTTATGTCGACGCATGTATCTATCTATCTTGCCGCCTACGTCTGCGTGCTAGTGATGCAGAACTATCGATGGTACTATCGATACTATCGATAGCTGAGTCACTATCGAACTATCGATGGTAAAAAATACTATCGATAGCCTATCGATAGTAAAAAAATTCGATGGTACTATCGATAGTGTAAAACCAACAGCACCAACTCATTGCAGAATAAACTTGGCTCCCCGCGCGCGTGGTACATGGTGCAGAAGGAGGAGAAGACTGAAGGGCAAGAAAGTTGACATGCTTGTGGCCTTCACCACAGTGCTTTGCTGACACATGAACATAGAGTCACACTGTTCAGGTCTAGCGGAAAGAAAGGCATTACATGTTGTGGAACTGCGCGGCTTGAAATTTATATTGCACTTTATGGTTTCAAAATTAAAAAAAAATATCAAGAACTTAGTGTGTTAATTGTATGGTGTAACTGGTTGTTTTTCGATGTGTTTTTCTTGATGAACATATGCCGCCATTTTCACTGCGGAAAAAAGTGATTTATTTCGCCAAAAGTTGCTCATAAATTAAGCGAAGCTGATAGTAGGCTATCGCAAATATTTTGGCAATGTGGCCGGCCAGCAACAGCATCATTATTCTCACCACTATCGATAGTATTTTCACGTGGTTGTGACGGTGAAGAATACTGCAGCAAGACTGGGAAATACAGAGCTCTTTATTTTGGCGCACTTTTACCCAGAAAAAAAAAAAAACTCAATATGCGATACACGCTGCGCACTGAGAGCGGCGAGAACAGTCGTCGGCCGTCGAGTAATTTGATCATCGGTGCAACGCGTCGTCTTTTATACATCAGTCATCGAACCTTCCAGCGTTATCGCTGGTGCTCGCGTAAGCTCTCGAATAAACTTGACTATTAGCGTCCGGCGCGTAATCTTACAAAATAATATCAAACAATCGTGAAGCTTTTCAAACATTACGGCGCGGTCAAACGGTGCTAAGAGTCTTTGTGGATGAAACCTGAATACATGAAAACAAAGCAATAAACACGCGTGGCAGTAATATCGCTAGTAATATTAACGATGGTACTACCGATTGCACTATCGATAGTTTGTCGATAGTAGTACTATCGATAGTTTCTTTACACTATCGATAGTTTCATGAAAACTATCGCTGCTATCGATAGTCAATTTACCGATAGTTCTGCATCACTAGTGGTCACGCCGCACACCACCACCACCACCGGGTTGAACTCCGCTATAAGATGCTTCACATCAAAAACCGACATCTGCAGCGTTGACCAGACGAATGGAAAGAATAAAAATTAGGATCCCAGCATGGAATCGAACCCAAGCATTCTTCGTGGCAATCAGGTAATCTACCACAGAGCCACGCCAGGTCTGTAAACTGGTTTGGAAAAACAGCATATGCAGGCGTAATGTCGGTGCAACGTCAATTGTGGTTGTGGTGCTGACTATCTAATTTTACAAGAAAGCAATAAACACTACATATGTACTCCTACGATACAGGCGACATATCAGATTAACGTCAGTGGTTCAAGTGTTTGCTCCGCTTTTATAACAGTCTAATAAACATTACATTTGTATTCCTATGATTCAGCAAGCTATATTGAAGCATTGCTCGACCCCGGATGAATACATTAACGAATGTTACGAATGATATTCTCCTGATTGCACCATAAAGTGCACTTAGGGTCGATAATAATGACGTATGTACTCTAACAGATGGCTGACGTTACGACGCAGCATAAGTTACCCTTTAAACACCAGTGTTGTCGTTGTCGACGTGCCTGGTAAGCCCACGATGTGCACACAGCTACTACACTTGCAAAAACACGTCGATCCACCTCGTAACGCCTGTCTCAAAGCTATAAAATACAGCACAGAAGTACTCGCTGACTGCTTCGCATGAAACCGATTCCCACAACGCGTGGGATCTGCCGAAGTTTTTGCTTGTTTGCTTGCTTGTTTGTTTGTTTGTTTGTTTGTTTGTTTGCTTGCTTGTTTGTTTGTTTGTTTGTTTGTTTGTTTGTTTGTTTGTTTGTTTGTTTGTTTGTTTGTTTGTTTGTTTGTTTGTTTGTTTCGAGCAGTTCTCACCTCACTCAAAATGGAAGAGCCAGCAAAGTTCGATCTCGGTACTCAAATTAGCAGATATATGTACTGCCGTTCCAGATAATAAGTGTCTACATGCACAATATATTTTATGTAAACGTCTTAGGTATAACAGTAACACACTCTGTAACACGTGTTGAGAACGTATTTCTTGAAGCGCAAAGAAAGCAAGACGGTTAGCTATGAGAATTGGCTGGTTTGATTTTTCTGAAGTTTCAACATTCCGCATAACAAGTAAGCAATTATTAAAATTTCATAATTGTTGTTACTATTGCACCGCAGCATCTTCCTCACTCATTCGCGTTCTCGAATAGGGGCCCCAAAAGTTTGGGGCCCCAAAGCCCTTTGCGTGTGCTCGCTTTGGGTCAAGCAGGAGCTCCCTAATAAGGAGTTTTCGAATAGTGATCTGCGTTGTGTGATCTGCGTTAAACTTCAGCCGCCCCAAGCTGCTATAAAGCTACAGGCACTTGTGCCATAAGAAGTATCTCGTGTTTTAAATTCCACGGCACTGCGCACGAAGTATGAAAGCAGCTGCCAAAGGTATCGTGATATAGATACAATATGCCTGAAGAGTATCTAAGATACGCGTATCTTCGATACTGCACAGCCCAGTCCCTGCGGTTATTGCCCCTTCGTTTCGCCCTCACCTTCGAAGCCGCAGCTAGCCTCAGCGGCTACGCGCACTACCCGCCCACCTTACTCTCTGCCCGTCGGCTGTTTCACACTGACAAAAAAGAGAGAAAGTTTCTTATTTTTACTATTACTAAATGTGTGTGTATGAGGGTCGGCCTTCGTAGTTCATACCCGCTAATCCTCTCTTGGCCAAGCAGTGCACAGTAAGGACAGTCCGGCTTAGAACAAACAAGGGAGCGAACAATACAGACACAGTACACATCTAACATTGCAATATATGAATTAAAGACAGTGGTTTGGCAAGGCGCATCAACCTGGAACGCATAAGTTTTAAGGTAAGGGCCTTCGAACTTGCTGTAAGATTTGATTAATGTTCAGCGTAGTTTTCTTTTTTAACTATACACCGTTTCATCCATTAAAGCTCAAGAATAGCTAGAAGGCTAATCCAGTTCGTCTCAAACTGAGAATACATATTTCGAAACTTGTGTCATCCTAAAAATTCGTTCCTAGCGGATATAATGTTTCGCTTAACCGGCTTCAATTCCAACAACGTGCACTTTGTGCCACGGCTTAATTACTAAGAATGTTAATGATCGATACCTCGATAATTATTGGAATATTCGTTTTAATTTTTCGCGCAAATAACGTGCACCTCTCGCAGCAGTCTGGCTCAATAAGTAGAATTTTGCTATTCCATGAGGCACTCTTCTGTCAAATTCCATTAACGATAAAAACTATTAGCACGAGTGTGTCTAACCCTAAGGAAAGTTACGAAAGTTTCATCTCAGCTGACTCAGCGTATATACTGGCTACCCACGGCGCCGCACCTCACAGCTCCGACTCCCCCCACCCTACGCGCCCCTTATCCGGCTATGGATACTTGCACTTTATTTGCAGCCTCAACGCCACCGATGACAGTATGTCATCACATCGGAGAGGGACATGTCCATCACAAAAGCAGTTCCCACACACTCTGACAGTGTAAGGTCATTAAAGAAGAAAAAAAAAAAAAGCCCGATGGCAATGCGTCCAATACCACGATAAAGGCAAGGAGCGAGAAAAGATAGCCTGGCGAAACAATGAACCACCCCGAAAAGAGCATCAGTGGAAAAGTGTGCTGAACCATGAATTTCGCCACGAGACGCGCCCCATTCACGAGCCGATGGCACGCAACTGAGACAGAGGAAAAAGTCCGGATCATCCCAAAACACAAAAGACGGCGGTACAGTTCGCGCGCGTGGCTCAAATGGGGGCCGCTGCCACAGTGACCAGGTTCATTCGTCATGCAAAGCGCACTGTTCGTAATTAGGCGCACGCGATGCCGCTTCTTCGTGTGCTGACGGCAACACGGCAAGTTCGGGAGCGTCCGGGGAGGTCACGTGCCAAAGCGCGCTTCCGAATCCGGCCGCGTGCCACCAATCACGCGTGGCGCCATCCCACGGCCATGGTCGCAACCGTGACACGTGCATTGCTACATCGTTCGCTGCGATGTCGAAGCTAGCGCTGATAGTGTCTAGCTTGCGAGGCAAGTAGGGCCATGCTAGTACTCCCCCACCTCCTCTCATTAACCTTCTCCTTCCCTATTGCGCTGCTGTTTTCCAGTTCTAGTCTCGTTAAACGTATTTATTTAGCACTTCCTTCAGTCAAAATAGTGAAGAGCACTCTCATCTTATTATTCCCTATCGCTAATCATCCTTGGTCCCCCTTACTAAGAAGCATACGGGGGTTCGTAATTCAGAATGTCCATGACGGCACTTCCCCGTGAAGTAGGTTTGCGTCTCTCTTATGTCTCTTAAAGTATAGCGAAGCGAGTGTTAATATTCCACTGGTAGGTCTAGAGATGCAAAAGTATTTCTTGTAAAGGGGGAGCGCAGAAAGGGGGCGGGCAGAACAAAAGAGACTGGACAACAAATGCGCTCAAGTGCTGAGTTTATCTGGAAATACTGTCCACCACGAGCCATCATGCGCAAGCGCTATAATCGTATTTATTCTACTCATAAAAAAAAAATGAAGAAGAAGAGCGGGAGATAACTGCTGTCAGTTCAGGGAAGTTGGGATAACATCTACAGATGCAAAAAAAAAAAAAAAAAACTATATGAAGATGAAGCACAAGAGAGAACAGAGAGGGAGGGAGGGGGCAATGTTGATTAATTCAGTACTAGAGAGCAACATTAACTCCTATTCCCTCGGATACACTAAGAAAGCACTGATACGTATGCGCGTTTGCAGCAATACTGCGAAGACGCAGTACCGCTGCAGACGTACTTCCGTCGGTGTGTTCCGATCC